>NC_092522.1:122782160-123082160 GCF_037038585.1 Patagioenas fasciata | reverse complement strand
GCTGAGGGTTGCATGGAATTGTGCAGACACCTGATTTATCGAGGTTATAAGTTCCTTTCATTTTCCATGCATGGCACCAGGCTCATGTTCTCAACCTCCATTTGCTTTTTTGGCTACTCCCTCGAGACATATAGTTCATACTACTGCTACTAGAATAACTAAAAGCTTCTTTCTTATCATCGTTAGAGTCCACGACATCTTGGTTGTAGGTGGAGTGCAGTTATATTTACATTTTTGCGTGTTTCTTTTGCACCAGTTGCTGTTTTCTTTCTTTTCTTGAGACTTACGTGTCTATGTATTGATCAATTTTAAATATAATATCAAAAATGGGATTAGCACGTAGCAATGCTATATTAAACAGTATAATTCATCATTCTTTAGAGGCCATCGTTAATTTAATTTGTTTAATTAAAACGGCCCATTAAAATGCTGGTGCTGGATTTAGTGGCATAAAACCACTGCTGGCTTCCTTTTTGTTAATGGGACATAACATTACACAAGGTCTCAACAACTTCAACACTTTGCTAATTGAGTCAGCAGTTCAATTTGAAATTAGTTTTGCTGGGAAGGAAAAACAAATCAAATATAGAACCTCGTTAGCATTTAAAACTTAAAAGAGGGGGGTTTCCTTATTTTCTTTTTAGTGAATGTGAGCAGGAGGTCAGGTTGTTATGTGAACATTAAAATAAGTCATCACCCGGCCTGCTGTACCCCTGACCATACGTCATGTTTGTACTGACAGAAAGAAGCAAACAAAACACAATGAGAACATAATGAGGTAGAACACGGAGGGGCTGCAAAACCTTCCCCTCAGAAAGCTCTATAATGTTTATTAATGCTGCTGGTTCAATATAAAAGTGCAACCCGCAATAACATGCCGTTGTATTTTTTTTCCATTTCAACTTCTCCTTTTGGAATTTGCCAATGATGGAAAAGATAGAAGTGAAATAATTCCAGAGCTGAGCATAAAAGCACAAAAGAAAGCCATGCTGGTGAGCAGGTTGCATTTCTAGCATGGTTCTGAAACATTGTGCGGTGGCAGAAGGTCCAGTTTTACCTCTTTGGTCAAGTCTTTCTTCTTGACTTCCTCTCCAGACTTCCCTGGTTCTCCATACTCCTGCCATCTTCCCTCCTTGGGCTGAGTTTGTGCTGCCCCAAAGGGAAACCCCCAAACCCTTTTTTCTGTGTGAAAATAGAGTCAATCCCTGTGCTTGGGGCTGGCTCTGCCATCCTGGATAATCTAGGACATCTACAATTCCGTAGTAGATGTTAAGGTCAAAATTTGATGGCCTAAACTTAGCAGCTGCTGCAATTTGACGTGCTTTAGGATGTCTAAGATATTTGTATGGGGCTGTTAGATAGGTCTAAGGACGTGCAGGAGTCCTACGTGATTCTGGGTTAGTGACTGGAGATCAAAGCAAAGCCAACAGTATCTTGTGCTGCATCACAAGGAGTGTGAGCAGCAGGTTTGGGGGGATTCTGCCCCTCTGCTCCGCTCTGGTGAGACCCCCCTGCAGTGCTGGTCCAGCTCTGGGTCCTCAGCACAGGACACACATGGAGCTGCTGGAGAGGGGCCAGAGGAGCCCCAGGAATGATCCGAGGCTGGAACAGCTCTGCTGGGAGGACAGGCTGAGAGAGCTGGGGTGTTCAGCTGGAGAAGAGAAGCTCCGGGGAGACCTTAGTGCAGCCTTTCTGGACTTAAAAGGGGCTGGATAAGAAAGATGGGGACAGACTTTAGCAGGGCCTTTTGTGATAGGACAAGGGGTGATGGTTTTAAACTGAAAGAGAAGAGATTCAGAGCAGACAGAAAGAAGTAATTGTTTATGTGGATGGAGTTGAGAGCCTGTCCCAGGTTGGGCAGAGAGGTGGTGGATGAACCATCCCTGGAGACATCCCAGGCCAGGCTGGATGGGGCTCTGAGCAACCTGAGCTGGTGAAGATGTCCCTGCTCATGGCAGGGGTGGCACTGGGGGACCTGGGAAGGGCCCTTCAACCCAAACTGTTCCACGATGTGGATTTAGTCAACTCAATCCAATTTTTGGTTTACCAGCAGACAGCTCTGCTGTAGGTTTGTCCAGAACAGCGTCATGGAGTGAGCTACAATTCAACAACTTCCGTGGGCTCTTTTCTTTATCCCGGTCTCACTAACGATCTCCCAAGCAATGCCCATGAGCGATCAGGGGGTGATAAGGTGAAGGGCAGTTCTCAAGAGGCAGTTTCAGTGTGACCAGACTGTTGGGAGTAGGAGAGTCTGGTTGTTGGACGTGAGCCCAGCTGCACCGCCTGGCCGGTGGACCACGTCATGAATAATGAATGATTCCCTACACTTGATTCTCTGGGATGAATGAAGCCATTCCACATCAAGAATTACTCCTGTGAATGAGAGGGACTTTTGCCATCGCCTTTGATGACTGTGAAGTCAAGGAATACTCTTCTCTGCGGTTGTTTTAAATACGGCACTTCACCTACATGGGTGTCATTCTGCCTGTTGAGAAAATTATTGGAAATATTTAGCAAAACCGGTGCCATAACATCTCCATTTCCACTGACATCGCTATTACAAGTTATTTTCTGTAGAACTGAGGAATTTGAGCTGTAGTGATAATATGGAAGATATTAGTTCAGCCCCCTCTGCAGTGTTGTGTACAATTCTGGTCACTCATCCAGGACAGATGCAGAAAAGTTGTGGATGATCAGGCAACATGAAAAGTATTAAATAAGAAAAGACTGTGATTTGTTATCAAGCAGACAAGCTGAGCAAAAATAAGACTTTTTTTTAGGGGTCAGTACGGGGGCTGGTATTATTCAATATATTCATCAATGACTTGGATGAGGGAATAGAGTGACTGTCAGCAAGTTTGCTGGTGACACCAAGCTGGGAGGAGTGGCTGACACTGGAAGCTGTGCTGCCATCAGAGACCTGGACAGGCTGGAGAGTTGGGTGGGAAAATGTAATGAAATAGAACAAGGGCAAGTGTAGAGTCTTGAATGTGGGCAGGAACAACCCCAGGTTCCAGTGTAAGTTGGGGAATGAGCTATTAGAGAGCAGTGTAGGGGAAAGGGAGCTGGGGGTCCTGGGGACAGCAGGGTGAGCATGAGCCAGCACTGGGCCCTTGTGGCCAGGAAGGCCAATGGTACCTGGGGTGGGTTAGAAGGGGGTGGTCAGTAGGTCAGAGAGGTTCTCCTGCCCCTCTGCTCTGCCCTGGGGAGACCACACCTGGAATCTTGTGTCCAGTTGTGGCCCCTCAGTTCCAGAAGGACAGGGAACTGCTGCAGAGAGTCCAGCGCAGCCACCAAGATGCTGAAGGGAGTGGAGCATCTCCCGTGTGAGGAAAGGCTGAGGGAGCTGGGGCTCTGGAGCTGGAGAAGAGGAGACTGAGGGGGGACTCATTCCTGGGGATCAATATGGAAAGGGGCAGTGTCAGGAGGATGGAGCCAGGCTCTTCTCAGTGACAACCAATGACAGGACAAGGGGCAATGGGTTCAAACTGGAACACAGGAGGTTTCACTGAAATTTGAGAAGAAACTTGTTGGGGGTGAGGGTGTCAGAGCCTGGCCCAGGCTGCCCAGGGAGGTTGTGGAGTCTCCTTCTCTGCAGACATTCAAACCCGCCTGGACACCTTCCTGTGGAACCTCAGCTGGGTGTTCCTGCTCCATGGGGGGATTGCACTGGATGAGCTTTCCAGGTCCCTTCCAACCCCTGACATTCTGGGGTTCTATGATTCTGTGAAATAGGAAAGGAATAAATATCAGAAGAGGGGAAAAAGCTGTTTAAGGTGAAGATCAATGTTAGAACAAATGCAGGTGGGTATAAATTGGCCAACTTTTACATTTAGGTTTGAAAATGACATGTTCTATAGTCATTAGAGCAGCTGGGTTCAGAAACAGCTGCCCAAACAGAATAAAGGGGTTAAGAAGTCTGACAGTTTATACAACTGTGCTTGCAAAGTTCCTGAAAGGAAGTATGTGAACTTCCAGGGGCACAAATCTGAATTTGATAACACAGGAGAAGATCTTTCAGACCCATGGCCCTATCTGTGCAAAGTGCTGCTATTTTATGACCTAATTTATCCTCGATTTTTCCCTTTTCAGAAGAGCTGGGACCACATTAAGCCATTTTACAGCATCCCATGCCTTGTCTTTATGAATTTATAGATTTATTGGGAGAACCATCACTGTGTTCATCAATATTCAATTTCCTGGCCCCACGTACACCGGCTTTGTGTGTCCCAGTGTTCACAGCGGTCTGTGTAATGTCGCAAGTTGCAAAAATTGATGTGCTAAAAAGAAGTGAGGTAGAGAAAATAAGCAAGTTCTATGGCCAGAGAGTGCTCTGATGATGGCAGAAAACTCGTTTTCCTGGGATCACATATGGACACAGTCATATGGACACATATGGACAGCCAGTCAAATTGCAAATGGTTGTCACCATCATCATCAAATAACTTACACGGTATCTAAAGTCACCCATGAAAAGCTCATATGCTGACCACAGGACTCCCATCATCTTCATGACAACCATGAACAGAGAAAGCTTAACACATCTATGCAATAATCACAATGTAAGATGGCTTCTCTTTGCTAATTATAGCTGATGAATCTGCCACTCTTTTCCATATATATATATACATACACACGCATATATGTATTTCTTTTATTTATAGCATTTCCATGTGTCAGTTAAGTTCATAGAAGTGGATCTGATAAAAGGTGAAGTAGATATACCCCTAAAATTTGGAGAGACGTCTCATGCACAGAAGTTCATTGATGTCCTTGATAATTGATATGTGAAGGAAACAAAAAGAAGTTGATAAAAGTGAGTGTGAAAATACTCTTGCAAATGAACCGTGCTAACCTACACAGAAAGTCCTGATTGTCTGAAGTTGGCCTCTTCATAGGTATTGAGTGAAGAGAATTAAAAGGGCTGTATTCGTGGAGCAAACTGGCCAAATAGTCCATGAGTGGATGCAATCGGGTTTTTACATCTTTTGAACACATCCTCATTCCCATTTTCAGGGTCTATTTTGCCAAAGACGTCGACGCTTGAAACAAATACTGGGTATTGGTGATGTTCTGCAGCACCGGAGATTTTCTATCAATAACCATATTTAATTTGGATGATCAGTGTATTCAAAACCACTGCTGAATATTGCGGCGTATCCCTGATGTGGAGAACTGGATTGCAAATGTGCTTTGATTTTTTTTTTAACTACTAGGTTAATTATTGCTTTGATTATAGAGCTAGAATTACCATCTGTCACAAGCTCTGTGGGATGACCCGGCTTATTTTGGCTTAGTGTTTTCCTACATATAATGTTTATTACTCCCAAAATAATACAACGTGGGACAGCTACTATCATCCTGGGACAACTCGCCGTGTGATGGGTTTACTCATATCATGCCGTACTGTAATGCAATTACATTTCCATGTGCCACTCTATTAGGCTGTGAGCTGCGTGATAGAGTTTTGACACAGATATGGAGAAACGGTGCATCTGACTGACATAGCTCGTCTGTTTAATTAATGTTATTTCCATGTAACGAGCATCTAGCAGTTAGCCAGTTGCTTTCTTGAAAGCTGATAGCGCTTGGGAAAATAGGATGTTGCTGTCAGATTAAAATATCTTCATTTTGTTAAGGATCGTCCTCAGGTTTGTCACGAAACAACCTCTGTGCACTGGGAAGCTGTAAGATCAAGTCTCCTGGTGCTCCTGTTGCTGGTTGTATAAATGCAGCCAGTTTTGTTTGAGAATTTGTGGATAAAAGTGAGTATTGAACTGTCATCCTAAAATACTTCAGGTGAGAAAACACCAATCTGTGGAAATACCACTAAATAAACAGACAGATGTATTAACCCTCAGCTCGAGTCTTAATTGAGCTTGGGCTTTAATTCTGAGAAATAAATGACTGTAATCAGCCTTGCTATGACGAGGCTGCGGGGAGCAGGAAGAGTTTCAAGCTCCTTGCCATGTAAAGTTTGGGGAAAAAAACCCTCATATTCTGGGCCAGCACTAAATGAAAGGTTCATTTTACACACTGGCAAATTAATATAAGTGACACCACGGAAGCCTCTTGCAGATATTCTTCCCTAAGAAATAGGTGGAGGAAAACTATAGGATGTGTCACTCTTACCTATTAGCTGCTAAGAAGGTACCTCTGTGTCTTCTCATGCCATTCCACCCTGTCACTTCTTGCTTCTTGAGGCTTTTCTTTTGCATTTTTTGATCTAGAAACAATGAAGGATATTCGAACACAAGATGTGTGTGTGTAGGACAATGTCAGAATGATTGGGCTATTTTTAAAATGTTTCGTATTAAGCTAATAAACCATAAAGGAGAGGGCTGGGGTGTTACCTCCTCTTTCAGTTTATTGAAATGATCCTGATGAAAAATCCTCGTGACCATTTCTAATCACATAAAAAGGAGGAAAATAAAAGAGCAGCAGCCTGGCTTTCATGATGAGCTGTACTGACAAAACGCAATGTGTGTCTATAGGCAATGAATAAGGCGCATGTGATTTCAAACTCCAGGAATGTAAATGTAGCAGGCCTGTTGTCACTGCCTCTTCTGCCCAATCCTTTGCTGTTTGGTTTTATTTCTTTCTCTTTTTTTTGTATTTCACAATTTTGAGGTGGAACACTCTGCGCAAAGAAGCTTTGAAACCCAAGTTATCGAGCTTTTCAGTTAAATTCCCATCAAAGCTACAAACAGAAAAATCAATCTGATTCATCTGTCATTTCTAAAATTGCTCAAATATTGCCTGAAAAAGGACGCAGCGACAATGATTTTTTTCCCCTCATTGTTTTGTAAATGATTTTAAAAAATCTGAGATTTCAGAACCTCACCTCCGCAACTTTAAACAAACTTAGAAGCTTTTTTTCCTCCCTCCTTCACACATTAAATGGCTTCTTAGAAACCATTTGGTTATTACTGGCTGTGTCTGTACTTATGGCTGTTGTTTTGTTGGTATGATACCAGCAAAAGACCTTGCACATCCTGGCTTGTTGATGGTCCATGCTCCTCCATCAAGGACCTTGCACATCCTGGCTTGTTGATGGTCCATGCTCCTCCATCAAAGACCTTGCTCATCCTGGCTTGTTCATGGTCCATGCTCCTCCATCAAAGACCTTGCTCATCCTGGCTTGTTGATGGTCCATGCTCCTCCATCAAAGACCTTGCTCATCCTGGCTTGTTGATGGTCCATGCTCCTCCATCAAAGACCTTGCTCATCCTGGCTTGTTCATGGTCCATGCTCCTCCATCAAAGACCTTGCTCATCCTGGCTTGTTCATGGTCCATGCTCCTCCATCAAAGACCTTGCTCATCCTGGCTTGTTGATGGTCCATGCTCCTCCATCAAAGACCTTGCTCATCCTGGCTTGTTGATGGTCCATGCTCCTCCATCAAAGACGTTGCTCATCCTGGCTTGTTGATGGTCCATGCTCCCCCATCAAAGACCTTGCACATCCCTTGTTTGCACCCAGTTCTAAAGGACGGGGAGAGCGAACAGCTTGCACATCAGAAAGTTTGTATTGGAGGGGAGATTAAAGAGGTGAAGATGTACTTGCTGGAGCCATTTGGATCCTTAGTGGAGCCTGAATGAAAGATTTCCAAAGAGAGAACGTGTTCAGGTTGTAGCTTCAGCAGATCATCATACATATAAGCAAGGAATGATTAGAGATAAAGCTGCTGGTATGATACCAGCAAAAGTAAATTATTGGTCAGGAAGGGCTGAGGATGCTCTTGAGGATGTGAATCTGTCCTTGTTTTGGAGAAAACCCTCCGGCCATCCCCAAGAACTCATTTTGGGGACGAGCCCCAAATGTTGCACCAGAGACTCTGGATGAGATTTATCATTCAGACAAGGCGACACAATTCGGTCCCTGAAGCGTTGTGGAGGTTTTTTCCAATTGTCTTTGCAAGCGGGTGCAAAAGCAGCAGCGAATTCTCAACCTCGCCGCCGCCTCAGCATCGTTTTAATTAAGTATATATTGCTTTATGGATAGCCTCGGTTGTGTTATTTCTTTAAATGAAGGACTGGAACGCAAATGGAGTGCATTTAAGTGTAGAGAGCAAAGGATGGTATTGTAGTCGGAGAAAACATCTAAATGAAATGCAGAGAATTGAGCCTCGGTGATATTAGCGCTCATGGCGAACTCAGTTGAAATGTGTGTTCGCCCATTATCTCGGCTCCTCGTGTGCACACAAATCGCATTCCCGGCTTATTGGGAGCCCGCACACTGTTAGCACAGTCACCGGGGTGTTTGGGCAGCTTTATTAAAACAGGATTAGTATGCGGCAAGGTGCTCCTCGCCCCGCTAAATCACTTTTGTTGAGCGGGCCTACGAGCTCTCCCACTCTTTGTTATGACAGCGTTGCTCCTCGCGCTTCTGATGCAAGACTAATAAGACTTAAAAAGTTGGGAGTTAAATTAGGTAGATAGATGGGGAATGAAGGCAGGGGTTTAGATTGAATCGGGATGATGGAAACGAGTTGGCTGGTGGGGAAAGGCCGAGAAAGAGCGAATATAGACGGGGAGAGGCCCCGGGGAGCCGAGCTGTGTGAACAGGCCTCAAGAGGCCTGAACAAGAAGGGAATTGAAGCTTATTCTGAATTTTGGATTCAAAAGATGGCTGATGTGTCAGCATTAGGAAAAAATGAAGAAAAAAGAACCCAAAACAATATTTGCAAAACACAATCCGGTGAAACGATGCATGAGAAAAAGAAGAGAGTGAGGAATGCGGAGGGCATAACACACAAAGGAAACAGAGAGATAAATGGCTGGGAAATCAGACTATTTCTTTTAGAAAGAACATTCAAGTCATCTCATTTTTCTTTCCTTTCCCGTACAGACTTTTAGTTCAAGAATGCTTCTAACCAAACAGAACACTGTATTCCCGCTCCTATATGGTATTTTTTAACACTTGCCAAATGGCGTCTGCTAGCTTGTAACAGATGTAAAAGATTATTTCCCAAATCTGCAAGAATTGACACTTTACACTTGCAAAGTGAAGACGTCTTGACTGGAAATACAGGAAGAATGAATTATGCATGGGAAGCGCTGCATGCCTATTTTTAATGGTGCATGGGCATAGTCTGAAATGTTATTTGTTTACTTGGCTGAACGTTTAAAAGGGGTGTGAGTGAGGAAAAAATGAGAAGGTGAATGGGGAACCTGCCTTAAAAACACGTGCTGAGGTTTCCTGACTACAAAGAGACCAGCCCAGCGCTGCAGAGCAGTTTTGCTCTCCAAGGAACTAAAATTAATCCGTATAAAATGTCACTAACTTCATAGCACCTTTCTCACCACCGCTAATAAAACAGCATTACAGCCACAGCGCAGGGTGAGCTTCCTAAATCCAAGCTGGTTAGATGGTTTATTTATCAATTAGCCACACAGAAGCCATCCTGATCAGAGCAGCATTTTCCCTGGCAGCGTGGAAAAGCAATGTGTGTTTTTTCCCATTGTTTTAAAAGCCACAATTTGGAACATCAGGTGGAAGAAGGGATGACTTTCCCCCTACACTGGCTTGTTGATGGTCCATGCTCCTCCATCAAAGACCTTGCTCATCCTGACTTGTTGATGGTCCATGCTCCTCCATCAAAGACCTTGCTCATCCTGGCTTGTTGATGGTCCATGCTCCCCCATCAAAGACCTTGCTCATCCTGGCTTGTTGATGGTCCATGCTCCCCCATCAAAGACCTTGCTCATCCTGGCTTGTTGATGGTCCATGCTCCTCCATCAAAGACCTTGCTCATCCTGGCTTGTTGATGGTCCATGCTCCCCCATCAAAGACCTTGCTCATCCTGGCTTGTTGATGGTCCATGCTCCCCCATCAAAGACCTTGCTCATCCTGGCTTGTTGATGGTCCATGCTCCTCCATCAAAGACCTTGCTCATCCTGACTTGTTGTTGGTCCATGCTCCCCCATCAAAGACCTTGCTCATCCTGGCTTGTTGATGGTCCATGCTCCTCCATCAAAGACCTTGCTCATCCTGGCTTGTTGATGGTCCATGCTCCCCCATCAAAGACCTTGCTCATCCTGGCTTGTTGATGGTCCATGCTCCTCCATCAAAGACCTTGCTCATCCTGGCTTGTTGATGGTCCATGCTCCTCCATCAAAGACCTTGCTCATCCTGACTTGTTGATGGTCCATGCTCCTCCATCAAAGACCTTGCTCATCCTGGCTTGTTGATGGTCCATGCTCCTCCATCAAAGACCTTGCTCATCCTGGCTTGTTGATGGTCCATGCTCCCCCATCAAAGACCTTGCTCATCCTGACTTGTTGATGGTCCATGCTCCCCCATCAAAGACCTTGCTCATCCTGGCTTGTTGATGGTCCATGCTCCTCCATCAAAGACGTTGCTCATCCTGGCTTGTTGATGGTCCATGCTCCTCCATCAAAGACCTTGCTCATCCTGACTTGTTGATGGTCCATGCTCCTCCATCAAAGACCTTGCTCATCCTGGCTTGTTGATGGTCCATGCTCCTCCATCAAAGACCTTGCTCATCCTGGCTTGTTGATGGTCCATGCTCCCCCATCAAAGACCTTGCTCATCCTGACTTGTTGATGGTCCATGCTCCCCCATCAAAGACCTTGCTCATCCTGGCTTGTTGATGGTCCATGCTCCTCCATCAAAGACCTTGCTCATCCTGGCTTGTTGATGGTCCATGCTCCTCCATCAAAGACCTTGCTCATCTTGGCTTGTTGATGGTCCATGCTCCTCCATCAAAGACCTTGCTCATCCTGGCTTGTTGATGGTCCATGCTCCCCCATCAAAGACCTTGCGCATCCCTTGTTTGCACCCAGTTGTAAAGGACGGGGAGAGCGAACAGCTTGCACATCAGAAAGTTTGTATTGGAGGGGAGATTAAAGAGATGAAGATGTACTTGCTGGAGCCATTTGGATCCTTAGTGGAGCCTGAATGAAAGATTTCCAAAGAGAGAACGTGTTCAGGTTGTAGCTTCAGCAGATCATAATACACATAAGCAAGGAATGATTAGAGGTAAAGCTGCAATTAGTATTTCATGCTAAATTGAATTTTGACTCCGTTAAATAAAACAGATTCAACATTTCTATTATACTTTGTAGACTACGTAGGACAGGTCGGAAAACAAATTCATTTTCTTAGAAAACATCAGATTATCAAGGTTTATGTGTTTGCTTTTGCTTCAGATTAAAACAAATTTTAAAGCGGTTTTAGTTTTGTGTGTGTGTGAAAGCAGGTGAACCTGCTTTAGTAGGTGGGTTGGATGAGATGATCATCCATTCCAACCCCAACTGCTCTGTGATTTTATGATTCGGTGAACCTGAGAGAGGGAGGTTTTGTGCATATTGCCCTGTTTCTGATGGTTGTGAGACTGCTGCCCGGGGATGCACAAAGAGCAGGAAGCAAAGCTTCGTTAAGGATTTCTTCCCAGCACCTAGTGAAGAATGTGGCCTGGATTAATGTTTTCCTCACCTAATTCTTCCAGAGTTTAGGAGATCACAATGACCTCTCAGCATGGGTGTGCCGCCATCCAGAGACCTGGACAGGCTGGAGAGTTGGGCAGGGAAAAGTTTAATGAAATATAACAAGGGCAAGTGTAGAGTCTTGAATCTGGGCAGGAACAACCCCAGGTTCCAGTGTAAGTTGGGGAATGAGCTATTAGAGAGCAGTGTAGGGGAAAGGGACCTGGGGGTCCTGGGGACAGCAGGGTGACCATGAGCCAGCACTGGGCCCTTGTGGCCAGGAAGGCCAATGGTACCTGGGGTGGGTTAGAAGGGGGTGGTCAGTAGGTCAGAGAGGTTCTCCTGCCCCTCTGCTCTGCCCTGGGGAGACCACACCTGGAATCTTGTGTCCAGTTGTGGCCCCTCAGTTCCAGAAGGACAGGGAACTGCTGCAGAGAGTCCAGCGCAGCCACCAAGATGCTGAAGGGAGTGGAGCATCTCCCGTGTGAGGAAAGGCTGAGGGAGCTGGGGCTCTGGAGCTGGAGAAGAGGAGACTGAGGGGTGACCTCATTAATGTTTACAGATATATAAAGGGTGAGTGTCAGGAGGATGGAGCCAGGCTCTTCTCGGTGACAACCAATGAAAGGACAAGGGGCAATGGGTTCAAACTGGAACACAGGAAGTTCCTCTTAAAGATGAGAAGAAACTTGTTTGGGGTGAGGGTGTCAGAGCCTGGCCCAGGCTGCCCAGGGAGGTTGTGGAGTCTCCTTCTCTGCAGACATTCAAACCCGCCTGGACACCTTCCTGTGGAACCTCAGCTGGGTGTTCCTGCTCCATGGGGGGATTGCACTGGATGAGCTTTCCAGGTCCCTTCCAACCCCTGACATTCTGGGATTCTGGGATTCTGTGATTCCTCTGCTTTTCCTCGTTTTTTTACCACCTCAGCCATCGCGAAGACCCTGCCGGACACTGATTTTTGCATAGGGAAGTGTTGTATTGGTCCTTTGCTATTTAATAACTAACAGCTTTATCACAACTGCATAATGGAGATGGCTGTAGTTGAGGAAATTGGTAGAGAGGTGAAACAGGCCATCAAACAGACTTGCTCTGCGCGAATACCACTATGGAGCTGCCATTGCAAACTTGATGTGTTTGCCTTCTACTTCTGTAATAAGTAAGTCATGATACAGTGATATTCCACTGCCTGTTCCTTTCGGAGGGGATGGGAAATGTGTTCGGCCTCCAATAGATTGGTTTGGCACAACTTTGGCAGCTGTAGGACCCAGATGTCCGACTCTCACTAATTTATCCAGGGCATCTGGGAGCCAGTTCTTATGTGACCTGGCTTGGCCAACTTGCTTCTTGAAGAATGTGCTATCACGTTATGGCCAGTATATTACTTTCTTATTGTTTTTTTAGATCAAATTATTCTCTATGTAATCTCATGGGTAGAGACTGTATCACTGTAGTCAAAAAGTAACAGCAAAAACTGTATACAATGAACAGAACACCCAACTATATTGAATATTTACAACATTCAATGCCTCTAACAAGTGTTCAGGCAACTATATGGTTTCTTTAAAGTTGCATCTGATGGTCTTGTGGTGTTTATCACATTGAAACACATAAAATCACCAAGGGTAGAAGGGAAGTCACATTCCCAGCTAAAATTACATTACAATTTTGGCATGCCCAACAGTTTTTTGGGTGAAAGATGAAATCGAGATTCCTTTAAATACGGGGAACGTGGCTTCTGCCATGTGTTTGCAATCATGATTTTGTGCCCGTTGACTCCAAGGGAAGCAATTAATCCTGTTTGGGGTCACAGACTGGGGGATCTGGTTTTCATCTTTGAACAAATGTCTCTTGGTTCCTTGGGGAGAAATCTTCTGTACTTCATGGCAGCGTAATGCTGCCTTTTTATATGTGTTTTATATTCTCATGCAGTTACATCTTGTGCACTAGACATGAAAATCACAGTGACCCCATCATTAGCTGGTGTATATAATGACAGCCCTGGTGGTTTTCAAGCATTTGCTGACCCATATCCTTTGAAACCTGCTGTGGTAACAAACTCAGAGCCCAATCCCACTTTCAGCAAACTCAGGAGACGTTTTGCAAATGGTTTCATGGTGCCTGAGAAGGCCCCAGATCTTATAGGTTTCTTTATGTGCTGCTTGCAGTGTTAAGTTTTGGGAATATGTTAACTTAGCTCTGATGAGAAGGGGGGGAAGGCAGCAGCGTTGTTCTTCATCTGTGCAAGTACATTTGTTGGGTAGGCTGTGTTCTTTTAATGCTTTCCTCAAATGCCATTTTGCAACAGTGAAACGCTCGCTAAAAATACTCAAATATTTTTAGTTGTCGAGCGCAAGTCAGATTGAGCTGCACATTTCCCTCGTGAGTAAAAGTGATGAGTTTGTGTTCATTAACTCGGGGCCATCTGGTGCAGGCATGCTGCAGTCTGTGAATCAAACATGCATCAAACTCCAGGGATCGGAATAACCGCCAGACCCAGCATTTGGGGGGCTTGGGGGGTGGAGGAAGAGGGTAGTTGACTATACATTTCCCTCTTTTTAAAAATTAACTCTGCTCTACAGCAGATTTCAGCTTTTAATGTTGTGCCGTTGTAAAACCGTGTTCCAGGCTCATCAGTGACCATTGGAGTAACCTTCAGGGTGCTCGCGTGTCATTGAAGTCATTGCACCTGTCATCCCAACTCTTTTTGGTACAAAATGACTAAATAGTACTGGATTTCTGTGCATTTTTAAATAATGCGTCTTGAGGGTGCAGCTACACAGATGCATATAAGAAATAAATCCAAACAGCCTTTCTCGGTTTTCCTGGGTTTGCACTGACGCGAGTCAGTGGTGTTTTCACTTACTTGGCATAACAGGGTCAGAGTTTGTCACGTTTCATAGGAAAATTTTTAAAAAGTCATAATTAGAGGCCATGATTCCATCTGAAATCCTCTCTGATTACCAACCTGGCCGCCTTCATACATTTCTCACCCAAATATCTATCTTCCTGCCTCTCCTGTATGTGTTTTTTCTCAGCTCTACCTTCATCTCCTCCAAGTTCACGTCTCTCCTGGGTTCCCATTGTAGCTGGGTGGTCCCACAAGGTGGGGAAGAACCAGTTTTAAGCCTGCACGTCTTTTGAGATTCGATCCAAAATCATTGGCTCCACCTGCAAACCCTTGTGAGTTCATCATCATGGGGCTCTGGCTGGTCCCATCTTGTATTGTATTGTGTTTTGTTCATTTTTCATCTATTAATGCTTGAATGACACAGGCTGGGGCTGTGAGAAGCATGTCAGCCCTTCCTTTACATTCTGGGAATATCGTTCCTGACACAAAACATGTTTTCTTTCCTAAAGAAATGTGCGTGATTCGGTTTCCCTTTTGCTCCTTTCTACAAGGAACTGCAAAGTCTGGAGGGGTGAATTTCTTCCCCACAAATGATGAGTAGGCACAGGCCAGGAAAGTGAGACTGGGCTGAACACAACCAGGGTGAGTGGTGTCCAACCCCTGCCATGGGCAGGGACATCTTCACCAGCTCAGGTTGCTCAGCACCATCCAGCCTGGCCTGGGATGTCTCCAGGGGTGGTTCATCCACCACCTCTACCATGTCCTGGCCTTGCTTGGTTTACTCATATAAGCATAACTTTTGGGTGTAAACTTTGTGTAAACTTTGCTTTTCCTTTCCTGCCTCAATACCTATAGTAATTACACTATTCTTATACAAGTTTATCTTGTTTTGAATGGGCCGTCAGTGTCACTGTAAACATCTGCTAACTTCAATAGGTTTTTCTTTTCCTAACATCAGGAGGGGTAAAGTCTCCAAGATGGAGCTGAAATCATTGTGAGCTTGCTGAAAGAGCCATATATCCAGAGGCATAAAATAAACAGTGCCGTGGCTGTTGGCTGTATCGTTTGGGTTGTGTCAGTGGTACTTGACAGGGTTTTGCTCAGGACAGGGCCTGTTGCGATAGGACAAGAGGCAATGGTTTTAAATGAAAAGAGAGGGGATTCAAGCCAGACATGAGGTAGAAATTGTTTACAGTGAGGGTGGTGAGAGCCTGGCCCAGGTTGGCCAGAGAGGTGGTGGATGAACCATCCCTGGAGACATCCCAGGCCAGGCTGGATGGGGCTCTGAGCAACCTGAGCCGGTGAAGATGTCCCTGCTCATGGCAGGGGTGGCACTGGGGTAGATTTAGTGTCCCTTCAACCCAAATTATTCTGTGATTCTATGACAGCAGTCACTCTCCTGGGTATCTCCTAGGTACTTGATGCCTGCGTTTGGGCAACTGAATTGAACCACCAGAGCCTTTAGAGCAATTTTGCTGGCCAAAAATAGATGTTTACTTTAGGAGGAATTGAATTGCTCACTGGGCTTCATTAAGTTGCCCACATGTATCACAGAATCTCAGAATGTGAGGGGTTGGAAGGGACCTGGAAAGCTCATCCAGTGCAATCCCCCCATGGAGCAGGAACACCCAGCTGAGGTTCCACAGGAAGGTGTCCAGGCGGGTTTGAATGTCTGCAGAGAAGGAGACTCCACAACCTCCCTGGGCAGCCTGGGCCAGGCACTGACACCCTCACCATGAAGAAGTTTCTTCTCAAATTTAAGTGAAACCTTTTGTGTTCCAGTTTGTACCCATTGCCCCTTGTCCTGTCATTGGTTGTCACCCAGAAGAGCCTGGCTCCATCCTCCTGACACTGCCCCTTTCCATATTGATCCCCAGGAATGAGTCCCCCCTCAGTCTCCTCTTCTCCAGCTCCAGAGCCCCAGCTCCCTCAGCCTTTCCTCACACGGGAGATGCTCCACTCCCTCCAGCATCTTGGTGGCTGCGCTGGACTCTCTCCAGCAGTTCCCTGTCCTTCTGGAACTGAATATGTTGAGTGCTGTTAAAGATGATCTCGGATATCCAAGGTGTCCATGTAAAGCTGGCAGACACAACTCTGTACCCACAGGAGATTAGAGCCATGGGAATGATAATCAGGGGCAGAGGAAGATTCCCTGTGGCATCTCAAATAATGCATCTGGTTGCCTATGTTTAGACAACTATATGCTGAAGTAAGACTTTCTTGTCTCTAAAGAGAGCTTAGAAAGCTTCTTCTAAATGCCCAAGTCAAAGTTTCTGGAGTAGAATCCTGTTTCATCTATTTTGTTAGATGTCTCTAAGTTCTGTTCTCTGTATCTGTAATGTGTCCATTGGCTCGTTGTCTAAAAGTTGTGTCCATCCTTGCAAAGGCAGAATTCTGTGTCTCCATACCGAACCAGGCAAAGTCTGTCTGTCAATGAGAAATGATACAGTGGAAAACCAGGATGAAATCCATACAGGAGATAGGAGAAGATTCAGTTCTATAATCTGCCATTGAATTAGTAATTTTAAAAAAAGTCTATTATTAATATATGAAGGGAATGAGGGCAGGAGTAAGTAATCACTTCTGAGCAAAGATCATGTTTCCATGACAATACCCCTATCACCAGATAATCCATATAGCGTAAGCTCTGTCCTGCTGGAATGTATTTTGGCATATATGGAAAGAAAATTCCTGAAACTCAAACAGCATTACAGCTTTGAAAAAGCTGGTTTTTTTAAAGATTCCCACTCTTTTCATCACTCTCTTAAATGACTCGTATTAATGGGACCCAGTGCTGAACAGCGTCCGTGTTTCCTTCCTCTGTTCTCTTTGAGTCTTCTCATCAAAATGACCGTCTCTGATCGCTCTCCTGATTTCCTGACTGGATTCAGTCACTCTGCTATCCCATTAAGGACAGTTTTGTGAATGACTTCATTGAAAGCTCATCATTGCTTTCATTTGCCTGCGAGGGAAACGACTGCTTACTCATCCCCTTTGGGAAATCAAGTTTACCTTCCAAGGAAGTCTCTTCAGTATTTTTGTGCTGGAGTCTTTGCAAAATTCTCAGTGAGCTTGTTGGCTCTTCCTTTGTGCCACCTCTAGGAACAGAAATACACGTTCATGCTCACTTATGCTAGACAGCAGGTGACTTTGGGGCTCTAATAGCTCATTTTTTGCGTAATCTTTTCTGTAGGACAACGTGATTCTTTGTCATCTTCTACTAAAGGGTGTTTCAAAGTTGCACCCCCCTTTGGCCTCATGACGTTTCAGTTTGAGTCTTTACATTTTAGATACTTATAAAATTATGAACTCTGAGTCTTTTCGTATTACCTGCCTGTTACTTAAGCTCCTTTTATACTCACTTTATGACTTCTTTGTATAGTGAGTGCAGCAAGTTCACACCAAGCCTGAGCAGAGATGAAAATCACGTGCACGGTTTTTGTTGAAAAAAACCCTAAAGGTTCATTACAGTACTTGACTTTGCCCTGACAAGAAGTCTAAAACTTCCCAAGCCTTTGACACGAGGAGCAGAGCTCACAAAACCTGACCCAGCCCAGCTCCCAGCATCCAAGTGCATTGCAATTCACCCACCAGAACCACTAGTTTTTGCAATTTGCTCTCCACGCTTCCCATCACCATGATCCGTGAGGCCGTTATTTGCTGTTTCATGGAAATTCACAGAATCCCAGAATGCCAGGGATGGGAAGGGACCTGGAAAGCTCATCCAGTGAAATCCTCCCATGGAGCAGGAACACCCAGCTGAGGTTCCACAGGAAGGTGTCCAGGCGGGTTTGAATGTCTGCACAGAAGGAGACTCCACAACCTCCCTGGGCAGCCTGGGCCAGGCTCTGACACCCTCACCATGAAGAAGTTTCTTCTCAAATTTAAATGGAACCTCCTGTGTTCCAGTTTGCACCCATTGCCCCTTGTCCTACCATTGGTTGTCACCGAGAAGAGCCTCGCTCCATCCTCCTGACACTCACCCTTTATATATCTGTAAACATTAATGAGGTGACCCCTCAGTCTCCTCTTCTCCAGCTCCAGAGCCCCAGCTCCCTCAGCCTTTCCTCACACGGGAGATGCTCCACTCCCTCCAGCATCTTGGTGGCTGCGCTGGACTCTCTGCAGCAGTTCCCTGTCCTTCTGGAGCTGAGGGGCCACAACTGGACACAAGATTCCAGGTGTGGTCTCCCCAGGGCAGAGCAGAGGGGCAGGAGAACCTCTCTGACCTACTGACCACCCCCTTCTAACCCACCCCAGGTACCGTTGGCCTTCCTGGCCACAAGGGCCCAGTGCAGGCTCATGCTCACCCTGCTGTCCCCAGGACCCCTTTCCCCTGCACTGCTCTCGTGGTTAGGTACAATTCTCAGTCAAATAGAAGCACCTCAGCGAAGCGATTTTCAATTTGTTTCTCGTTAGGCTTACCAAGAGGAGCTCACCTGTGCTTTCTGAAGGAGACTTCACAACTACTCATCTCTAGGAGCGGAGATCTTGGGGGGGCATAGAGTATAAAACAAGGTTATTTCCATAAATCTACACTTTCTTCTGTTCTGATTTCCTTTCAGAAATTGCATCTCGTGTCAGAGAATAAAAAAGAAGGAATTTTATTCATGTCCTTATTATTACTCGTATTTTGTCTTTTCCTCTTTTCTTGATGCTTGTAAGTACCTTTCGGGGAGGCAGCCTTTTCCCCAGCCCCTCGGTGATTTTATAGACTCAGTCCCAATAAATTCAGCAAAGCTCAGGCTCTCGAGTCGCTTCGGGGATTTCAAATATGTTCCTCTGAAACCTAAGAGGGGCAGCAAGAGCCGCACACTACGCCAGCATCCTGCGTCTAGAGCGATGCCAGCGCTCTGTGTCATGAAGCCATGGCACAATATTAACTGACAGGCTCCCTTTATAAATACCACTGCGGTACAGCTGTGCACTCGCACTGGGGTACGTGGGAACAGTATTAATTTAAATGCTTTAATTCCATCTGGATCTTCTTGGCTCTGTTCTGTGGCTCTACAAGAGCTTATTTTATTTTTTGAGGCGGTATGTCTGAAGAATTCCGTTTAATGTGGGTAAATAATCCATTGTGATGTGTTGGTCAGAAAAGAAGGATGAAGAAGTCCTAATTAATCAGATCTCTTCCTAATTGGCTATGGCAAAGAGATCTCCAAGCGTGCCAAGTGCATGAAGTGGTTTTGCCTAAATATGATAGAGACTGTTTCTGAAACCGTTGTGCTGTATTTGTTGGGGTTTGCTTTAAGGAGACAGCAGCAGGTTGTCAGGCAGATTAATCTTGGCTTTCGTACATCCCGTCCCAAGTGTCATCTCTTTGCCTCCCATCCACTTTACCCATGAGTTCGACCGCAGCGTTTTTAGCCTTGGATTTTGAATTGTAAATGGTTTCGAATGAACCAAATGCAATTTGACTGGCACCTCTGGAACAAGCGATGTTTCAGCGAGTGAGTAGAATTAAATTGTTGACCATGTGTCATTAAAGAAAGGAGAAAAGGATTTATAGTCTTAGACATCGGTTTTCTTCGTTTTGGTTCACAAAGCCTCACAAACAGCCTGTTTGTACCAGAGATAGAGAGCAGCTTTACGACATTTCTAAGCAATAAAATGAGATGTTGACCGTTTTTGTTGTCTGTTCTCCCCACTGTGGTACTTTTGGATCACCTCAATGGCCTAAATCTGCTCACCTTGATGGGGAACAATCCAAACCAAACCTGCAAGGTGGAGTCAGCTGAGTCTACACATGGTGAAGAAATCTGCTTGGGCCAGGGAAGGTTGAGGTTGGATCTGGGGAACAATTTCTTCCCCAAAGGGCTGTGGGGCATTGGAACAGGCTGCCCAGGGCAGTGCTGGAGTCACCATCCATGGAGGGTTGAACAGAGATGAGGTTCTCAGGGACACGGGGCAGAGCCAGGGGTGGGTTATGGTTGGACTCAATGATCTTGAGGGTCTCTCCCAATGAAGATGGTTCTCTGATTCTATGTGAGCAACCACTTAGCACAGCTAAATGTGTCACAGAGGTCCAGAAAGATGTTGGAGAAGACGAGAGGTTCTACCCAAGCCCAGCACTACCCCCAGCAGAAGCCGCTCCATAGAGCCTTTAGACTTGCAGTGATAAATCATTTTTCCCCAATATCACAGCTAAAAGCTACAAGCTTTTCTTCTGCCCCAACAGCAGATGGATAAAAGTAAAAGGAGTGAGACAGCACCAGTATAAGAATGGTTACAATGAGATTATATCAAATACATTGTGAAAGTTCTAATAATTAATTGTTTCTTAAACTGCGCAGCCTATTTGTTTGATCCTTCTGCATTTCTAGAGCACCGTATCATTTATTTGTCTTCTTTTTTTTCCTTCCGAACCATATTTCTAGACTTCATACTTGATTTAGTAACCATAGCAATGAAATGAATGCATTGTCTTCGTTTACAATGGTGTCTAAATAGGTACTCGTCTCTGTGTAAGTCCTTTAACAAGGGATAGTTCCCCACCGCCATAATGAGACGTCTATGGGCTACGTTATTGAAATCATTTTCACTTTGATTTTGTGGCATCAAATCCAAAAGTCTCTGAAAATGCATTTGCGTCTACTTTATTTCTCAAGAGTATACATAGAAATATAGAACCAGAACTTTCCAGGGGTGTTTTTTGTGTAGAGAACACGCATTGTGTCTTTCCAGACACAAAAATATGCATTAATACCTCTTCTTTTCTTATGCTACCCTCGTATTATCAATAAGCCAGAAGTTTCTATGCACAAAAAAGAATGCATACTGACTTCTCTAAGAACAAATACATGCTTTTGTGCATGGGCAGTCCTTACGGGAATAGATATAAACTATATTCATTTCCTATGGTTAAAAATAAAAGCTGCAAAAGCAAAAAAAAAGAAAAAAAATCCCCTGTTGCATTCTTAACAGATTTATTTTGCAACTCCATGGCAGGTACATGACTTCCTTCAGCACATTCACCTTTTATGTCTTAATTCTGTTTGTCATAGACTTAGGCAAACATAATTCCGTCATTTTCTAGAAAACAGACATGGATTTCTATACCTGTGCACTACAGCCATGCTACAGCTCTTGTAGGAGTTGAACATCATCTTTGAGCAGTACTTTGCAGCTGTTTGATTTTGTTAGGATCGTATGGCACAATCAGTGAATGCTGTGCTAGATTTCCACTAAAAACACAGCACTGTCTCCCATAATATACTCTTGAAAAAGCTGGTAGCCCATGGCTTGGACAAGTGCACTCTCTGCTGGGTTAAGAACTGGCTGGAGGGCCCAGAGAGTGCTGGTGAATGTCCTCCAGGGCTCAGTGTTGGGTCCAGTCCTGTTTAACATCTTTATTGATGATTTAGGTGAGGGGATTGAGACCATGATCAGAAAATTTGCTGATGGCACCAAGTTGGGAGGGAGCGTTGAGCTGCTGGAAAGCAGGAGGGCTCTGCAGAGGGATCTGGATAGACTGGACAAATGGGCTGATTCCAATGGGATGAAGTTCAACAAGGCCAAGTGCCGGGTCCTGCTCTTTGGCCACAACAACCCCCTGCAGCGCTCCAGGCTGGCACAGAGTGGCTGGAGAGCAGTCAGGCAGAAAGGGACCTGGGGGGACTCATGGATAGGAAGCTCCACGTGAGCCAACAGTGTGCCCAGGTGGCCAAGAAGGCCAATGGTATGCAAACCAGCGTGGTCAGCAGGACAAGGGCAGTGATCCTTCCCCTGTACTCTGCACTGGGGAGGCCACACCTGGAGTATTGTGTTCAGTTCTGGGCCCCTCAGGTCAGGAAAGAGATTGAAGTGCTGGAGCGGGTCCAGAGAAGAGCAACAAGACTGGGGAAGGGACTTGAGCACAAGCCCTATGGGGAGAGGCTGAGGGAGCTGGGCTTGTTCAGTCTGGAGAAGAGGAGGCTTAGAGGTGAGCTCAGCACTCTCTAGAACGACCTGAAGGGCAGTTCTAGCCAGGTGGGGATTGGGCTCTTCTCCCAGGCAGTCAGCAATAGGACAAGGGGGCATGGGCTTCAACTCTGCCAGGGGAAATTGAGGCTGGAGATGAGAAAGCAATTCTGTGCAGAGAGAGTGGTCAGCATTGGAATGGCTGCCCAGGGAGGTGCTGGACTCACCGGCCCTGGAGGTTTTGAAACTGAGATTGGCCATGGCACTTAGTGCCATGATCTGGTCAATGGACTGGAGTTGGACCAAGGCTTGGACTGGATGATCTCTGAGGTCTTTTCCAACCCACTCCATTCTGTGATTCTGTGATATTGTGCATGACGTTCATTCTGTACCTCTGCCACCAGCAAGAAATGCTGGACTAGTGTCACCCCTGAATCCTACTTAGACAAATGCAAACCGCACATTGCTACACGCACCACGAGCATCTCTTGCATGGAGTTGTGTTACAGCTACTGAGATTTCAATTTAAATCTTCCAGCTCCAGGCACATACTTTAAAAGAAAAGGCTTATTATGTCTTTTACATATGGACCCTACATGTCCAGGAAAAAAGAAACTGGAAAAGATTGGAACCACAAGCAAATTAGAGACTTAAATTAGACTTCCCTGAAGATTTTGTTTAACCGAAAATGTGGTTTTAACTAGGGGAAATTTTCTCATTAGGATGATTTTTTTATCTTTGGGTAGTGAGGCTTCTCAAAAAATCCATTTTAGGCTGTTGATTGTGTATATATATATTGACATATGTATGTGTGTGTGTGTACTGTATAGACACCCATTATCTGGATTTTTGCTTTTTCTTGAAAATTAAAAAGATCAGCGGGGTAAGAACAGATTAAAATGCAATGTTTCTATTTTATTTTATTTGGTTTTGGTTTTTTTTTTTTTTTGTGAAAGGATAGAATATTCCTCCTATTCCTACTTTTAACTGTAGGTCTGAGCTTCTGGTCATTGCCTGTGTGTTGTAAACCCCCAATTGCAAAACCAGCTGCTGACTCCGGACTCTTCAACTCCGTATATCTCTAATAGGCTAAATCAAGAAAAAAATCTCTTTCAAGTGCATAGCGTGGCCGGCAGCAGGACATTATACATACATTATACATTCCCCGGGGTTTGCAGGGAGTCTGAAAATTGAAATGGAAGCTTAGCCCCATGTCCTAGTAACGTCATTTCTGTATCACCTGCCCATATGTTACTTAAACAGTTCTCACCTGTGTCACCACTGGGATTTGAGCCTTTACTGACTGAACTGGAGCTGTGGGTTGGGCTCTGAATTTTGGGCGCAGAAAGGGGTGCAGGGGATCGCACTGGGTCACTTCAAATGATGTAGGTGTGTGTTGTCTTCAACTCAGCAAGAAAACCCTTCTTTGATATGAAAACTTCCTGAAATTACAGAGGATGGCAGTAAAATAGGAGCAAAGCCTTGTGGTGGCCAGACCTCTGGACCTTATATAATGACAAGAGAAATAATAGAAATAATAATATTCTGGTGATGATCAGTCCTTTCTTTATGTATATCTCGAAGCAATAGTGCGTAGAGGGGTTATAGGAAAGCAAGGTGTTCATCCTGTCTCACCAGAAAATTCACAAACTCCTTTCCCATACAGAATTATTGTCTTAATCCTTTTTATATAACCTTTTCCCCACCTTCTCCCTTCTTCGCCCCTTAGGAAACAACTGCCAATTCCGGATGTCAGGAGGTGTCACCCAGTGTGGTAGCTGCACCCTTCAAAGCCCAGAAGCTGTGATTTTTGTCTTCGTAACTGGAAAAAACATAATCCAGTCCTATGTGTTTTCAACCTCTCTTTACTTTTGGATGCATACATCTTAAAAAAATACAAAGAGAAGAAAAGGAGCGTTGCCTTCCATTTAAGCTAAGGGCACTTAGTCTTGAACTAATAGTGCTGCTGCTCTCTTAAGTCTGTTGCTGTCCTGTGGTTCTCACTTGCTCGTGGCATTAGACCATTGGGAAGGAAAAAAACACCATATGAATGTGTTTTCTGTGTTAGAGATGGCAGAAAGAACTGGGGGGATCCAGATTTTTGATAAACCATTTTAATTTAGATTCTTTAAGACTGTTTCAAAACTCTGCAAGTCACAGAGAGATAAGAAAATACTCTTGATCTTATATATTTTCTTTCTCATGTGATAGGACCCTCAAATAAGACCTAAACTAGGCAGATGTTCATGACAAAGCCCAGTGTTTTCTCAGCACGGTATTCAGATTCCTCATATTTCTGAGTTTATTATGAGCTATTGTATCAATGAGCCAATAAAAAATACAGTGACTACAGAATTGGAAAGAATATCTCATGTCTTCAAAGTTCAGTCAACAGACAACATCATATCATGTGCTTCTTTTCCTATAGATGACCAGGCTTTATTTAATAATGCATCTTTTCCCAAGTTTCTCTTCCACATGTGAGTCTTTTGATGGATAGCTCTATAATCTTAGGTTTTCTAAGAGCAGAGGAAATCAGATCATTGCTTCGAAGTAGCTGATTATGGAAATATGTGATGGAGATAAATTTACTCTTTCATCATTCAGAGCTTCTGAACAGTGCAGGACATCTAGAAGGAAGATACCAGTGGTCACAAAATGATCTTTGTATGGGTTTTGAAGCCCAAACTTTTCATTTTGGGAGCTCCTCATGGAGCCCTTTTGCTGCACTGATGTCCCACACACATTGTGACAGGTCACTGCAGCGGTTCTCAGCAACCTTGAGGACGTGTCCTGGTTTTGTTAAAAGCAAGTTTCTCTTTTAGTGAATTTGCCTATCAGCTAAAGCTTTCAGATCAGCTGCATTTTCCTGGAGAACCAGATCCATGTTGTGGTGAACACAGCAATGGAATGCGAGGTCATTGATAAGGATGGATGCACATCTCGCCAGAGGGGCAACGAGAAACAGGGGACCAGAAACTGACCAACGGAGCATAACATCCCATTCACGGCCCCAACTTGACAGTGTTCAAGAAGAGACTGGACAATGTCCTCAGACACATGGTGTGACCTGTGGGGTGTCCTGTGCAGTGACAGAAGTTGGGGAAAGGGACCTGGGGGTCCTGGGGACAGCAGGGTGACCACGAGAACCAGCACTGGGCCCTTGCGGCCAGGAAGGCCAATGGTACCTGGGGTGGGTTAGAAGGGGGTGGTCAGTAGGTCAGAGAGGTTCTCCTGCCCCTCTGCTCTGCCCTGGGGAGACCACACCTGGAATCTTGTGTCCAGTTGTGGCCCCTCAGTTCCAGAAGGACAGGGAACTGCTGGAGAGAGTCCAGCGCAGCCACCAAGATGCTGAAGGGAGTGGAGCATCTCCCGTGTGAGGAAAGGCTGAGGGAGCTGGGGCTCTGGAGCTGGAGAAGAGGAGACTGAGGGGGGACTCATTCATGGGGATCAATATGGAAAGGGGCAGTGTCAGGAGGATGGAGCCAGGCTCTTCTCGGTGACAACCAATGATAGGACAAGGGGCAATGGGTACAAATTGGAACACAAGAGGTTCCACTTAAATTTGAGAAGAAACTTCTTCTCAGTGAGGGTGGCAGAGCCTGGCCCAGGCTGCCCAGGGAGGTTGTGGAGTCTCCTTCTCTGCAGACATTCAAACCCGCCTGGACCCCTTCCTGTGGAACCTCAGCTGGGTGTTCCTGCTCCATGGGGGGATTGCACTGGATGAGCTTTCCAGGGCCCTTCCAGTCCCTGACATTCTGTGATTCTGTGATCTTTGTGCATCCCTTCCAACTCAGGACAGTCTATGACACGTAGACATCTATATGTAGGTGTCTCAATCTCAAACTCAGTTCTTCCCGTAGGACCAAGTGATCTGCCCTAGATTGAATGGTCTAGTGTCACTGGAGATGTTTGGACACATTCATCGTGACATGAAGCAGTCTGTCCAGAGAGGTTCAGATCAACTGTTGGTTGTGTATGTCACCTGCCAGCCCTATGGAGATGGTTTGGATGCTCTAGGACATCTCAAACAGCTTTGGATGTCGATGTAACCGAGTTCAGTCCATGTAGGTACCCAAAATAGAGGTGTCTGAGCCTGATGCTGGATGTCACTCCTATTTTTCTAGAAAGGTTCTCTCTGGTCTGCCCTGCAAGCGTATAAGCAGCTCAGCCTGCAAACGCAAAGCGTATGTCAGTGCAGTAGATGATGTTCCCGACACCACCCGATTTCCTCGGGACATTTAAGGAATTCATTTCAGAGGCAGTTACTTTTCATGAACATAATTTGATCCTAATCATCTTTATACACGTAACATTAAGTTTTTCATTTGCCTCATTAACTGTTGCTTTAGGATTTAGACGGTCAAATATTGATGAAGTACGAGGCTCTAGGACAGATCATATCCTCACTCAGCAAATTCAACAGTGTTTGGTTTGGTTTTTGTTTTTTTCATCTTACGCATTTTCATCCATTTCCTTACATGCACAGATCAATCACTTTTCCTTTTGCCAGAAGAAAATATATAATAGCTGAAAGCAAATGTCCCAAATTGCCACACACTACTGTTCCAGATGATGTGTGTCTTCTAGATACTGTGTCCTCTGCCGATGTCTTGGATGCTGTAGGAGTAGCTAAAATAGGATTAGATGATGGTTTTCAGGCAACAGAATTGTACCCTGGGCAAACTCTCTGCCTGCCAATGGAAGTTTTCCCTCTGAGGCATCTGGGAACAAGGTATCGTTCAGTATTTATGTCCGTGGTTCCAGTCCTGGTCCATGGAGAAGTTACCTGTGAGACTCGTGCACCTGAATGTCGTCATCTCAGCTATTGAATTCTGATAGAAAAAGTTAAAAAGTATCCAACTATTGCTTAAAAAGAGTGTTTCTTTATATTTCTTTAAGATGTTTCTTGAAACCTGAATCTTGGGCATCCTGGCAGGACCACCTAATTATATTCTCTAATTATATTCTCTTTTCCACTGAGATATTATACACTCACAAATATGAAAGACAAGGGTCTGTCTGAGGTCTAATGAAAGAATATGGTCGGAAGAGAAGTGTGGGTTAAAAAAGTGGACCTTATAGATAAACTGCTGGCAAACAGCCGCTCTCTGTGCTATCTGGCCTTTAACTGAGCAAGTATATACATTGGTTGCTATATTTTATTGAGAACTACAAGCATAAGGCACGTCCCAGTCATTCTGGGAATCCTTATCTCGTTGGCTTGAAAATGCCACTGTCCTATAGATTTAAACATGTTGCTGACCCATGATATATTTTTCTTCAAGTAAAGTTTAGTTGCAAAATGTGTTCGTTGCTAACGAAGAAAACGATCTGAAAGGTGTGTGATTTCATCAGCTAAAATTATCTCAGAAGACGTGACACTGCTAGATGGGCTCGTAAAAACACAGTTATGGGGGAGATCTCTGGATGGGGGGGTTATTTTGTATTATTAAAGAAGCAATAAAAACCCCAATCAGTTGTGCACTCCTTCTGCAGTTTCACCAGGGCTGAATAAATGAAGGGTTTAGCTTTTAATACCCAGTGGAGAATGAAAATTAAATAATGGGATAAAGCAAATCAAGTCTTTCATTCTAATTCAGTACTACTTTCTGCAGTTGGGATAATGATGTAGAAAATCATTGCATTCTAAAACCCGTTTTGTAGGTTATACCCGTTGCAAGGTTTGTCTCATGTGTGTTCCCATTTGCATCAATTGGTTCAAAGTAGCAGAAATCACAAAAAGATTACAAAACCAAAGCAGCTTTCATCTTTCTAGAGGTGGTCAAGGGGCAATCAGGTTCTTGCAGAACCATGTTTTTATTTCAGAAGGTGCCTATTTTGAGGTTCGGGATTATTGGTGTACCCCAGCTGCTAGAAATCACTGATTGCTGTTAAATCAAACTATTTTTCAGATCCCATGAAAGCTGGTGTAATCATTTCCCAGGTAACGTGCCACAGGAGCCAGCACTGGGCCCTTGTGGCCAGGAAGGCCAATGGTACCTGGGGTGGGTTAGAAGGGGGTGGTCAGTAGGTCAGAGAGGTTCTCCTGCCCCTCTGCTCTGCCCTGGGGAGACCACACCTGGAATCTTGTGTCCAGTTGTGGCCCCTCAGTTCCAGAAGGACAGGGAACTGCTGCAGAGAGTCCAGCGCAGCCACCAAGATGCTGAAGGGAGTGGAGCATCTCCCGTGTGAGGAAAGGCTGAGGGAGCTGGGGCTCTGGAGCTGGAGGAGAGGAGACTGAGGGGGGACTCATTCATGGGGATCAATATGGAAAGGGGCAGTGTCAGGAGGATGGAGCCAGGCTCTTCTCGGTAACAACCAATGATAGGACAAGGGGCAATGGGTACAAACTGGAACACAGGAGGTTCCACTGAAATTTGAGAAGAAACTTCTTCATGGTGAGGGTGTCAGAGCCTGGCCCAGGCTGCCCAGGGAGGTTGTGGAGTCTCCTTCTCTGCAGCCATTCAAACCCGCCTGGACACCTTCCTGTGGAACCTCAGCTGGGTGTTCCTGCTCCATGGGGGGGATTGCACTGGATGAGCTTTACAGGTCCCTTCCAACCCCTGACATCCTGGG
Source organism: Patagioenas fasciata (assembly GCF_037038585.1). Lineage (NCBI taxonomy): Eukaryota > Metazoa > Chordata > Aves > Columbiformes > Columbidae > Patagioenas > Patagioenas fasciata. Next base: position 123,053,385 of record NC_092522.1, on the reverse strand, counting down.
ATTCTGTGATTCTGTGAAAATCTAGGGGCCTCCGTAGCAATCTGACCACCACACAATGATTTTCACATAGTAAGAGTTTGTTTTTCCTGGATATCCAGAATTTCAAGCCAATTCTCGAATTCTTGCCATAGATCCTTCTCACACCACCCCCAATTTTTCAACATCCTTTCAAAAGCTGGTTGGCAGGAGTGGGATTTAATACCCAGCATTAGTCTCGACGCTGCTGTAAATGAAAATCAAGTCGCTCCCTGCTCCCGCTCCCTCGCGCACGTGTCCGTGGATTGCATTAGTGCTTTTCATCACGGCATCCTAATGGGAGCCAGCGCTAAGCTGTTTGGCTACTGTGACCCCTAAATTACTTTCTGATGCTCCTTTCCATTATACAATCCTTTGTTCTCTCTGTTCCCGCTTTCCTTCCTCCTCGCTGAGCACCGAGTCATGTGTCTGTGTTAAAAATACGGGTTTGCTGATTGAGCCTAATGTACTCAGGCATCCGAGCTGATTTTATGACCGCCTCACTCTCCTTAATACTTATTATGATGTCAAACTTTCTGTCGTTCACAAACGTTATCAGCGGTGATTTTATATTTGTTTCCAGATCCCGTAGAAACAGATTTAATAGCGTTAGACCTGCGGCAAGGTAATGCAAGACTCGGGAGATGGCTCAAATGGTTTACGGTATAGCCAGTGTGAAGAGATGTATATTTAGGGGTAATTCTCAGTGGTGCAGATGGACGGTGAGCAGCGGTGTTTGTGATATTTATTAATGGGCAATAAGCCCCTGCATTTCCTCCAGCTCAAAAAGAGAAAAACAAGGCTTTTTAAGGGTAAAAATGAGGCAAATATTGGTAGGTAATGCAGCCAGCTGGTCCTGCTGTATTTAATATATGGAGATAAGGGCTCCTCTGCAGTGGGCACAAGCTGGGACTTGGGCACACAGACTATTCCCCTCTCTCTGCAGACTGTTGAAGGATGTCAGCTCTTCCATGCCCGAAACTGGGGGATGTGAGTTATTCCTTTCCCCCAAGTGTTAAGCAATGATCTTCACTTTTTATGGCTCTCTCATTCGAAATTCCCTCAATAAATAAAGAACTTGCATTAACATCTTAACATCCAGGAGCCATTTTAGGCATTAGAGTAGTGACAGTGCTCACATTTCACGAGCAGCCCTAATGCTTCCCCTGCCTGCGCTTATTTTACAGTCATCTTTAATTTCCTGATTGCACAAAGGCTTCCGAATAATGCAGTGCACAGTATAGACATTTGCTACGGTTCTTACAAAATGTATAAGCAAAACAACACAGTATTCCTGTATAATCTTCTACACGTACAGTGTCATAGAGTAATGTGTACATCTGAGGAAATATCCATCTCTCCTGCATTTTTTCGTAGAAATTAACCATGTATCTAATTGCCTCATCTGCCAGTCTGCAATTTGCATGTGTTCACAGGTATATTGCTTTTGTGTTTAACTGCTTCATTTCCATGAATTGTATGCATCACGGGGTTGTAGAGCTCTGTGTAGTACAAGTGCTAAAATATTGAAATATATACTTTAGAGAGAAGAAAGATCATTGAAAGTTGATTAAGATCATGTTAAACATGGCAAGTATACCATGAAGGAGTGCTGCCTACCGTTATAAACAAATCAGCGTTGTAGGGAGGTCTGTGAAATGAGGGAGAGCAGAAAACAGCAGAATCGCCTTATAAAGCAAATTCTCCTCCTATGAATAACTTGGTTAAATTCAGGGCAGTCGGACCAGAAGATGGAAGGGAGGTCTCATCGTGTGCTGCCCAGGGGGCACAGGGAAGTGTGCAGGTGCAACTCCAGTCGTGGCATTTCCTGATTTTGCTGATTGCTTAATTGTAACGTTCTCAAATCCACTTGTTTCAGAGTGGAATTTCTTAAATGAACATTCCCCCGGAGCTCATTAGCACCCACAGATATACAGCAGCCAGCATTATCACGGTTAAAAAAACACCAGGAAGAACCATCAAGGCTGGAAACGATCACATATGAAAACACGAAGCTGGAACCAGAGTTTTGGGGCATTTGATCAGCTAATTCTTGTAGTATATTGCAGCGAACTGTTCGTCCGTAATGCTGCTTCTGTAGGGCAGAATGGGAAGAATTGAGGAGAGCGTTCCAAACCAGTTTGCATTGTTTGCTTGTGGGAAGGCTGAGGTTAGGTCAAGACTAAGGGATGACAGCAGACACACCCTGCAGGTGTTTTCACAGGGGAGCGTAGTGCGGTGTTACAGCTTGATTATCTGCCCTGGGCACTGTGTGTAGCCTCAATCTACCCAACTGGTCTTGCGATGAGATGAGCCAGGATCCTTCCTTGGAGAGCTCCGGTGCTTTTTGCTGCAAGGATAGAATCACAGAATCCCAGGATGTCAGGGGTTGGAAGGGACCTGGAAAGCTCATCCAGTGCAATCCCCCCATGGAGCAGGAACACCCAGCTGAGGTTCCACAGGAAGGTGTCCAGGCGGGTTTGAATGTCTGCACAGAAGGAGACTCCACAACCTCCCTGGGCAGCCTGGGCCAGGCTCTGACACCCTCACCCCCAACAAGTTTCTTCTCAAATTTCAGTGGAACCTCCTGTGTTCCAGTTTGTACCCATTGCCCCTTGTCCTGTCACTGGTTGTCACCGAGAAGAGCCTGGCTCCATCCTCCTGACACTGCCCCTTTCCATATTGATCCCCATGAATGAGTCCCCCCTCAGTCTCCTCTTCTCCAGCTCCAGAGCCCCAGCTCCCTCAGCCTTTCCTAACACGGGAGATGCTCCACTCCCTTCAGCATCTTTGTTGCCCTAGAATTCGGAGGCATCCAACTCTTAGGCTATGGATATGCATTTGGGGGTGCCTGTAGCAATATCTGTGCTGGTAAACATGACCAGGACATGGTCCAGGGCACCAGACTGCCACCATACTTATTGTTCGGATGGTCCTGGCCCAGTTTTGGCCCTGGTGGACTTTCCAGCCACTTCCCAAGCACAGTTTGGGAGCTGGCACCTGCAAGAGACCATTCCCAAAAGGCAGTTTGGATGCTACTACCCAGTTCTGGAGCGCAGGAGAGCATGGGCATGGCCAGACCGTGCTGGCTGGCCCAGGGAACTGGGTTAGCTGAGATGTGGAGGTCGGCATTTGAGCAAAGTTGTGTTTTAGAGCTCCTGTCCCTTGGGGTGGGATCCAGCAGAGCTACTTTTAGCCACCGCTGGGCGAGACGTCTCGACTGAGCTCCCAAACCTTGCGCCTGCGGGAGTGTAGAAAGCTGGGCTCCTCCAAAGGGCAGTTCATCCCACTTAGTTACCAATTTGGGAAAAGCCGACAGCGGGTGATGAAGGCTCCCGTCGCAGCGGAGCGGGTGTCGATGTTGAAGTTGGTGAAGGGTTTGGAGGGGAGGAGCGGCTGAAGTCACTGGGTTTGTTCAGTCTGGAGAAGAGGAGTTTGAGGGGAGAGCTCATGGTGGCTTCAGCTTCATCACAAGGGGAGGAGGAGGGGCAGGGCTGAGCTCTGGTGATCAATGATAGAACCCAAGGGAATGGCAGAAGATGTGCCAGGGAGGGTCAGGTTGGACATGAGGAAAAGGTTCTTCACCCAGAGGTGCTGGACACTGAACAGGCTCCCAGGGAGGTGTCACAGCCCCAACCTGACAGTGTTCAAGAAGAGACTGGACAACGTCCTCAGACACACGGGGTGACCTGTGGGGTGTCCTGTGCAGGGACAGGAGTTGGACTCAATGATCCTGGTGGGTCCTTCCAGCTCAGGACATTCTATGATTCTCTATCCACGGGAGGGCAGACACTTACTGCACAAAGCTGATGGGAACAGAGATGGACGTGCAACCAGGCCAGCATGGACAACATGGCCGGAGTTCATCCTTCTGTGAAGAGCAGCACAAGGCTTGTATAAACTCACACCCTTCATGAGGGACACGAGTGGTGCAAAAGCTTTAAACCCATCTGGGTACGGCTCAGAAACAGCCGAGCGACGCGCTCACGTGAATGGCGATGGGCTCGCTCTCATCTCTGATAACTCGCTTCCAAAAAGTGCTGATTGGGAGAAGAAAACTTTCAGATAATTACTGTCATTTTAATTTTGGGTTTTTTTTTTTTCCCTGTGAGCTCTGACTACTGTTCTTAATTTCCTGACCAGCTTGCGCCCTTCCCCCGCGCCTCTCCGAGCATCTGTGGTCGTTTCAAATTGAGCTGTACTACCTGCTGCTCCGACTTTCTAACATACCATACCAGTTGGTTTGCCAAACAGTGAACTGCCAGCCATCTGCCACCCGAATCAGAATTTACATTGTTTCATCTTAAAATAACGCCTTCGGAATATCAAGTAACTCTCTGCATCAGGTTTTGCGAACTGAAAATCGGCCAGGATTCAAAACAAATACCAAATGTGCCTCCGAAAGGAGCGGGGACTGGGGAGCTGGGGGGAAAGTTGGAGAGGTAAAGTTTTCCATTTGCTGTTTACCTGATCTGAAGTGAGGTGATAAGGCTGATGATTTTGCAGTCTCCTGGACATGGGAGCAATTTCACGGTAGCTGGGGTCATGGGGACTGGTTTCTGTGCATTGCACGGTGCCCTGTGGCTTTTCCTTTGGAGTCAAACGCTCCTTAGGCCTCAGTTTCTCTGTCTTCAATGTGAGTATTCACAAGTTCTTGGAGCACTCTGGTCTTAGACCCCTTCTTTCAGTGTCTGATTTTCATGGCTACATCAGCGTGCTGTAAATTAATGAGTCAATTGCAGCGGAGTATTATCTTAGTGGAGATCTAATTTGCCTGACTCTTTAATCCCACTCATTAGGAGGAAAAATAATAAACTTACTAAAATTGGGAAACACATTCTGCTGTTTGATGTTAAACACTTTTAATCGTGAGGTTTTAGGATATATTTTAGTGACTACGTCAGGCAGCTGACAAAATTCAAGCAATACCCCCCACTCTATACTTGTCGTGAACATCTCCATAGGTGATGTTTGCTTGAAACGCTTATTAAATGAATGAAGAATCCTATTGACTGATCTAGTGCCTGTGATCTAGTGCCATGATCTGGTCAATGGACTGGAGTTGGACCAAGGGTTGGACTGGATGATCTCTGAGGGCTTTTCCAACCCAGTCCATTCTGTGATTCTGTGAAAACATAATACTAGCCAGTGTTTTTTCAGGATATCCAACCTATGGCCTGCTGTGAAAGGACCTTAACTCAGCTCGCTCTCCTCCTGCAAACCTTCCATGTGGTTCTAAAATCCCTTGAGCCCTAAAAAATGCTTTGGTGTGATGGTTTCTTTTGGGTAACGTGTTGCAAATATCCCTGTTTGCTGAAGAAGTCATGGATAGCGTGTGTGCGCTTGCAGTGACAGGTCCAATTAGATCAGTTGCCTTTAGGAATGGAAGGAACAGGAACACAGACTATATATAAACGTGTTGAAATGTTGTCCCACAAGATGAATTTCCAAAGTATTTAGTTCCTCTTTAAGGGGAAAATAAGTGCATGTTCCAGTATACAATATAATAGCAGCCTCAGCCTTCCCATCTTCCAGGACGCTGGGAAAAGTCTATTTGGAGCAATATCCATTAATACTAAATTAATTCTTTCAAATGGAATCATAACAAAGCTGATATGTCTGCATCTAGGCCCAAGGCACCAAGTAAGAGTCAGGCTGCTTATCTATGGTGCCTAATACATGCTAAATACTCAGAAAAAAACCCTCTTTCCAGCAGCATCTCCTCCAGGATCACTAAACTCAGATGGAACATATGTTTTGGGCCAGAGCACAGAAGCACGCCAGTTTGATTACTTAAGCACTCAGAGGGTGATTACTCTTGCCTTGCTTTAGCTGGTTCAGATTAACGGCCTTAACCTAAATTGTCACATCGGTTGCCTCCATTATCAATGGAGAGTGCACAACGTCTCCAGGGAACCATTCAACCCATCCTAGTAGAGGTCTGGAGTCAAGATACCTCAATGACAATTCTTCCACCTTTCTCCTCAACCTTACTAGAACTACATGCTTACATTTTAAATGAATCCCACCAAAATAGATGCCACCTACCATTTTGGATTCCTGTTTGTTTCTTGTTTTGCAGAAACAACACTCTAGGTCCTTCTTCTGCCAGAACCAAACAGCTGCTCTAGAAAATATTGGGGTTTTCATTGATTTTGTTTTCAAAGGCTGATCTCAGTTAAACATTTGGCCTCACAAGACCACTTCATATTCCGAATCTGGGTTGGATGGCGGTAGTGGGAACCCCTCATTGTTTAAGCTACAAATCAAGTGGATTGACCCATCTTTGTGCCTAGAATTTAACTAGGCTAACTATACATAACTTTCTGGAAATGCCTGGGGATAAGTTAGTGTTGTTTTGTCGATGAGGCAGGCAGAATGGGGGCATTGGAAAGTCACTCTCCAAGCTATTAAAATGTTATAAGGGTTCCTGGTACAGTTGCCCAGTTTTGGTCCAATATAAACTCTGACTTAACGCCAGGCAGCTGCATTTCAGGTGTTGTCAAATCTAAACAGGGACCCGAAGCAGCCCAAATCTCACCGCACGTGCCTTGATTCGCTCAGAACTGGGCAAGGACCCAGGTTCTATTTTGGGAGCTTCCTTTCTGCATTATTTATATCCTCATGTTTTAGTGGCCACTGCAAGCCCAAAACCCACTTACCTAAAGTGTTATTCTGACATGTAACAGCGAGATTGCCCTGTCTCCAAACCCACTTATGATTCATATATAAGATGAGAGGTAAGAAGTATTTTCAAGAAACAGATGGTGGGAACGCAGAATAGCAAAGAGATCCATTAGTAGAGGTATTCAATGAATTTCCTTCATTGCCTCTTCCCCCAAAGGTCTCACAAAAGATAGTTTATGATAAAACTAATAAAATTCAAGAAAATAACTTCAGTTAGTGCTCGGGGGTGGTAAGGTTCAAGCTGGTAGATATGTTTTTACTGCAGCCCCAGAAAAACTAGTGGAGCATATTGATACCCAAATTACTTTCCAAATGGTTCTGAACAGGGAAAATTAGCCATGTCGACCTTCATTCCTGCACATTCAGCCTGTAGACTCGCTGGTTTAAAGCTACCTGAGGTGCCTTAACACAAACCCTTGGTTTTTCCAGTTGCTAACGTTTCACATCTCTCCTTGTTCATACAGAGAAGCTCAAACCCTTGCTAATCCCTTCACCTGTGTTTGAGTATCAGCAAAAAGCTGCTTCCACTTGTCCAAGGTCACCGAGATGCTTCTTCACTATTGAATTCCGACTGTTCAGTGCTCTTAAGCTCTCATGGAAACATATGAGGACAGTTACCTTTTAAAAAGGCAAGGATGAAGAATTAGATCACGTTCTGTGATTTGCATTTATTAGTAAATGCATTTACTGTCAAATCCTGGGAGTTGTCAGGCATTGCGAAGCCTTAGAGAAAAGGAAACAGGAGCCACAAGAAATAGCACCTAGCAAAAATTACTGGGTTCTTGAGGTGGGTTCACTTGTTCTGGACTTTCTTGGTGGGCTCAAACCGTGGGAACCCAACTATTCCAGGTTTGTGGAATAATTCCATGTTTGACTTTTAATGGCGATGTCTCTCTGTTAAGGAACAATTTATAGGGCAAAAAATTGTGAAAGTCGGTGTATTTCCACAGTATATTTTGCCTTTAGGGATGGAAATATCCACAGATCAAGCATCATTTTTTCCCCAGTTCTGTAAATAACTTCGGGCTTTTAAAGGCCCAAAAAATGTATAAATGAAAATATTTGAGATATAAATATTAGTGCCCATAATCCCTGGACTGTTTATTTATAGGAAACCAAGGAAACACAGGAATGGTAGGTGGATGGATTGAAAAACACACTTTATTAAAGAAAAAGTCATAATAAGCAACCACATACTGTGTTTGCTGTTGTGCCCAAGTTAATTCATACGAGACTTGCAGACTGTTTTGTTACCTGAATTAATGTCATTTTAGAGGGAAGTTCTGCAAAGGATATCATTGTTAGGAGGATAATTTCTCTCCTAATATAGATGGACACTTCCATTTTGTCAAAAAGAAAAAAGAAAAGCCCGTCAGAGTTAATTTGAGGTCTTTGTATTGGCCATTTATAAGACTAAAATAGATAACACTTGGGCAGAGGAACAGTGAAGCTACTGGGGTCACATTTAGACATGGGAGCAATGATACTACTGACAAGCACTTAGTAGAAATGTTCATAAAAATGATTGAAAAGGGATTATGGAAGGACAAAAGCCGATGACAAACCTGCAAAAGGCACAGAGGAGACGACCTGTGCTGTGACTTCCAGCCCTGACTCCCAGTTGCCGCATACGTGTGAAAGGAGGTTGGAGCACGGAGGGTGTTGGTGTCTTCTCCCAAGGAACAAGCGAAAGGATGAGAGGAAACGGCCTCAAGTTGCACCAGGGGAGGTTGAGGTTGGATGTGGGGAACAATTTCTTCCCCAAAGGGCTGTGGGGCATTGGAACAGGCTGCCCAGGGCAGTGCTGGAGTCACCATCCATGGAGGGTTGAACAGAGATGAGGTTCTCAGGGACACGGGGCAGTGCCAGGGGTGGGTTATGGTTGGACTCAATGATCTTGAGGGTCTCTCCCAATGAAGATGGTTCTCTGATTCTGTGTGAGCAACCACTTAGCACAGCTAAATGTGTGACAGAGGTCCCAGAAAGATGTTGGAGAAGATGAGAGGTTCTACCCAAGCCCAGCACTACCCCCAGCAGAAGCCGCTCCATAGAGCCTTTAGACTTGCAGTGATACATCATTTTTCCCCAATATCACAGCTAAAAGCTACAAGCTCACCAGAGTGACCCTATGAAAACCAAAGTGCATCCATCCGGATGCAGGAGAACGAGGTCTGTGGCGAAGGAGAAGATCATTACGGATCAGGAGCCCTGGGAGGTCCCACACTCCTCATGCCTTCTGAGAACAGCAGGAAACGGGGCAGAGAGGGCTCTGTGAGAAGGAGGAAAGCAGGTGGCAATCAAATTGCTTTCTGAACAGTTCAGAATAACTCTTTTTTGACCCCTCTCTATTTCCCAGTGAAAACATCTTTTCCTGGGAGCCGGTGCTACAACTTTCCCCATGTACCTTTTCATGCCTGATGCAAACGTACCTTTCTCAGCCCAGACAGCATCTCTGCTATGTGTAGAGAGGAATGCTTTGAATACTGAGAAAAGCCATTAGTTTCTTTCCCTCTGAGAGATACATACTTCTCGAGACTGCATCCTGCATCAGATGCTGTCTGTGGGAAGGGTGGAATTCAGAAAATGTCCAACTTTTGTCCTGAAAACAAGGGCTGTGGATTAAATTCCACCTCGTTTTGCAGCCGCAGTAGTTCTAAGAGGTTCTGTGCTGTTTGTACCCGACGGAGCTTGACCTTCTCCATACAAATAGAGTTGACGTTGTGCCGGGTCTGCTGAGACAAAGACTGCACAGGTATTCATTCATGAAGAAGACAGGTGACAGGGACAATTTCCTGGAAGAATGGTCAGAAGCTAAGAAAATATGTTTTAATATAGCCAGCTGCTCCATTACGTCCGTAACAGACATGGTGAGCGGTGTATTGAGTAGGAACAGCTAAAGGATCTTGTATTTGAATGGGATTTTTAGACAGTTATTGATATCCTCTGTTCAGTTCTGGATCCATTTGGACGTGGAAGTAATGGCAATGATTTACACTGGATTAGACTGGAATATTTTCAGTTGGAAGGGATCTGCAACAATCATCTAGTCCAACTGCCCAGACAGACACTGAAAACAGCCAGTGGTGGGAAACCAAGTGGTCTGAAACTCAAGCTTACAGAAAGAGAGACGAGCAGAGGGGTCTTTTTACCATTAATCTTAAATGCTTAAACATGGAAAAGACTTCACATATGGGACATTCCTGTCCTTTCAATACAGACCCAGCAATAGACAATGGTTGGAATGACCACCGGGCAAAAGCTGACATGCTGTTTCCTGGCACTGAAGACAGATGAACATTAGGATTGTAGAAATTTGGAATAATTTAGACTGGAAGGAACCTGTGGAGGTCTCTGGTCCAGCCCTGTGCTCAAATCAGCTTAGATCAAGTTGTCCATGGTTGAATTCTGAATATCTACAAGGATGGATGGTCCACAGATGAAGAAAGCAGCATGATCTCCCATTAGCCATTCCCTTGGTTGAATGAGCCCAATTCTCAGCCTCTCCTTGTGTATGATGTGCCCCAAGCCCCTAAACATCTTGGTGACCTTTAAGGTAGGGGAGAAAATGATGGAGCTGTTTGAAATTTTCAACAGGACACTGGATACCTTCCTGGAGAACCTGCTTTGTAAAATACTAATTCCTCTTTCTGTAATTGTTTAGCAATAGAAGTATGGAATATCTTTTTGTGTGTGTAGCAACTGACTGTGATTTAGTCATCTTAAAGTTTACATAGTGGAGTAAACACTGCTCTTTTAAACTCTCTTGCTTTATAAAGGAAGGCAAATAATTCGAGATCACAACAACTGCCCAAGAAAAATCTCGCTCCCGTGATGCGTTTATTTTATGGTTTCATTTCGCATGGGGTTTGCAATTATTTGTTGATGTTTGGCTTGAACATCTCCAACCTGCAGGTGACACAAAGCCCGGTTTTAAACGCTTTTCTATAGCAGTCCAGTTAGTGCCCCCAGAGTAATTTGGCTCAATGAGCACAAGATCCTTTCGCACCCCTCTAGCAAAATCTTCCATCAGAAAGCCATGAGCCCTGAGAGGATTTATTACATTATTAATAAACTGGCTGATTAAAGGGCACGGTTCCCTCTGGCTTTTCCTAAACTGGTTCCGTTCATGGTATTATAATTCAGGTACATAACCATAATTAAGACATTTTGATTCTGTTTCTATTAACGATATGGAATCAAATTAAAAAATCAAATAAAAGCGGAGAAAAGCCTGAGGACATGAGCCTAAGAGAACACCCAGTCTCCTGACTGTGATATTTTCTATATGAAAGGTATCATCATCTTCTTCTTCATCAGCTTCTTTTAGTTGCACAGCATCTCCTTTAGAGTTAAAATAAGGAAGGGGAAAGACAGACGTACAGCATCTCTGGCACGCTGCCTCAGCTCGACCACAGCAATCTCAGCTGCTCAAGGGTGAATACCTTAGAAACATAAAGGTGTAAGGGAAAGAAACCAAATTCACAAGACCTACATTTGCACAAGAATTCTATTAGCCATTCGCAGATGCATTTCTCTGCATTATACTGAGATTTCACCGGATTCTGCCTTATTAGGCGAAGACAAAGGGTTTAATTGAAGAAAGAGGCTTTGGTTGTGTTTAGCATGTGCGGTGCATGCTGGCAATCTGCTTCCAATAAGACAAACATGCAGACCCAGTCGAGCTGAGCTGAACACCAAGAAGGATCAATGGTTTCCAGCTTCCATCAGCTGAGACCATTTGTGAATCGACCCCAGCGAGCACGTCCTGGCAGAGCTGAATTTCACCAGTCCACAATATTTTAATACGCTCTACCTGTAGCCTAATAAACTACATCTATATTAGTAAAGTAAAACCAGCCAGGGCATGAACTCAGATGTTGGCCCAGGATTTTCAGTAAAGCCTCGGACACAGTTTTGTCCAGATGCCATTCCCAGACCTGGTCTTAGAGTCCGCACATGCTGGGTACCAAACTGAATTTTGGATGTGGCCGCTCATTTGGGGGTATTTAATTGTATGAACTGAAACAGGACCACAACAGATCTTTAGTTGATCTATATTAACCCAACACTTCAGTAAAAGTAGTTGCTCAATGTAGGGCAAGAAAAGTTTCCTGTCTACACTTCTCAGTTTCTAAGTACTGATTATAGAGCCATAACATGTCTTTTTGTAGTGACTAGGATGTAAGGGTGTATCATAGCTCTTCAGTGACTCAAATTACAGAAAAGTGTTTTCTTTGCCTGAAAAACTTCTGACAGCTGAGGAAGTGTTTGTGGCTCTGTACCTGCAGCAAGGGATGGGAAATAAGCATTGATGTTGTCAAATAGGTGCCCATGGGTTCAGAAATGGGTCAGCCAACCTGGAAACCTTTGGATTATCTCCAAACAAGAACTTGCAGGTCAAAGATAATATGGGAATGTGGGTCTGGTCAAACAATGCAGGAATGCGTTGAGGCAGAAAGCAAGTTATATGATTGAAAATAAATTGGAGAGCTACTTAATACCAAGAACTCAGGGCAAATATCAAAGGTGTTGCTTCTGTTTTAATTGGCGTCTGATCATATCCTACTCATTTAGAAAAATATATCCCAAATACTTACGGTAAGGAAGAGCTGTCAAATTTGTCATCACTCATATTTGTCACCCCTCATATTTGTCACCTGCACTCTGGCACATCAGGGCCGGCCAACCTTCACCTACAGGAGATGCTGCTCCTCATGGATCATATATTTCTGTGTCCTTCTTCATTTCGTGGAGCTGTGTTGGCTTCAGTGAACCACACCGACACAAAAGGTTCTTAGGGACATGGTTTAGAGAGTCAGGTTATGGTTGGACTCGATGAGCTTGAGGGTCTCTTCCAACCAATATGATCCTATGAAAATTGGTACCATGATACAGAGGATGTGGCTAATGCAACACTCCCAAACTGGTCATATCAATAGCATTGTGATTGTCTTGCTGTAGTGTTATGTAGACACCACGGAGGGCTGAAGCTGAACTCAGGTGGCACGTTGACCCTGACACGGGGATAACTCCCATCTTGGAGCATCGTGGCTTTTGGGTAGCGTGTGGGTCGGTGGGTTTGTTTTCTTTCCCCACTGGCTCAAGAAAGGAGTGATTTTTCTCTCCCTGCCGATCAGTGAAATAAGCACTAAAAGAAGACGGCGCATTGTAGGTCACCTGCCCACTCTCCTACTTTACGGGTTTTAAAGTGCTTCTTCACAGGTAGCTCTATAATTTTCTAGCCTTTCACAAAAGATGGGCTCGAGCTATGTGTGAGGGTCATACAATGAAGACCATTGTGGCCTGTGTCTGATCTAATAGATAAAGCTGGATCTTTCTTTTCACACGGATGCCTGAAATAAATAAGCCGACCCATTGAGATGTAAGCTCAAATCCACCTTCCCCTCCTAACTTCTGGGATTCTGAAGATGTTTGTAGAATTCTTGTCTTTCTGGTATTTTGAAGCTGGATGTGTAAAACAGAAAAACATTTTAATCTTATATTTAAAACGCGGTTAGTATTGTTATCTCTAAGTATTGCTGCAAATTGATGAAATGAGCTCAGAGGAGAATAATATTCCAATGCAGAGACACTTCTGGAGAGAAAGCAAATACCTTATTTCCTAGTTCCCCCTCCCCAGGCCCCCTGAATACATGTAGTCAGTTCTTTCTATATCACCAAGGGGTTTTTTATTCCTTTGCAATATGGCAAGCTATTTCCTCCTCCTTAAATTTAGTTTAATCAGCAGTTACGGCACAGTGTGTGGCTTTTCATAATTCTACTGATGTTTCTGCAAATGATTACTTAGCGCCGTGCATTATTATTACTGTGGACGATCGCTTACAAGCATCTGTCGGGACTGACATAGGTAGAGCTGAGCCTGCCTTCAGGATGGGTTAGAGGTCCTTCCCAGTCCTATTTTTATAATACTCCGCTTATTCAGTTGCCTACTTTTGTGTGGCTTCAGCACTAGATGTCATTATCTGCCCCAAATCATCATCTTCTCTTTTTTTGTGATGCCCTAATAATGAGCTTTTGTCATGTACAATGACTACATCCTATTTTTTCCCCCCCTTTTTATCATAATATCATCTGCTCGGGATGTTCTGAGAAAAAACGCAACAAGCTATGATAAATCACCTTGTCAAGTTACACGGTAATTCAAGCTGTTGCTGAAGTTACAGATAAAATCCAGCAAGAAGCTTCGCGGGGAAAGAAAGGAGGGGGCAGGAATTTGGTTCTTCAGAGCATCCCTCTTGTGTCTGTAATGAATCTATGGGTGGGACGAAGTGTGGGGGATGTGTCAACCTTGCTGTTGTTCCTAATGAATCAAGAAGCTATTTTGAAGAGTTTCTGTGTCTCTCAGGAGCCGTTTCCATGTTGCAATGTTGGATATGCATTTTGAACGGCTCTGCCTTTCCAACCCACGCCTGCAGTGCAGTAAAATATATTAAGTTTAGCACAGCGAGTGCTATCGGGTCAAAAGGTTGGGCGGACCTGGCTGCAAACTTCATCGAGCCCTTTGCAGTCTGAGGTTTTCCAGTGGCCACAGAAAGCAGAGACAAATGCTGATGGTTTTGCAGATGTTGTCTCTGAATTTGTTGTCAGGGACCTCTGAGGGGAGAAAAATCTTTCTCCTTTACTCTTAAAGAAGGTGATCCAGGGCACGAGTGTTGCCAAGATAAGACCGGTTAGTCTGTAAATATGAGAAGTCTTAGAATTTCCCTTTGTAGCCAAAAAATGAGTTCTGGTGGAGCTGGAACACCCACCTTTCATGGCAGCTGCATCTGTGCCCAAATAAAGAGCAACCCCATCCTACAGAATAAGTTGGGGAATGACCTATTAGAGAGCAGTTTAGGGGAAAGGGACCTGGGGGTCCTGGGGACAGCAGGGTGACCATGAGCCAGCACTGGGCCCTTGTGGCCAGGAAGGCCAATGGGACCTGGGGTGGGTTAGAAGGGGGTGGTCAGTAGGTCAGAGAGGTTCTCCTGCCCCTCTGCTCTGCCCTGGGGAGACCACCCCTGGAATCTTGTGTCCAGTTGTGGCCCCTCAGTTCCAGAAGGACAGGGAACTGCTGCAGAGAGTCCAGCGCAGCCACCAAGATGCTGGAGGGAGTGGAGCATCTCCCGTGTGAGGAAAGGCTGAGGGAGCTGGGGCTCTGGAGCTGGAGGAGACTGAAGGGGGACTCATTCATGGGGATCAATATGGAAAGGGGGAGTGTCAGGAGGATGGAGCCAGGCTCTTCTCGGTGACAACCAGTGACAGGACAAGGGGCAATGGGTACGAACTGGAACACAAAAGGTTCCATTTATATTTGAGAAGAAACTTCTTCTCAGTGAGGGTGTCAGAGCCTGGCCCAGGCTGCCCAGGGAGGTTGTGGAGTCTCCTTCTCTGCAGACATTCAAACCCGCCTGGACACCTTCCTGTGGAACCTCAGCTGGGTGTTCCTGCTCCATGGGGGGATTGCACTGGATGAGCTTTCCAGGTCCCTTCCAACCCCTGACATTCTGGGATTCTGTGAATGAAGGACTTCACTTTCAGATGAAAGGAAAAGGACACAGAAAATCCAAATGTAAGGGTAGGAGGTGTTTTACTGCCTTAAGACATGTTGAAATACATTAATAGGTTTATTATTGATCTATAATAGGTCCCTTAAATGGCCTCAAGTTGTGCCAGGGTAGGTTTATACTGGATATTAGCAACAATTTCTTCCCCAAAGGGCTGTGGGGCATTGGAACAGGCTGCCCAGGGCAGTGGCGGAGTCACCATCCCTGGAGGGTTGAACAGATGGAGATGAGGTTCTCAGGGACATGGGGCAGTTCCAGGGGTGGGTTAATGGTTGGACTCGATGATCTGGTTGGTCTTTTCCAAACAAAATGATTCTATGACACAGCGTGTTTCTTTTCTATGAAAGCAGCCATCTTAAACTGAAATCGCTCCCTGAATTTCAGCTCCTCATGGCAGGCGGGTAGGAAAACTGCCTGGATACTGAGAGGTGTACATAGGAATGAAAAGCAGAGTAGATCCATGATTGCAGATAGAACAAACCGCTAAGTTTTTAAATAGTTTTGCTCCCAGTTTCCCACGTCGCCACCTCAGCGTTATCAGTGTTTCAATACTTGAATGCCTTTGTG
Source organism: Patagioenas fasciata (assembly GCF_037038585.1). Taxonomy (NCBI): domain Eukaryota; kingdom Metazoa; phylum Chordata; class Aves; order Columbiformes; family Columbidae; genus Patagioenas; species Patagioenas fasciata. Next base: position 123,037,549 of record NC_092522.1, on the reverse strand, counting down.
GAAAAAATAGCACCCAGAAAAGATGTCATGCAGAGGAATTAAGATTTGTAATATACAGAAATTGTGCATGTGGAGTGCTAAGTAAGCCCAGTGTAAATCAGTGCAACCTGAACACAACATGTTATTGTGTATTAAACCATCCTGTGCAATGTTTGCAGATGCAGAAGCTCCTTTGTCCACGCCGGTCACTTGTTAGCATGTGCTTGGCACACATGGGGCTCAAGCTGGCTGGCACTAGCCCGGGCAATTCCTGGCCACGGTGCACAAGAGAACACAAGGCAGGAACCATTCCCAGCATGTCATCTGCATGTGGAAACTCGTCTTCAGGGCCTAAGAGAGGTTAATAGGATGGATGCGAGCCGTGTCGTACCATTTAGCCATGGGCCACAGAGCAGTCTCAGGTGCATTTTATGAAATGCAGGAATCGGTGAGCACAAAGGCTGAGATTTCCCTGACAAAAGAGGGGGGTTTGTAATAATCCTCTGCAGGAAAAAGAAATATTAAGCTACCTTTACACATGGTATTAGCAAGAATAGCATTTTGGTTGAAGTTAGATAGATAATAGGCATACTTTGAGCAGTAAAATAGCAGGAGAAATGCTTGCTATGAAACACAATTACAAATCCCGGCGTTGCACAGATGCTCGTATGGGGCCTCGGTTGTGTAATGCCAGATGCGAAAATATCCCTTTGTTCAACAGTTCAACACAGTTTGTTCAACAGACGGTGACAATTTCGTATCGGATTCATTCAGCTGAGCTCGTATATAAATTATTGAAATGGCCTGGGATTTCCCTTGCCTGGGAGATAACCTCTTTTTGTGTGTTCTGCATATCGGGAGTGGAGGCCAGTGCTGCTCCCCATCCCCGTGCCCCTTGGAAGAAACTACAGGCAATGCATTCCCATCACCTTCAGAATCTCCAACCAAAATCGTTCTCAAGGGGAATAAACACTCTCCAGGACACTCTGCAAGATTCAGCTGTTTATCTGGGGCTCGTGGGAGACAAATGTCATTGATCAGTATTATTTAGATGAAGGGTAGGGGGTTTTTTCTCCTGTTTTCCCTGGTAAAAGGTAAGAAATCCCATCTGCATACTGTGGTTTCATCTGGCTGAGGTTTTAGATTGTCACAGAAAATACTTGTGGTCTGTTTTCCACCTTTATGCAAAGCCTCTCAACTGCCCTTTATGTACATACTCCATGCCTACTCCAGTTTGTAAGTTCCTTGGGGCAGAGACCCATCAGCCTTTGTTATCCTGACACAAGCCATGCACAGCCTTGCTGCTATATACATATATATATATATAAAATCCTCTTGCATATAAACCCAGGGTTGTCATGGTGATTTGGACCTCCTGGAAAGCTCGCTGTAATGCAGTTAATCTTATGCACATATCTACACTTATTTAAAATCAACCATATGACAAGTCATCTTATATGTAATGGCATCCACCCCACCCCTTAGGGGAGCAAAAATCTGTGCAGCTGCCTTTTTGGGGGAGTAATATTTTGAGCATCTAACTGCTTTTGACCTCACCTGGCTGCCAGATGCTGCCAGCTGTTCCTACAACCATGCAAACAGCCTTCTTCATTTATAATTTACAAAATATAAATCGTAGCTTTTTGTCGGGGTTCGGGGCTCACACAAAGGAAGAGCCTGCGTATGATTCTTAATGACACCTCAAAGTTCAGCTTGAGGGTGGGAAGCTGCTGTTTTCTCCATGTGGTCTAGTCCCTAAATATTCAATGATGAGAAAACCAGAGGAGAAAACAACAGAAAAAAGAGGGATTAATTTGGCCATGCCTTTTAGGATGCTGTGTAGGGAACAGTCCAGCTCCTATGGATGGCAGTGGGGTGGGATCGGGCCTTGAGAAGGCCCCATGAAACAAAAAGGAGGTAAAAGTATTAATATTTGATTTTCAAAGACGGTAAGCTATGTGCCTTTCCTGAAGAGAGTCCTTTCTGTACCCATTATTAAGTGTGAAATACACAATTCTTTCCACATCCATACAGAAACTCAATCTCTATATAAGGGCGAGACTTTCCCAAGTAATATTGCAGAGTCCAAAGGAATTTGTACCATGATAAAGTAAAATTATTAGTTAATGCTAACAGCAACTTTACAGTAGTCCAGCTCATCTTTTGGTGGCTGTGTGCTGAAAGCCCCAGACAGGGCGGGTGAGTTAACGTGGCCATTCTGTACCTGGTTTGGTTTAACGCTGTATTAATGGAGGGCTCTCTTTTTGAACGCCATTGCATTTAAACTGCTAAAACAACTCTGTGTGCAGTACCAATCAGCTTCTCAAATGGTGACTGGGAGAGAGCGAGTAACAGTTAATTTGGGGCGTTTGCTTCAGCCGAAGACCTAAATGCGCCCAAGTTTTTGAGGACTTCAGCAGCATTGTGGGGAATTATAAATAATATTCTGGTACTCCCATTTACTGGGTTCCCACCAGACTGCCGAGCCCATATTGCTCTTTCCATATCCAGTCTGTAGATGGATTCATCTTCTTCCTCCCCTCATTAAAGACTGAGAAATACTCCACCCATGCACCTCAAGCCTACATGGTTTCCCTTGCTGTGTTAATCTATCAGTTGGCATTTTAACCTGCAGCTGGTGGTCCTCGGTGTTGAACATGTTTTATTACCAAAAATACCAAACTCTCAGTGTTTTTTTTTCAGCAATGGGAAGGACCAATTTCAACGTGTGACGTTCAGAACAGGAGTTGTACATTTTTAGTGTGTCGTGGGGAGCAAGGAGATGGCAGGGGTACTTCAGTGGCCTTTATTGGTGGCTCCTTCAAGCGTGGTTCTAGTTTTAGGTCCTGTGAATGTGCTCAGGATGGTGTTGGCATCAGGCGGGGTTTTGCTTCTTTGGTGGTCTGGAGCAGCACTGAAAAAATAAGGACTTGAAACAGATTTCGTAGAATCGTAGAATCATTTCAGCTGGAGAGACCATCAGGATCATCGAGTCCAACCACAACCTAACTCTAGCACTAAACCATGACCCTAAGAACCTCATCTAAACACCTTTTAAACACCTCCATTTTGTCCCTCTGTTAGCAGCAACGGCGAATTAGCAGTTCTCTTAATTATTTCCTTTGGAAAAAGAAAGTTATGCTGCAAGAAAAAGACAAAGTCTGCGGGATCAGGCCAATTTATGATGAGAAAAAGAAACATAATCCTTCTATTTAGCAAAAGTCCTGCATATCTTACAGTAACACTGGCCTTTTGGGAACGAGCAGAAAGGTGTGCAGAACTCAGGTGGGTGGGTACATGTGGTATTGATTGGTTTCTATCAGAGGGTTGGCTGTCAGCCATCCAGCGGGGCCAAACACTGGGCGCTGGGTTTGTGTGGTCTGTTTTGCTTCTGTGAGGATGCAGACGAGATTAAGTAAGTGGAAAAAGAGTCTAAGAAGGCTACTTTTTGTTCAGTCCTCAGATTCTTTTAGTTTTTCTGATTTAGGGATGCATTTCCCCTTTCATGGATAAGGGGGCTACCTGATGCTCACCCTACTGTCTCATCCTTTCCTGGTGGCAATGATGAGCAGCTACATTCCATCTTCAGACTTACTCCTGATGATGGTTGCTGCAGCATCTGGCCACTTTTGCTCTTGAAGGATTATCTGCGGGGAGAAAGGACTCAGCACAGCAAAGAGGCACCCAGCATACAGATACCATTCCTCTCTCCTCCTCAATAAGATCTGCCTTACCCAGCTGGTTGTATCTGCCAGCCCCAAGCTTAAGCAATGTCCTGAGCTTTTCCATGCTGCCGAATTATTATTGGGGCTCCCTGTCATGGTTTTGGCCCAAAGCAATGAGTGCTAAACCCAGAAAGGTCTGGACATTTAGCTCGTTTAGCTGGACCAGCTGGCCTCCTGGAACATTTTGTTTACTGGTAGAAATCTGGACTGTTCACTTATAGTGCGATACAAGGATGGGAATATGTTTTCCTCTATTCCTTCTCCATTCTTTTGATTATGCTTTAAATTTCTTATATTTTGTTTGCCAGCGTGTCTCTTCATCTTCTTCTCTCTTCATCTTCCTCACCTTTGTTCTTTGCTTGTTGCTTGCTAGCACTTGTTACTATATATATAGTATTTCTGAACTGAAAAGCTTTCATGCAGTACCTTTATTTCTTGACTAGCTAAGTGCTTTCTCTGTTACTTAGTACTGAGTCTGACAGACACATGCCTCTGGCTTATTAATCACATAGAGTGAGGTTCATTATGAGTATGTGCTATTAGCAAACAGCGAAGTGCTTACTTATAATTGCTCTAAAGATTGCCTTGTCTGTGGATTCAGATTCATCATCATCTTTGTTCTAGAAAGTGAAAATCTCTTTCTGCTAATAGGGCTGGACCTTATTAAACCAAGCAGCAGTCAGCAATGGCTTTAGGGGAAAATCTACGCTGCTTTTTCCCAAGTATGCCCAGGTGTTTAGATGAGGTTCTTAGGGACATGGTTTATTGCTAGAGTTAGGTTATGGTGGACTCAATGATCTTGAGGGTCTCTTCCAACTGAAATGATTCTATGATTCTATGATTGCCAGTGGGATGGTGTCAGGGGCACCTCGGCATTCGTCCTGAAGACCTGAAGGCTGGATTCAGAGGTCCTCGGTCTTGTCCATGTTGCACCACAGATAAAACACAAATGTAGATGTCATCTACCACCACAAAGTCCTGCAGGGGAACTCAGTAGCCCCATCATACCCTGTTTCCATACCTGGCTTTTCTGTACTAAGCATAACCCTCATAGAACCATTTTGGCTGGAAGACACCCTCAAGATCATCGAGTCCAACCATATCAAAACTCTACCACTAAACCATCTCCCTAACAACCACCTCTACACATCTTTTAAACCCCTCCAGGCATGGTGCCTCCACCACTGCCCTGGGCAGCCTGTTCCAATGCCTGACAGCCCCTTCTGGGAAGAAATTGTTCCTAATATCCAACCTGAACCTCCCCTGGTGCAACTTGAGGCCATTTCCTCTTGTCCTATCACTTTCCACTGAAGACCAACACCCTCCATGCTACAGCCTCTTTTCAGGTGGTTGTAGAGAGCGAGAAGGTCTCCCCTCAGCCTCCTGTACTCCTGGATAAACAACCCCAGGTCCCTCAGACGCTCCTGATAAGACGTGTTCTCCAGACCCTTCCCCAACTTCTTAGCCTTTCTCTGAACTCTCTCCAGCACCTCAATGTCTGCAGTGACGGGCCCAAACTCCAGGTATTGTCCTAGAGAAGCACAGAATCACAGAATCCCAGAATGTCAGAGGTTGAAGGGACCTGGAAAGCTCATCCAGTGCAATCCCCCCATGGAGCAGGAACACCCAGCTGAGGTTCCACAGGAAGGTGTCCAGGCGGGTTTGAATGTCTGCAGAGAAGGAGACTCCACAACCTCCCTGGGCAGCCTGGGCCAGGCTCTGACACCCTCATTAAGAAGAAGTTTCTTCTCAGGTTTAAGTGGAACATCCTGTGTTCCAGTTTGAACCTGTTGCCCCTTGTCCTGTCACTGGTTGTCACCGAGAAGAGCCTGGCTCCATCCTCCTGACACTGCCCCTTTCCATATTGATGCCCATGAATGAGTCCCCCCTCAGTCTCCTCTTCCCCAGCTCCAGAGCCCCAGCTCCCTCAGCCTTTCCTCACACGGGAGATGCTCCACTCCCTTCAGCATCTTGGTGGCTGCGCTGGACTCTCTGCAGCAGTTCCCTGTCCTTCTGGAACTGAGGGGCCACAACTGGACACAAGATTCCAGGTGTGGTCTCCCCAGGGCAGAGCAGAGGGGCAGGAGAACCTCTCTGACCTACTGACCACCCCCTTCTAACCCACCCCAGGTACCATTGGCCTTCCTGGCCACAAGGGCCCAGTGCTGGCTCATGCTCACCCTGCTGTCTCCAGGACCCTCAGGTCCCTTTCCCCTACACTGCTCTCTAATAGGTCATTCCCCAACTTATTCCCTAGAGACATCTGCTGTGACTCCTCCACATCCACTCCCACCTTGTTTTCTCTAACTGCTTTGCCAAGTTGCTTTAAGGAGTGAGAAAATAAAAAAGGCAGCAGGAATCTCAACAGGGGTCAAAAGCAAGTGAACTTGTGATAGCAGGAGGTAGCACTGTTATTCTCCTGAGCTCCAACACCAGGGGTGCCTCCAGCCTCGCTTTATGCTGTGAGGGATTCTGCTGGACATGCTTCACTGAGAACGTCGTATTTGGGTGTCATATGTAGGATATGTTGGATGACACACAGGATGTTCTCCAGTGGCCTAGTTATTCTTGACGTCCCGCTTTGCTAATGATACCTGGGGAATGGGAAAGCTCCTTCATTGGGTTTGCAAGATCAGCTTTGGATCACAGCCACAGAGAGGGGGTGAAGTTGGTGAAGACCTTGTTAACAGACAGTCTGTGGGACGGACTGACAGTCAGTTTATTGGTGGGTGTCACTACCTGGAGGGAGAGAGACAGCTATTGTTAGGTGATGAATCGGATTGGGTTTGTGATATCTTAGCAGAGGGAAGTGTCGTCCAGGGACAGGCCTCCCCAAGACTGAGCTACCCTTTCGGAATTTTTGTCTCCTCTGGAGGTAGCTTTTAAAGGCCTGAGTGTCCTCACTGTGTAAACTGTCAGATCCACCATCCATGGACTCAGTTACGAGCAGCCAGAGGTGACAGAGGACTTCCTGGGACTTCCCATAACCAACCCAATTTATTACTCCAGGTATAGCCTGGACATTTCAGGCAGGGTCTAGGCAAGAGTTTGGTCCAGGTGACTTAATTGAGGAATGTCTTTAGGCCTGGAATGTCTTTAGGCCTAGTTACTCCTGGGGAGATTCCAATTAGACACAGCAGGGAAACTTTTCACAATGAGAACAATGAGCCATTGGAATAACCTCCCCAGGGAAGTGGTGGGGTCACAAACATCGGACACTTTGAAGATTGGGCTGGAGAGGGTGCTGGGCCATCCTGTCTAGACTGGGCTTATACCAAGAAAGGTCGGACCAGATGATTTTGTGGTCCCACCCAACCTGGTTTTCTATGATTTTAAGTTGCACATTTTAACTCAGGGAAGCCAAGGAATTCAGAATTGTAATGTGAATCCCTCAGCTTCTCCTCTCGTTGTTATAAATCGCTGTGGTCTCTGGCAGAGCCTTCCCAAGCTGTTCTGGAATGTATAGATGTGTGAAAGGTTGCGGAAAAAGATTATTTTAGAAACAGTATGCAATGATCTGATAAAAGATGACAACATAATTAATATCCTCAAGGAGGCAGAGTTAAAGCTCCATGAGCCTTGCATTTCTCACTTCCTGACTTTTGAGTGCTTAACTACGCATATTTGATGTTATATTAAAATAAAGGAGAGGTGCACGTTCTAAGCAAATAGTCCCTTTCCTGCTACTTGAGGATATTGAATTATATCATGGAACATGCGTTGTTTTGATGATATCTGCATGATGTGAAGCGAAGTGACATCAACTACGATCCACATTTATAATTTAAATTTATAATATCATGTTAGTAAATTGGGTCGTGCATTATTCTGTTCGGTATCAGAGTACGTGCAGGCATGAGCTAAATATGCAATGAAAAGCGTGTTGTTCCGATTGGAACTGGCTGAGGCTGTTCTGCTGCTCTGCATCATGCTTTACAGAGCAACTGGTTAGGACCGGAGACAATAACATGGTCTGGGGAAGCGACCTAGAATGTATTAATAACTTTGCTGCCGGGAATGTTAGAGCTCCCTTAATGTAAGATTGATCTGAAATGAGGTAAAGCTGCTTAGAAAGAGATTTTCAAACATAAGGGTAGGTAGTGATTTTTTAGGAAGCGGTGGGGAAGGGGCTCAGTGGGGATTATTCCCAGAGATGTCGCTGAGAATCCCTAACATCCTGTGACTCTGTGTAATTCACAGCAGGCATCCTAGGTGGAGTGTCGCTGACTTGCTCTCTCATCTGTGCCGCCGGCTCCCGGCTCCGGCACCTCAGGTGTCAAATCACAAGTCTGCACAGCCTCACAGATGGAAGAACCACATTAAATATTAAAATCCTAAATCAAGGCGCAGCACTCGGCAGAGGTGGCGTACCAAGGTGTTGCTGCAAATAGTGGCAATGCTCTCACTCCTGGTGTCCATCACCCCGTGCTTGCCCGCAAGCTTGTAAAGCTGTAGTTGGGGTGTGAGTTATTGTTGATGCTGCGGGGAGGGCGGCTGCGTGAGCACCTCTCTGCTTGGATTTGGAAGAGTTAGTGAGGACCATGAACTATTACATACTTGAATAAGCAAAGCCTGTTCTCATCCTCTTGCTCTCAGAGGCTGGAGTGGGTCCAGAGAAGAGCAACAAGACTGGGGAAGGGACTTGAACACAAGCCCTATGGGGAGAGGCTGAGGGAGCTGGGCTTGTTCAGTCTGGAGAAGAGGAGGCTTAGAGGTGAGCTCAGCACTCTCTAGAACGACCTGAAGGGCAGTTCTAGCCAGGGGGGATTGGGCTCTTCTCCCAGGCAGTCAGCAATAGGACAAGGGGGCATGGGCTTCAACTCTGCCAGGGGAAATTGAGGCTGGAAATGAGAAAGCAATTCTGTGCAGAGAGAGTGGTCAGCATTGGAATGGCTGCCCAGGGAGGTGCTGGACTCACCGGCCCTGGAGGTTTTGAAAGTGAGATTGGCCATGGCACTTAGTGCCATGATCTGCTCAATGGACTGGAGTTGGACCAAGGCTTGGACTGGATGATCTCTGAGGGCTTTTCCAACCCAGTCCATTCTGTGATTCTGTGATTCTGTTATCACCATTCTTCATTGAGTCGCATATCCTGCTACTTCAGGTGGATCACAAAATGTGCTCCTGCCAAAACCTGGAGAGAAAGAACAGCTGTGAGAAATGTTTCACCTGCTTTCTGGCAGAGAAATGGGAGATTTGGAGCAGACTTAAGACGGAGTGAAGGACCCTTCTCTGTGGATCTCATTGACCCCATCACTTTTCAGGCAGAGTGGAACAGGCTTTGAGGATCCATTGTTTGACCAGGTTGGGATGGAGAGTTCTTGCTCAGGCCGGGTTTTCATAAGCCCTCTGCTCAAGTGCCCACCAGCAAATCCCAAGCATTGAGGGCCTTGCTCTGGTGTCTTACTGCATGTTGTGGGACACGCACAGCCCAGGTTTTCTGCTAAAGATCAGGAACCTCCATAATCTGAGGACCTGGAGCCTGGTGCCACAGGTTTTACAGGACCTCGTGGTCACTGGCGATGTGGTATAAGGAGAGATTTAGATGCCATAGGGAAGCCTGGCCAGACTGGAGGAGGAACATTTGGCTGAACCCTGCTCAGATGTGGCTGTGGCCAGTAGAGAAGAAAGGAAGGTTTTAGGTTTACTTCGCCACCACAAACCTTTAAAAGTTGGTTGAGAGGCTACATTATGTGAAAAAACTCCTACAGTGAGAACAAAATAAAACATCCTAGTGTCAGTACTTCCTTCCATTAAAATACATTAAGAACAAAGTAATAATTTCTTTTAGAAAGCCACAGTTATTTTCTGGCCACTGGCAGTATCCTGGATATTGTCTTCTGCTATATTTACACTCCTGATTAAGAGGGGAGCTCCAGCAGCTACAAAAACTGATTGCCAGGTATCAAAATGTGGTACAAACTTCGGAGAGGAAATTTCTGTGAATGCAAAACGTGGAGGCTCTGAGTCAGGACTCCAGTACGATCACTGCCGCTGTCAGCAGACTGCTATGTGGGACACCCTGGCTTGTTTTCCCTTCACGCCTAGTTTGCACCAAAATAACATCCAAGGCCTCACATCTCAGCTTCAGCAAGGAGAGAGGAAGGAGAAGGAGGAGGAACAGACCCTTCAGGTGCAGCCGCACGTCTCAGTCAAGCAAGTTGCACAACGGTCTGCAATTGGAAGAGGCAAGTCCAACTTCTGCTCTACTGTCCCCTTCCAGCCCTTCTTCTTCACCAGCACTCACGTGAGGCACTGCTGAGATGTTTCAGAGAGCTAAACTGGCAGAAAATGTCGTACTCTTCTGTGGGTTAGTTTTCTGCTGATACAGTTCACAGAATCATAGAGTCACAGAATGTTTAGGGTTGGAAGGGACCTCTGGAGATCCCCCAGTCCAACCCAGCTGCTCACGCAGGGTCACCAGAGCAGATCACACAGGTGGGTCCAGGCGGGTTTGAATGTCTCAGAGAAGGAGACTCCACACCCGCTCTGGGCAGCCTGGGCCAGGCTCTGGCACCTCCCACCAAAGAAGTTTCTGCTCATGTTCACATGGAGCCTCCTGGGTTTCGGTCTGTGCCCGTTGCCCCTCACCCTGGCGTTGGGCACCGCTGAACAGAGTCTGGTCCATCCTCTGACACCCACCCTGAGATATTGATCCCATGGATCACATCCCTCTCAGCTTCTCTTCTCCAGCTCAACAGCCCCAGCTCTCTCAGTCTCCTCATCACAAAGATGCTCCAGACCCCTCAGCATCTTTGTGTCCCTCCCTGGACTCCCTCCAGTAATTCCTTGTCCTTCTTCAACTGGGGAGCCCAGAACTGGACCCACAACTGCAGATGGGGCCTCCCCAGGGCAGAGCAGAGTGGGAGGAACAACCTCCCTCCACCTGCTGCTCACACTCTTCCTCATGCACCCCAGGCACTTCCCTGGGCAAGCTGAGCACAAGGTAAGAGGAGCATCAGCACAGACCTTAGAAAATTTGGAGTACGTGAACAGGAGTGGCGGTGAGCTGTCTGAGCAGGACTATCCACTGCAGCAGCATCTGCTTCTTTGTTCAGTTGACGTTAGCACCTCAGATTGCTTTACAGATATTTTTAAAGTAACGTGATGTTTCGTGTGATGCTTCACTAATCTCCAAGGTTATTGAGGCTGAGTTCGTTTTTATAAGTTGCAGGTTATAAAAGTGCTTTTGTCAAGATGCTGTGATGAAGAGAAACAATCTTTGTGTACATTCAAAGGAACATTTCACGTAAAGGGTACAATTTATAATGTGTCATTTGATCCACGCTTGATAGGGCGCAGAGTCAATTCAAACAACCTGATGATATTTGCTATTGTTTAAGAGTCCACATACCAGTAGTCAAAAAACAGCTGGATGTAACCCATTTAGCTTCAGTACAACTGTATAAATGAGAAAAAAAGAGAAGTATGAGCGCAGGCTTTGAAAATTTGACTCAATTAATAGGGCCAGATATGGAAGTCCTCACTTACATCTTGACAAACCTTTATAGTAGCAAAACTGTTGCTAATCCTTATGTGTCTTATTTCCTAACTGAATTCAATGGAAGTTTGCCTGAAAGCCATTAAGTTCACTATCTGGCACGCTGATTTCAGTGCCAGCTTTGAATGGGTGAGATCTAAGTCAGACTTGAGGATTTTGCCCTTAATTCTTTGTTTGTAAGAATAGAGAATACACTCTATGCCATGCTATGAGCATCACTCTCGTACATGCAAAATAGCCTTTTTTTAACAGAAAAATTCAGAAACACCTTATGCATTCACATAGCTTAAGTATTGATACTATGATACTTCACAAGGTATATGCTCAAGGAATCATTAGTATGTTGAAGAGCTGTTGCTTGTATCTGATGTATGAACTTGCTCGTGGCTAAATAAGAAAGGCTGAGACTGCCACATTAAATTTGCTGGTGTCACAAGGAACAAAGCAGAGCATCCTTGAAGTAATTACAGGTGAGTGGACAAATGTACTCTCGCAAATGTAGTTCCATTAAGACATTTTCCATCACATTCCCTCTTATAAATCTGGATGTTTTATTGATACAGAGCTAAATCAAGTATCTGCCATCACTACATTCTCTTCTTCCACCCCCAGCTGGCATTTCATGCAGCACATATTGCAGTTTTCTTTTTGAACAGAAGCCTTTTCATCTATTGGAAAGCAGAAAAATGCCATAGGTGACATAGTTTAGCAGCATTTAACACATTAAATAGCTCTCTGAACTGCTGCAGATGGGGGCAGAAAAACGAATCCTATATGCATGTCAAAGCTACAGGCAAACACATTTCCCTTTCAGAAATGAGCACTGCATTTTCTGTGCAAATAGTTTAAAGAGAACAGAAACTCGGGTCTCAAAAGGATTCCTTAGGTCCTCTAATCTGGTTCCTTGTTATTCTGGGCAATCGTGTCATTGAATCCTTCCCATGAACAAATCGAGTCCCATTTAACATCTAGTGAGGTTTTTCTCTCAACTATTCCCATTGGGAGGCTATTTCCTAATTTAATCAATGTAAGAGTTTGTTGTTGGTTTGTTTTTTTTGATTTACAGACTACATTTCTTGATGGCCAGTTTAGCCCCATTTGTGGTTCAGATTCCCTCACCAACCCTGTCCACATCTGCTGGTTGCTCATCGGCCTTGGACAGGGTACAGAAATGCTCGGATAACATGGTATGGCAACTCTTCTTTGCCAGATGGTACAGTTTTTTAGAAGAAAGCTGTCACTCACTGCCTGTTGGATTCGTTCTTTATGCCAACCCCTACAAAATGACAGCACAACAAAGCTGATAAACCATGGAGGGTTAGGGATGTACTTACACCAGGAGCTCGAGTGAGCTTCTCATCTGTGTTGCCACTTTGACTAACATGTCCTCGTGCCCAAATATGTGGAAGGGCGCTGTAAACCACGTTGATAGCCAGGGCAAGAGTAAGGCAGCAGAATCCCTGATACAGCACAAATATTTGAATGGAGCAATGAAGATGGGGCAAACTGGCCTAGAGTGATGTACAATGTACTGCTGGCAAAGAGTGGGGGAAGAGGGTCAGAAGACTGGGGGTGTGAGATCAAAGAATTGTAGAATGGTTCAGGTTGGAAGGGACCTTCAAAGCTCATCCATGATCAGGGACATCTTCAGCAGCTCAGGTTGCTCAGAGCCCCGTCCAGCCTGGCCTGGGATGTCTCCAGGGATGGTTCATCCACCACCTCTCTGGCCAACCTGGGCCAGGCTCTCACCACCCTCACTGTAAACAATTTCTTCCTTATGCCCAGAATGATGTTGAGTCTTCTATTTTAATCGAAGTCCTCCACTCTTCAAGATCAGTTTGTTGGTTTTCTATGATATTCTGGTTCTCTTTGTATTGACCTCAGAGCCGGCAGCAGTTACAAGTGCATGGAACTTGCAGGAGACCGGCGAAGTGCTGGGGGACTGGAAAAAGGCAGATTTGGTGCCTGTTTTAATACAAAACGGGAAAGGAGGACCTGACAACGCAGAGATCAGCCACTCTTAAGTGAATTCCTAGAAATATACTGGCACAAATAATCAAAGCCTTTACAAGCACCCAGAAGACAACAAGGAGCTAAGTAACAGTAAACATTGACTTGTTAGGAACAAATTACATCGAACTAATCTAATTTCCTTCTGTGACAGGATAAAAAAGCCTTGTGGACAGAAGAGTGGTGGTCGGTGTCATACATCTTTGTGCAAGAAAGCTTTTGACACTGTCCCTTGTGACATTTTTGCAAGCAAGCTAAGGCAACAAATTCTACATGAAACTACTGTAAAGTCTGTATAAAAGTTGCTGGAAAGCTGTAGCTGGAGAAGTTACCAATAGTTATTCAGTGTCAAAAATAGAAAGGTGCATGGAATGGAGTTGCACAGGGCTCTGGTTTAGGGGAGAGGAGTTAACTGTATTTGGGGAGGAAAACAGCAAAGCTAGGAGAATATTTTATAGGAACAGATTTAGGATGAATACGATGAATGGGACTCAACAATGCTGTGTTCTCGGAAAAAGATACAAATACATCCCAGGATGTATATTTATGAAGTAGGCCTACGAACCATATGCAGTAAATGTGCTGTATGCATCTTGTTCTGGGTGATGCCCTTCAACAAAAACAGATCTGTTGGTTGGGATGTACAACAGAGCAAGAATGGTCAGAGATGAGAAAAGATTGGGCAAATACCCACCAGAAAAGCTGAGAATGTAGCTGCTTCCGTTGTGGGACAGGTTTAACCCCAAGGATGTTCCTTGAGGAACATGAGTTTTAATCTTCCTTCGGTCTGATCTTCCTCCAATTTAGGGTGCTTTTCTGTCATCTTTCCTTTAGCCAGAGTCCTTGTACTAATTGGCATCTTTACTTTTATCACAAATAGTCTCCCATCTGGCACTAAATCAAATACTTAAGTATTTCTAGTATTAGAAGTCACAACAGAGCTATTCAGTCAAAATTTTCCAGAAAATTAAGGACTATTAACTCTGTCCATTCTGGGAAACTCCCACGGATGCTAATATTGCTTAAAGTGATGTATTGAAGCAATCTGGCAGATATATCTGCTTATGTACGCTAAATATTTAGGGACTCACGGTCTGTGTGTCCTGTGTTTAGTAGCCTGAACTGAGCTTACATGTCACAATATTGTTAGTTGTATTAAGGTGGTTATTATTTTGTATTTATTATGGCCTTTCTTGTGTAGCTGGACTATATTGAGTTCAGGATACAGTTTTCACACATAATGTAAATAATTACTTTGGGGAAAGATGGTGAGTGTTAATTGCAACATCTCTTCTTTCCAAACAGTAAGGAGGTACATAATCCATTTATTTTATGCTTTGTGAAGTTTCTTTAGATGAATCAGAAACATTTATGGAACTTGATTGTTGCTGGAAGTCAGCCCCAGCCGCAGGGAAAACTTCTGTATTTTCCTGCACGGGAAGTGCAGAAACAGTTAAATCACAGAATTACAGAATCCCAGAATGTCAGGGGTTGGAAGGGACCTGGAAAGCTCATCCAGTGCAATCCCCCATGGAGCAGGAACACCCAGCTGAGGTTCCACAGGAAGGGGTCCAGGCGGGTTTGAATGTCTGCAGAGAAGGAGACTCCACAACCTCCCTGGGCAGCCTGGGCCAGGCTCTGACACCCTCACCCCAAACAAGTTTCTTCTCAAATTTAAGTGGAACCTCCTGTGTTCCAGTTTGAACCCATTACCCCTTGTCCTGTCACTGGTTGTCACCCAGAAGAGCCTGGCTCCATCCTCCTGACACTGCCCCTTTCCATATTGATCCCCATGAATGAGTCTCCCCTCAGTCTCCTCTTCTCCAGCTCCAGAGCCCCAGCTCCCTCAGCCTTTCCTCACACGGGAGATGCTCCACTCCCTTCAGCATCTTGGTGGCTGCGCTGGACTCTCTGCAGCAGTTCCCTGTCCTTCTGGAACTGAGGGGCCACAACTGGACACAAGATTCCAGGTGTGGTCTCCCCAGGGCCAAGTAGAGGGGCAGGAGAACCTCTCTGACCTACTGACCACCCCCTTCTAACCCACCCCAGGTACCATTGGCCTTCCTGGCCACAAGGGCCCAGTGCTGGCTCATGCTCACCCTGCTGTCCCCAGGACCCCCAGCTCCCTTTCCCCTACACTGCTCTCTAATAGCTCATTCCCCAACTTACACTGGAACCTGGGGTTGTTCCTGCCCACATTCAAGACTCTACACTTACCCTTGTTCTATTTCATTAAATTTTCCCTGCCCAACTCTCCAGCCTGTCCAGGTCTCTGATGGCAGCACAGCTTCCAGTGTCACCACTCCTCCCAGCTTGGTGTCACCAGCAAACTTGCTGACAGTCACTCTATTCCCTCTCTCATTTCCACCTCACACACACATGTGGCCCAACGCACCACCCTGTCCGACGTGTCCGCTTGGCAGCTCCTGAGCGTTTTGCTGGCGCGTGGGTGAGACCTGCAGGAGTCAAGCACAGCAGCATTAATGTGAGTTCCCAGTGGCTTCCAGGGAAGCTCATTACTGACCTGGCTCGTGTGTCTCCTTCATTTACTGTAACACTTTAAATATTTAATCGATCTCTCATTCTTTCCTGTCATGGACCATTTTCCCTCAATTGATTCCTCTTTTTTTTGGGGGGGATGGTTGGAATGCCTTTACATTAGTGGAATTCTATAAATTATACTCGTTAAGAGGCCAGATACGATAGACCAATGTGGAATTAGTCTAAGCTTCTATATTGTATTTTTTGCCCCAGGTTCTCAAAGCACTTCAGAAGCACTAAATAGATAAAAGTGAAGAGCAAAGCTCTACTGAAAGTTAAAATAACTCCTTAAGTTCCCAGGAGCCATTGCTTAGGAGCTGTCGCTGCAGAGGTAACAGGATTATCCTTCCTGTGATACTCAGCTCATCCAGCTTCAGCCTTGCTGGGTTTTCCATCATGATGAGGGATGGGATGCACCCTAACTAGAGGGAAGATTGGCATGAGAATCATCACTTTTTTCCCAGCAAAAAGGTGGTTTTGGTTGCATCTCCTGAGCCTCCTCGCCAGGTCGGGGAATGCTGAGGCACTCGCGAGTTCGAGCGATATCGTCATATTTATTATTTTAAAAATTATTATTGATTTTTACACAATTGAGCTGCAAAGCGTCTCTTCTGTCGGTCAAAATGTTGCGACGTCTGTTTTACGGGTGGGCAAAAGGAGGCACAGGCATCACCCACAAACTCATTAACTGTTGACTTTGTGGGATCACACATTAATTTTTACCGCAAAGGATTTGACACCAACATTTTTCTTTTTGTTATATTTTTAATAAAGTCTATAAGCCTCTCTTTGTACTCCTATGAAACAGACATTAGACCACATGTATTTGTAAAGCCGCCTATACCAGGCACTTTTACTTTAGACAACTCCTGAATAGACTCGGGCCAATAATGAAAACAACATCACACCTTTGGGCTTGTACAGAGGTCTTGGAGCAGGTTTGCCTTGTTCTTGATGAACACAATATCACTTTATAAACCCTATAAAGAAAGAACTGGGGGGGGTATTTGCCTTTCACCGAGTGAGACTCAGAGAAGAGAATAAGAAACCTTCAGTAGCTGAAGGCAAACGCTTTTAATAGGCAGGCAGAGGGGGATTGCAGCAAATGTGCTTTAAGGTAGGATAAGAATGCAGATATTCAGAGCTGCTTCTAGGCCCGATAAGTTCTTTGCCACTCCTAGTGAACGCAGAAATCACCTTGAAAATGTGTCGCTTTCAAATCGAATTAAATTCCTTGCACGCTTCCTCGCTTGCTGTTTTTATGTTATCAGCCGAGAAACGCTCGGGTGTTTCAGGTACGCATTTAAAAGTATTCCTGCGTTGTCTGGTTTTATGCTGTCGCTCTTAAATCTAAATGTCCTCATTTAGCTGAAATAACAGTTTCAAAAAGCAACCCCAAACCTGTCCTGTTCCCTGGTAACTCGGCACCAAGTGCTATCCTGCATTACAAGTGTTCTTCTTCAAATCCCAGCGATACGGTACAGAAGAAGGAGAAAGCCAGGTTCACGCTCTGTGGGAACAGAGTATTTTTGTGTGTAGGAATATTTGCTTTTCAACACAATGCTTTGTAATACCATCCATTATTACACAGCTAAAATCCTCAGCCTTTGAACTCAGCAGCTCGTATCACCCGACTACAAGAACCCGAGTCTGTCCGACTCCATTTATACGATTACTATTTAAGCAAACATCTGAAGTAGCGGGCTCTGAATGCAGTTAAACTGCAAAGACAAATGCTGCTGTTGCCGTAATTGATGGTGCATGTCCTTGATACAAGTGCTGTAACTCAAGGAGAGAAGCATCCACACAATCGGCCACCGCTGACTTTCTTGGCACCCTTCATTTCGGTTTTGTTTGGTAAGTGGCGGAGTCTTTGAATGAAGATGCAACATTTCAATTACTCATCTCTTTACTTCCCTGTAAAATGCCGAGGGATGAGAGCTGTGGCTGTAATTGAAAATATCCCTACAAAGCCTCAAAATCATTGTAACTGGAATTAAGATCTTATTCTTTAACTGCTATTAGGTTTCACCTTGAAAAATCATGCCTGACTTTCAAAGAGTAGAGTTTCATGGCTAATAATAAAAATAATAATAATCATCATCATCATCATCATCATCATCTTTGAGAATTTAGCAGATTTTGACCATTCATTTTCCTATATGGTCACAAATAAATACCAGGGAAGTCTGAGTCTTCTCATTGCAAATTTGATCTACTTTAACCCATATTCGCCGTCGGAAATTTTGGCATTGATTGGACTGGATGATCTTCGAGGTCCCCTCCAATCCCCAACATTCTGTAGTTCTGTGTGTGATTCTGTGATGCACTTAACACAGGAATATAGAAATGATGGGGTTTTTTGTAGGTATTGGAGCAGTGCAGGCGCCTCTGGATGGCAAATTTTAGGAGGTGGGTATCTCTTGACGTTGACTTTGGAGTGGACCATGCTCCTAAATCCATGTTGTGCAGGAGGTTCTGAGCACGTAGCTGCTGCAACATCTCCTGCAGAGCAGTCAGCTGGAGACATTAATTAACAGTGAACAGAAGTCGACTGCTAAACTAACGAAAGAGAACAAGTTCCTTCCAACCTCAGTCTTGCAGGTCGAGCTGGAGGTTCCCCATTTTAGGAATGTCTGACAGCTCCTCTCAAAGATCTTTTCCTCAGTTGATTGATACTTTAGCAAACACTAATTGGGGGTGTGGGGGGGTGAAATCTTCCCTGCCAGTTTTCTGCCTCCTCAGACGGATATTTTTAAAGCTCCAGCCAAAATTGTTCAGAGAAGGAAGCTGGAGAAAAACATGTTGTTTTCAATACTAAAATATTTCCCTCAGCCTGTCTACGAGGAGCCCTGGTACCTCCCTGCTGCAGAGCAGGGATCTGAAATTCGGTAAGGGGGCGTCATTTGCGCATATTCTGCCTTTTATTTTTTTGATCTCCCAGTGGAAATTTCCCTAGCCTTTCTTCATTTACAGGCTTTTTATTTTTCTTCCTTTTAAATCCCACACATTTGGGAGAGATGTCACAGTGTATAACAGCTGAAGCCTTCACACAGAATTACAGAATCCCAGAATGTCAGGGGTTGGAAGGGACCTGGAAAGCTCATCCAGTGCAATCCCCCCATGGAGCAGGAACACCCAGCTGAGGTTCCACAGGAAGGTGTCCAGGCGGGTTTGAATGGCTGCAGAGAAGGAGACTCCACAACCTCCCTGGGCAGCCTGGGCCAGGCTCTGACACCCTCACCCCCAACAAGTTTCTTCTCAAATTTAAGCGGAACCTCTTGTGTTCCAGTTTGTACCCATTGCCCCTTGTCCTATCACTGGTTGTCACCGAGAAGAGCCTGGCTCCATCCTCCTGACACTGCCCCTTTCCATATTGATCCCCATGACTGAGTCCCCCCTCAGTCTCCTCTTCTCCAGCTCCAGAGCCCCAGCTCCCTCAGCCTTTCCTCACACGGGAGATGCTCCACTCCCTTCAGAAGATGCTGCAGGGTACGTGTTTTCCTAAGCGACAGGGATGCTCCTCACCATTGCGGCTGATGTTCACTCTTTGCAAATTGGGGAGCTGGGTTCCCCTGGGGTTTGAGAGCAATGGCACCCAGTGTGATGAGGAGGAATAAGCTAAACGCAAAAATGAAGGAAATCAAATTTTAAGGAAAGATAGTTGTCTTTAAATTAAAGATATTAACTCCATAATGAAAATGTTTTGTCCTAATGTCCACGTATCTTTAGCAATCTAAAGACTACTTCTAATTTATTGCAAAAATGGTTTTAAGGAAATTCTTTTCAGCTGTTGGACAACCTTTATTTCCTCTTGTAATTCATTATGAACAGGTTATTTGTGTGTTGTGTTTATTGACAGAATGCTGAGTGGCTGACAGTGCTGTGAGAAAGGCTCTGGAACAGGTTGGGCAGAGAGGTGGTGGATGAACCATCCCTGCAGACATCCCAGGCCAGGCTGGACGGGGCTCTGAGCAACCTGAGCTGGTGAAGATGTCCCTGCTCATGGCAGGGGTGGCACTGGGGGAGCTTCAGGGTCCTTTCAAACCATTCTATGGTTCTATGCTACGAAAAAAAAGAGCAAGTTGGGAAAGAGAGGGGGAAGTCCAGCGCAGGGCAACAGAGATGCTGAAGGGAGTGGAGCATCTCCCGTGTGAGGAAAGGCTGAGGGAGCTGGGGCTCTGGAGCTGGAGAAGAGGAGACTGAGGGCGGACTCATTCATGGGGATCAATATGGAAAGGGTGAGTGTCAGGAGGATGGAGCCAGGCTCTTCTGGGTGACAACCAGTGACAGGACAAGGGGCAATGGGTGCAAACTGGAACACAGGAGGTTCCACTTAAATATGAGAAGAAACTTGTTTGGGGTGAGGGTGGCAGAGCCTGGCCCAGGCTGCCCAGGGAGGTTGTGGAGTCTCCTTCTCTGCAGCCATTCAAACCCGCCTGGACACCTTCCTGTGGAACCTCAGCTGGGTGTTCCTGCTCCATGGGGGGATTGCACTGGATGAGCTTTCCAGGTCCCTTCCAACCCCTGACATTCTGGGATCCTGTGAACAAGGGAGTTAATGAGATCAGAAATCACCCAGGGCATCTTGGACGCATCCCAGAGGGAGGTGGGAGCAGGAGCCAGGAGGAAGCCGCTGGTACCCGGGTCTGCAGCCTGCGGAGCTCGGAGAAGGGCTGGCAGAGGAGATGGGGATGAGGAAAGGTTCAGGGGGAAATCAAAACCACCTGATGATGTGAGGAAGAGGCACAGCCCAAGCATAATTCCCATTACTTACCCCAAGTACTATTTGTAACACCACAAGCAAACCCAGACCCTATTTAAAAGCTGAACTGCCTACTGTATACCCCTACAGCCTTCCTCCTTTTCCCTGTATCTCATTTTTAAGGTCCTGTACACAGCACATGAGCCTTCACCTCCTTATTTCCCAGTGAACACGCAGCTTTAAAAAACAAAAGCCATGTTAAACTCACCAGAACGAAGTGCTTGTTGGTAGATTTGAATCCAACGAACAGCAGCGTTAGGTATTAGAAAGGAACAAGACACGCATGCTTTCAGAGAAGAAAGAGAAAGGAAATCAAGCTGCTTTCATGTATTCTTTGTAATTATTTTTCCCCTGTTGTTCAGAATTCGTTTTTTAAAAAAAGAGGACTCTAACATTTACTGGCAGTAATCATTTCACCATCTGCTCTGGCGTGCGGCTTCCAGAACACACGTTCTCAGCTGCTGAGCAGTCAGCTCTCGGCTCCCCATCCTCTCGGAGAGAGGGATGCCAGCAGTTCCTAAACTGTAACAGCATGAACAAGGCCCTTTTTTTTTTCCCCTTTCTTTTTTTCTTCTTCTTTTTCCCTTTCAGTCGCTGGATTTTTGTTGAAAAAGCGTAAGAATCAGAACTTTTCACGAGATTGTTTCCAAGACTGAGCTGCTTCCCAAGCTGATGCTTCTTCAGCCGAGTGCATGCGAGTGGTAAAAATATGGGGAAAATATATTAATATTTGAATATTCTGGGGTGCCTCAAGCGGGTTTGCTTTGTAATAGAGCTCCACTGGCACTTGGGCTGCTCTCAAGAATGGATTTAACGCGTGTTTCTTTAGCTGGACCCAGGGGAAAGCTTTCCTGGTGGGGTACCCTTATGCCTAGGCATAGACACTTTGAATTTCTGCTCTCATGAGCTGTAACGCTGAGCTCAGCACCTCATTTTCTAACAGCTTTCTCTCATTCTCTTCCACACGGTATCACTAAAACCAGCACCGAGCTGTTTGACGTCCCGGTCTCCTCTCTGGCAGCACAAACCCAGCCATTGAATCACGGCGTATAGAACAGGAGGAGGTGAATTTCTCTACCAAATGGGCTTTGTTGGCTAAAAGGAGTTACTGCTCCTGCATTGCTGGTGGTGAGCAGAAGCACTTAAGTAAATACATCACTAATTTAAAGGGTAACATTAATTAGCTCATCCTATCCTTGAACGTTTCTGTGTCACTGACTCCCTAATCTCCGTCTCTTGCATTTTCTGTTGGTGTTTCTCATGGCAAGAATGACGCGCGATCTTCGTGTGTGCATTTAAATTCAAAATGAAAAAGCATCCATCAGTGAAAGACCCTATTCAGTTCTCCCACTGTATAGCCAACACTTTACAAAAGAACGAGCCACAATTCAGAGCCCATTAGACATGTCCCAGGAGGCAGGAATCTATATGCTTACAGATGTGCTTACACATATAAATCTGCATTAAGGCAAAGAAAAAAATCCTGCTTGACCGAAGGTATTTGTTCTAAAACATACCATTTAAAGTACAGCTTTGCACTGAGAAGTGACTCTGTGGGATGGCTTTGTGTGATTTTATATGTATTATTGCATCAAGATCAAATTTACTCCAAGAAGGAGAAATGTTTCTCTGTCAGCCTCGCATACTTGCTCTTGTTTCCATAGCCCAAGCTGGTTGGGTGTTTTCCCATCCAAAAATCAAGGTTTGTTTCATGAGCATTTGATCCAACTGAACTGTAATGCAGACCACAGAGGCCTCAAAACCACTTGGGGGATATCCCTTGTTTCTCAAGACAGCGTCTATATTTGTGCATTAGCCTCTGTATTTTCACTTTTGAGCACATTGTGACACTCAGAACAGTTCTCTGCTGCCATTTAAGAAAATACCGATCCCTGAGACTGAATGAGTTGGACATACTATTTATAAAAAGGTTATAGGAGCCAAATATTTATCATCCTTATAGCACGGGGTGGTGGCACAGGGCAAATCAGAAGATGAGCAGGTAGGAAAAAGGGCTTGGAAAAACAAGGAAAGGAGGTTAAAGGACAAAAGGAATCAGGGAAAAGAGTAAAAGGGAAGATGTTTGGGTCTGAAGAGACTCCTAAGTATCAGTGCCGAATGCAAATTTTTCCTCTGCAAGGGAAACCAATCCATTGACCTCCTGTTGCTGTCACCCAGATGCTGTCACCCAGATGCTGTCACCTAGATGTCACCCCAACAATTATTAGATGTAGTGCTGCGTAGTGAAGGGGAGTGGGAAAATGCCCTTCAGTATTGCTGATTTTTAAGACCAACAGCCCTTTTGCACCAGAAAGATGCAGATGTTGGGTGGGTGACAGGCTGTGCAAGGCAAGCTTGACTGCGGGGCACCGAGGCTATAATCTATAGCTGAAGAAAATTAGACAGGAATTAGAAACAGCCAATGTTTGGGAAGTTGGGAGAGAATGAACTGAATGACCTTCTTCCTGCAATGACCTTCTTCCTGCAATGGAAACGTAAAATGCCATAAGCCTGGATTAAGGGCAGCAGATTGGAGACCATCCGTGGTGCCAGGCATGGTGGGAGAGGCCACGCTGACTTGTGATTTTGGATACAAGACTTGTAAGAGTGTGGGAAATGCTTTAATGCCATCTCTCCTGCCCACTTTGAGTTGCCTGGGTGGTGGGACCCCCATCGCTTCCCCTGGAGACACGAAGCCTGGCCAGGTTGGCATCTCCCGCTGCCTATAGCCTTGATCACAGCGAGCTCTTGGACCGAGCCCCTTCATCTCCTTCTCATCAAACCCTCAAAGGACCCACACTGAGATGGACGTAAAGAGGCAGCAAAAGGGAAGCAGTTGTTCTCCAAAGGAAGGAGTAGAGGGGTGTCACTGATACTGCAATGGCACGGAGCCACGGGTGACATCTCCAAATGGCTCGTTAGCTTTCCTCGCGCTCTTGCTTCGAAGGAATAAAAGAGGGCAGAGACCCCGATGAAGGCTGAGGTGTTTTGGGGGGCGGCAAGGGAGCCCCATCGTTTCTACTTGCTGTAATAACTTAAATGAACAGTTTATTCTCAATGCTAGCCGGTTCCTAATTAGGACAAGCTTAAAAAAGGACCACTTGGCATCCTTGTTGGTGAGAGCCATGTGCTACCTGCAGCAGGCCAACTCCAAAATGAAACTGATTCTTCTCTTACCTACATTCTGCATTCAAGCAGCTGCTCCTAACAGGTGCTCGCTCTCTTCCTAGCAGATGGTGACAAAAAAATGGGTTTGTTGGCAGGTTTCGCCACAAAGCAGCCTTCTTATCACACATATTGATGTGTATACAAACATACACGCGCACGCTATCAGGCTTTCCGTTTAAAAAGTAATTCTCCTTCTGATATAGGGTCAATCACGTGGGCTCTTAGCGAGAATTGTATGTGGTTCTGTCTTCTGTATCCTGGGTCTAAAGGCATTTGTGACTTTGCCGTATCAAAACATTTCCCCCTTAGTTCAACTCTTCTGCTGTATCTAAAGGACCATGCGATAGGAAGAATATGCAATGTTAGCCTGCATCGCTCTGTATTTATCTGTACATCTTTAATAGCTTGTACCAGCTTCAATAACAACGAACTAGAAAGCCAGCAGGTTTTAGATGGGGACTACCCTGATGTTTTTCTTCTTGCTGTTGTGTAGGGTAATGTGAGAGAAATGCAGAACACAAAAGAGCTCTCTCCTTAAATAATAAAAATAAATTTAAATAAATTTTTAAATAAATTTTAACAACAAGAAGACAACTGAAAATGTGCAGTGGAGAAGAGCCATAGCAATGCATTTGAACAAAGAAATAAAGTAGAACTGCAGCATTTTATCACTGGGAAACGCACCCAGGACTCTGGAGTGCTGCAGTGTGTTCAGAGCCGCCTTGGGGAAGTACACAGAGGGAGATCATTTGTTCCGTATCCATCACCAGAAGAGAGACAGCTGTCAAACAAATCCTCACATCCCATTTAGGTTTTGGCCTGTTAACTCTGATTCCACCTCCCAGATTTGGCCTGGTGAGGGCTGTAAATCCGACAAAACGCCGCAGAGCGATGCCAGATTTCGAGGGCTACGGCATCGCCCAAAAGACCTTCCCTACTCCTCTTTCTTGCCGTGCGAGCAGCACCAGGAAGGCCCCATGCTCGCTCTGTTTTGCTGCTCATTTCAAACAAACGGCCTGAGCCAAGACAACCAGATGAGGACGACATCTGGCTATCAAACCTCTGCCAAGCCACTGCTGTTCTGGAGCTGGCAAGAAGGCGATGTGCTGCAAATGCCAGGCTCGCTCTGAAATGTAAAGTGCATTCCCTGCATTTTCTTTGCTTCTTCTCCAGCCACAATCAGTTTGGTATTTTGTTTTGCTCATGGCCAAATTCAAATCTCCTTTCCAGGCGCATCAATCCATTTCATTGATGCTAGGAGGCTTATGTGACAAGTGGAATTTGACCCTGAAGTCCAGGATGGTCTCGTATTTTCTAAGCTTACCGACAAATTAACTTGTTGACTGTGAATCTCATTCCAACATCCAAACCGCTCCTGTGGGGTATGTGTGTGGTGAGGATTGCTGATCACATATATGAGAGCAGTTTGGATCTAAACCCATAAGAAAGATGGGGACGGACTTTTTAGCTGAGACAAGGGGTGATGGTTTTAAACTAAAGGAAGGAGATTCAGGCCAGACATGAGGAAGAAATTGTTTAAAATGAGGGTGGTGAGAGCCTGTCCCAGGTTGGCCAGAGAGGTGGTGGATGAACCATCCCTGGAGACATCCCAGGCCAGGCTGGACGGGGCTCTGAGCAACCTGAGCTGGTGAAGATGTCCCTGTCATGGCAGGGGTGGCACTGGGGGAGCTTTGGAGGTCCCTTTACCCAAACCATCCTGTGATTGTATGATTCTAAACTCTTCCAGGAAGGAGCAGGTAGCGATTGGGGCAGGCGGATAAGCTAAAGCAGCTCTGGAGCTCTCCTTTCACTGCTGTTTTTCTTTAATAGCAAATCACTGTATCTTGTGGGGGAAAAATAAAAAAAAAGCACTGTAACTTGTGAAAGAATTCTGTGCTAATCAAAAGTATTCATAGTTAAAACATTTCTCTCTGTTGTGCTCAGCAGCAGTTTGATCACAGCTATGCCAAGGAAGCTCATCCAGGGATGATGCATGAAGGAGCTGAAGCTGAAGGGTTTGCCCTGTTTCCTTATGAAGGAGTTTTGCTTTCATCCTCCCCACCTGCTGCTGTACTCTCAGCATTTTTGGCAGCTGCCAGAGGGCATGAACAAAATAACTGTGCTGGTTTTGCAGCTGATGTTCTGGCCAAATGCATTTTTTCCCCTCTTCTGGTAAAATAGTTTTGCTGCAGGCACAAGTAACCAGTTTTCAAAATCTCAGAAGGGAAGTAATTGTATTAAATAAAGCAGAGAGCTTGGGCTGCTGAAGTGAACTTGCTTTGCAAAGGGCACAGGTCGTATTGCAGTGTTTCCAGCTCTCATCCCAAGTGTGACTTCTTTCCCACATATTTGCGGATTCCAGGAGTATCATTGTGCTTTTAGTCCGTGGGTTTGTAAGCAGAAACCATCTGCTTTCGAGGGCACTAGCAAAAGAAGTGGATATTAATGCTTCTATAACCAAAATGGTTTTAGGTTGCCTTGGGTGAACGAGCTTGCTATGAAAACCAAGTCTGATTTCCACAGTCCGGATCAAAACCTTCACCAGAGAGTCTGTAGATGGGGAAGGATTAGAGGAACTGGATTAATTGTGTCTTGTTTTGTCATGTGCAGCTGTGCTAATAACTCACCAGCAGTTTCATCTTCCTAGAGGTGATCTCAGAGGATCGTGTGTTTAGATATGGCCCCAGCAGGGCGATGCAGTGGGTGATGCTGGGTTTAGTAGATCACCCTCTCCTCTTTGACCCCAGCTGCACCCATGTCCCTTTAGTGCTTTATCAGCTGGGGATGTGGGCTCCTTGGGGTTTGATTCTGTTGTCATGGTGACATTCGCGATGCCCTGGGGTTCCCATTGCTCTTTTATTGGACCTGCGAACGTCCCGAGCGTGTCTTTAGTACCTGGAGCTGCCTCGTGTACACAGAGCTCACTGCAACACAAATACAATGCACAGCTGGCAGCATTACCCCGCTTTCCACTCTGGAATCAGCTGGTTTCAGCATCAAATAAGCAAAACCAAGCCCATCTGTATGGAAATTCTCAGGACTGTACATGCTTATTCAGAATGTGTTTTCATCTGCTGGCTCCATTGTAGATGTCATAGAGATCCAAACCATAACTTTTTAACTTAATCAAAAGTTACCCTCTTTGCCATAGGAATATGTTACATTATTGTGAATTAACATCAAATTTGAGCAATGATTTGTCAAATATAGGAGAATCTTTGCACTGAAAGGTGCCTGTAACTAACTTGAACCGCATCTGACGTATGCAACTGCTCAACGTGAAATATCATGCTGAATAACTGAATCTATGCCTTATGTATTATAGATTCTGTCCTTACCAATGGCATCATAACGCATCCTCCTGTAAAATAATCAGTGAACTCGTGGAACTGTCATAGCAGTTTGGTTTATTCATGTCTGCACAAAAAATGCATTGCTTCGTATTATCCCACAACTTGAGAGCAAAACTTCTTATTTCCAGAAAAGATAACAAACAGCTAATTCAGGTTTCCAAAAGCATGTGTGCTATTACCGTCAGTAAGAAGCTTAACCAACCTGAAAGCAAATGTTAAATGATCCAGATCTTAGTCTTATTAAGCTTGTGTGTTTCCCACCACTTAAAAGCCGATCAAAAACCTAAAGATCTGGGTAAATGAGATTTTCCAGAAGGCAAGCCTGAAGGTTTACCTCTTTTTCTTTCAGGCAGAAAAGGACCTGGGGGTACTAATTGACAGGAAGCTCCACATGAGCCAACAGTGTGCCCAGGTGACCAAGAAGGCCAATGGTGTCCTGTCCTGTATCCAAACCAGCGTGGTCAGCAGGACAAGGGCAGTGATCCTTCCCCTGTACTCTGCATTGGGGAGGCCACACCTGGAGTATTGTGTTCAGTTCTGGGCCCCTCAGCTCAGGAAAGAGATTGAAGTGCTGGAGCGGGTCCAGAGAAGGGCAACAAGACTGGGGAAGGGACTTGAACACAAGACCTATGGGGAGAGGCTGAGGGAGCTGGGCTTGTTCAGTCTGGAGAAGAGGAGGCTTAGAGGTGAGCTCAGCACTCTCTAGAACAACCTGAAGGGCAGTTCTAGCCAGGGGGGATTGGGCTCTTCTCCCAGGCAGTCAGCAATAGGACAAGGGGGCATGGGCTTCAACTCTGCCAGGGGAAATTGAGGCTGGAGATGAGAAAGCAATTCTGTGCAGAGAGAGTGGTCAGCATTGGAATGGCTGCCCAGGGAGGTGCTGGACTCACCGGCCCTGGAGGTTTTGAAACTGAGATTGGCCATGGCACTTAGTGCCATGATCTGGTCAATGGACTGGAGTTGGACCAAGGGTTGGACTGGATGAGCTCTGAGGGCTTTTCCAACCCAGTCCATTCTGTGATTCTGTGAGTCCCTTTTTAAACAAGAAGGCGCTGCCTCTATTTCCATGCCGTTTCTGGAACGCAAGCGGAGCGAGCACATCACTGCTGCAGCGTTCCATGGAACATCCTTTGTTTATTCACACCGTGCCACTTTTAAACTTCAGATGTAAACAACAAAGGCTTCTTTGTATTTCACACTATCTCATACTCACTACCTTCTGAAGTCCAAAGCCAAAACACTGTGGAATTTTACCCTCCTCACACTTTCTTCTGCATTCTTCCAGCCTTTTCTATTTATAGTAGCTGGAGAAGTACTCATCTTGTGATTTACACATGCTCTGTTCATTTTCTCTTGAATTTCAGTCCTTGGTACAGGAATAAATTGTATTCCCTGGTAACCATTTCAAATATAATTTTAGTAGTAATTGTGTATATATTCCATAACAGAAATAATTTGCCATCCCGAAAGATCCAAATGGCCTTAAAGCGGTCGACCTGTCTGTGCTCCGTTCCAGAGATGGAAGAGTATGGTTTCCATTTCAAACCAGAATGCGAATTTTAGTTGGAAATTAAAGTTTAGCTGCACTGATGCTTGAGATCAGCCCTAAGTCCCCCCTGCCTTTTTCACCATGGGGAATGACCTAAATTTCGTGTTTCATTTGACATGTGGTGGGTCAGACCACCAGTCTCATGCTGGATCCACCTCCTCTCTGCTGGTTGATGCTGGGGGAGGTAAACAGGGTTCTTTGCTCTTCTTCTCCCATTCTGTGCTTATGTCCATGTGGGACACAAGGACAGGCTGCCCAGGCAGTTTCAGACACTTTGCTGTGCCGTGTTGCATACAGTCCTGTCCTATGTGTGTAGTATAAACAAAATCCTACTTTTCAAGAGAACTGGGTTAACTGTGGTGTTGGCTTTTTCTTTCCAAGGACAAGCAGCATCCTTTATCATCCCATCACCTTAAGCTGCATTTGAGCACAAGAGATCTCTGATGAGCCCATTGAATCCTGTGCTCAGTTCTGGGCCCCTCACACCAAGAAAGGCCTTGAGGTGCTGGAGTGAGTGGAGAGAAGGGAACGGAGCTGGTGAGGGGCTGGAGCACAAGTGTGATGGGAGCGGCTGAGGGACCTGGGGGTTCAGCTGGAGAACAGGAGCTGAGGGGAGACCTTCTGATCTCTGAACTGCCTGAAAGGAGCTTGGAGCCAGGGGGGTCGGGCTCTGCTCCCCAGGAACAAGCGCCAGGAGCAGAGGAAACGGCCTCAAGTTGCACCAGGGGAGGTTGAGGTTGGATGTGGGGAACAATTTCTTCCCCAAAGGGCTGTGGGGCATTGGAACAGGCTGCCCAGGGCAGTGCTGGAGTCACCATCCCTGGAGGGTTGGACAGACAGTGGTTCTTCAGGACATGGGTTAGTGGTGGACTTGGCAGTGTTAGGTTAGCAGTTGGACTCAAAGTTCTTTTCCAACCAAAATGGTTCTATGATTCTGTTTTGGTAGAACATTTAACAGACAGCATAAGCCATAATTTTGCTGTAAATTGCTAGCAGTGTTAGATCCACCTTAGATCCCTCTGAGAATGATCTTTTCTTATATAAGAACCCAGCAAAATAGACTGAAAATTGTTTATTGCTGACAGAAGCAAGTTTCATAGTTGAGTCTACTGGCCAACATTCAGTGTGAGTGATTGTTCACAACCTGGGGTTGTTCCTGCCCACATTCAAGACTCTACACTTGCCCAGAATATCCTTGTGTGGCCGAATGAAATCTTGGCTGGATGAACAGTATCACCAAAATCCCCTTAATCTCAGTACAGCCAGCGTGTCCCTTGTGCTCTCAGCTGACCTCAGAGCTGCGAGACACACTGCATGATAACTTTCTTCATATTTTTGTTAACTCTGGCAAGTGGAGCCTCCAATTTTAGTCAGGCCACTCGCTGTGCCAAGCGGTGCACATATGCCCATTGTAAGACACAGCATGGGCCCTGCAGAGCCAGAATAACAAAAGATGAGTAGCATCAGTGCTATTTTAAAGAATAAGAATCACAGAATCCCAGAATGTCAGGGGTTGGAAGGGACCTGGAAAGCTCATCCAGTGCAATCCCCCCATGGAGCAGGAACACCCAGCTGAGGTTCCACAGGAAGGTGTCCAGGCGGGTTTGAATGTCTGCAGAGAAGGAGACTCCACAACCTCCCTGGGCAGCCTGGGCCAGTCTCTGACACCCTCACCCCAAACAAGTTGCTTCTCCTCTTTCAGTGGAACCTCCTGTGTTCCAGTTTGCACCCATCGCCCCTTGTCCTGTCACTGGTTGTCACCGAGAAGAGCCTGGCTCCATCCTCCTGACACTGCCCCTTTCCATATTGATCCCCATGAATGAGTCCCCCCTCAGTCTCCTCTTCTTCAGCTCCAGAGCCCCAGCTCCCTCAGCCTTTCCTCACATGGGAGATGCTCCACTCCCTTCAGCATCTTGGTGGCTGCGCTGGACTCTCTGCAGCAGTTCCCTGTCCTTCTGGAACTGAGGGGCCACAGCTGGACACAAGATTCCAGCTGTGGTCTCCCCAGGGCAGAGCAGAGGGGCAGGAGAACCTCTCTGACCTACTGACCACCCCCTTCTAACCCACCCCAGGTACCATTGACCTTCCTGGCCACAAGGGCCCAGTGCTGGCTCATGCTCACCCTGCTGTCCCCAGGACCCCCAGCTCCCTTTCCCCTACACTGCTCTCTAATAGCTCATTCCCCAGCTTACACTGGAACCTGGGGTTGTTCCTGCCCACATTCAAGACTCTACACTTGCCCTTGTTCTGTTTCATTACATTTTCCCCGCCCAACTCTCCAGCCTGTCCAGGTCTCTGATGGCAGCACAGCTTCCAGTGTCAGCCACTCTTCCCAGCTTGGTGTCACCAGCAAACTTGCTGACAGTCACTCTATTCCCTCGTCCAAATCATTGATGAATATATTGAAACAGGAGGAGAAAGAGATCTGGAGAACTTGTTTTGCTGAAAGGCATCGTGACAGTCAGAGGTGAGGTGGGTGTGATAGTCTTGCAGCTCCAGAATGTTGGCTCAGGGCTCTCACCACAAACAACTCCATCTTCTAAAGAGGGTAGACAGCTCAATGCAAACCATTTCCCAGCTTTTTTGGGATGAGATGGTTTAGCATCACACACTAATGGTCATGAGAGACCAAATAGAAAGACAGAGCTTGTTATTAGAGGCAAAATGATGGGCAGAGATGACAGGTTGCCCAACATTTCCCATTATAAGGGTCTTCTTTCAGGTGCTCAAGTATAGCAGTTTTTATTATTTTAGAAGTAAATATTCATGCTTGGTCTCCGTCTGAAAGTTTTCCCCTCCAATCACCACAGAAGCGATTTCTGGATTTTTCGGTATGAGTTTAGGGAAATATAAGTTGTTTATTCCTCTTAAAAATTCATGTGTTTTCCTGAGAAACTGTCATGCTTATATATTGTGGAAGAAATACTTGATACAAACACAGTGTTGGCACCGGTGAGAAAAATAAGATGATGGGAATGTGGCAGTACAGCTGACCTGAGCCCGCTATCTTTAATATGTGAAATGAACATTTTTACTTCTACATTGCAGCTCTCCTGCATGAAAAGTAATTAAGGTGGCTTCCATTTATTGCAAAGGATACACGGACAAATGAGTACTTTGCATTGCACGGGCTGGTCTGCACTTTGCAGCGAAGCTCAGAGGTAACTGAGCTAATGGAAGTGGTGAAGTCTTGTCAAGATGGTATTTATATGTTGAGCATTTTCTTCTGCTCACAAGCAGCATGAATTTGCCTAATTTTACCATTACGCTGCTTTTGGACCCAGTTTAACTTCTCGGCATCATTCAGGACCACGCCATGTGGAGATACCAGTTCTGGCCTGCAAAAGTTTGGAAGATTCTGCGCTGGTTGTTATCGGTGGCCCATCTCAGTTTGGACCTGGCCATTTTTCATCTCAGGAACATGCGAGTAATGGGTGTATGATTAGAGAACAGTCTGCTGTCTCAAACCGCAGAATGGATTTTTACCTTTAGATCACTGGAAGTCAGAACAGGGCATATCTTTTCTTAGCCATCATAAATTATCCACGTGAGATGTACAGTAAAAGGCTGTTTGGCTGCGTTAAAATTGGCTAGACAAACAATTTCCATCTCTCTCAATGGCTCCTTCAACACCTAATTAGTTCCCAGATGCTAGTTGAGCAAGATGTCTTTTATCTTTGCTATCTTCCTATACCTCCTAAATGCCCCCTGGTGCCATTCTTCACTTTCATCCTTCTTCCCTTAAGAAGAGGCAGGATGGGTGTTCAGGAAGCTCTATGCTCAAGGTCAAGCTTGTAAAGACCGTGGGTCAAGTTGATCCTGTTATACCAGTCAGTATCTGGAGCAAAAGCTTTTGAATCCACAATTAGACTGATACGATGGGGAGCAGGATACGACTTCCTTTCTACACATGTTCACAGGATCAGTATCTACCAGGAAAAAAATAGAACTGCGGATTTTATTTCACCGTCAGTTCCATTTAATATAATTTAGGACAAATTCTATCATCTTTTCTCATTGCCGGAAGGTGCGAAGAAGTCTGTATAAATCTCCCATTTCAGCTGGCGTAGCTGATTGTTGTGGGCCATGAGGAAGTACTCTTAGATGTAAAATAGTAGGAAATATCAGCCTAACTGCACTCCCAATCCTTTCTAGACCCACTGAGCACAACCACTTGGGGCACCAGGTACTTTAATAGCCAGGCTCTCGGCCAACTGTGCTTTACCTTGGCAGGTCTGATTTATATCGGAGCCCAGTGATTCTTTCCCCT
Organism: Patagioenas fasciata; assembly: GCF_037038585.1. NCBI lineage: Eukaryota > Metazoa > Chordata > Aves > Columbiformes > Columbidae > Patagioenas > Patagioenas fasciata. The sequence continues at coordinate 123,004,688 of NC_092522.1, read as the reverse complement.
CTGGCAGGAATGAGTGACCAAACAGCCTCCTTCAAGCTAAATATTTAAGAGAAAAGCACTTCAGAGAAAGCAGATCTTCAAGCTAACCAAACGGACTATATATGTATGTGCAGCTTTCCCCTAAGGCTCGTAAGCTGTGCCTCTCTTTAGGCTCAGTTTACTTGATTCAGATGATATGCTGTGTTGTGTGTGTGGGCTTTGTCAACAGTCAAAGGCTCTGACAAAGTCAATTTTGCCGATTTAAAGATGAGAATCAAGATTGTTCAGCTTAGCACGTTGCAACACCGTCTTTTAAGTTTCTATTGTATTTCCCTCTTATCTGCATTTTCCCTGCGCTGCACTGGAAGAATACACTTGTATAAACAATTCCAGCCGGCCCATGTAACAGCATTTCTCCTCTTTGACCAGGTTACATGTAGTCCCTATCGGATGTTTATGTCTTCAGATTCATAATGTAGTCACGTAGCAGCTTTTCTATCACAGCAAAGAGCAAAGTGAGTTGTCGAGTCAATGCATTTTGCTATTTCTACTCTTAGATCCATATGCCCACACTATGAAAGACGCAGAATTTAGACCGACGCAATTCGATCATTCCCGGTTTCAATTTTGCCCAATTTGCAAGAGGCACGCTGTAAAGTTCTGAGGCTAGACAGCTTCCCTGCAAGGGGATTAATAATACTTAGAAATTATATAGCACTCTAAAACCCTGTGCAAGCATTAGCTAATTACGTAGGACTCCAAAGCCCTGTGCAAAACATTAACTAATCAATTCTTGCAGCATCTCTCAACTATATCAATATCATTGAGTCCATTGTGCTGAGAGGCAAATAGGAAGAGGAGAAAGTAGATGTCTGGTCCCAGTCCATGCTGCTGCTCCGTGGGGTCAGATCTCAGCTACTACTCCCAAATTTTCGTTGCCAGGATCATTTTTCCCATCTGGCTCGTTTTGGATAAACCCATGATTTCCAAAAGGAGGTCGCCTACATGGATGCGAACACAGATTTTACCAGCTAGACGTTATTTCAGCCCATTCCAGGGCTTTGTAGAGGTCACTGGCATCAATTAGATTGGAAAAGCCAACATGGAAAAGACTGAACCCAGCACAGAAAACCAAATTGTAATATTCACTAGAATAACCATTGAGTGTTTACCAGTGGGATGTTCCAGCCAACTGAAGGCAGCACAGAGGAAACAATTTAATATAATATATCACTGAGATGTTATACCACAGAGGAGGCCGCCTTGCGGAAAATGAGAGGTATATCTACATGATGCTTAGAAAACAAAGGAAAAAATAAAGCATTATGTTCTTAATTGCACATTATTGAGGCCTCATGCTCCTCGTGTTTGTTCCTCTGGACCAAAGTTAGTTACTCTGGACCAAGTGAGCATGTATTGCTCAATTTCGGCTTCCAAGCCTCATCCATACACTAGGCAAAGCCAACTGATTCGTTTTATAGTTAAAAATATCACAGTAATCACGTATCTAAGAAGTACACATATCCTCATCCTACAGAGGATGCATTGCAACTGATTCCTGCAGGCCTTCTCCTGAAATAATGCAGCTCCTTTCACTCTTAGCGCTCTTGGAAATACAACTGAATTTCAATATTGCTGCTGATAATACAAATAAAATAAAGGGGTAGCCCTAGAGATTCCCATCTGGAACACTCAATGTTGTGAGATTACTGGCCTCAAAGTTCTACATGGAGGATGAATGATGACACAGAAGCAGAAGCTGTCATAGGTGTCAAGATATTCTGCTGTATTTTCGACATAATGGATTTTAGAGCGGCCACTGGAAATACAACAGCTTTGCATTACTTGATGAGACACGAGGCAAACTGGAGATTGCAGAGGCCCAAGTACAGGCTGTGAGCTTTTAAAGTGCGTATCGAATCAAACAAAGGATGGTGCTATTTCTATTAAAAGCCACAAAATGCTTGAAACCAATACTCTGCTGCTTTACTAATGCCTCCGCTCAGAAAATTAAATGGCTTAATCTAACAAAACCAATCTTAAAGGGTTTTTTTGACAAACTTATAAGTGGGTTCAACCCCTTCTCTGAACTTCCATGAACCACATATTTTCAGTACAATGAGTGTCAGTGGCTTCCAGTCTGTTCCTTCAAGTATTTGGAGGTACAGGGAATGGTGCTTTTCTGCACAGTTCCTTCCAAATTCTCAAGGCACTTTACAAGTATTAGCTGAATATAGACAAGGAGCCAAACACCTTGAATGTGTTGTTGTTGTGCCATAGTGATTCAATATTTTTACGTACTTTGGCTACATGTAAATAGCTGGCTATAAAAAAAAGCTGAAGCAGCCATTATTTCAGAGGGCAGCAGCAAATCGAAGTGCAGAAGTATCGTGTGCTAAAAACAGATGCTTGGTAGTAAGTGAAGAACGACCTCTGTTGTTACACTGGTTGGGTTTATTCTTTGGCAGTCTACTGTATACTGAGGACAGAATTTCATATTCCTGTGGAACCTCAGCTGGGTGTTCCTGCTCCATGGGGGGATTGCACTGGATGAGCTTTCCAGGGCCCTGCCAACCCCTGACATTCTGGGATTCTGTGAATTGCTGCCAGTGGAACAAACCAGTTTTGATAACAGGGAGACTGTTGTGTCTCAGTGCATGGCCATCAAGGTAAAAAGTGAAAACACGTGTTAAGATTATACCATCTCTCTAAATGACTAGGAAGCCTCTTAAAATTTGAGGTGCTGGAGCAAGTTGAGAGAAGGGAACGGAGCTGGTGAGGGGCTGGAGCACAAGTGTGATGGGAGCGGCTGAGGGAGCTGGGGGGTTCAGCTGGAGAACAGGAGCTGAGGGGAGACCTTCTGATCTCTGAACTGCCTGAAAGGAGCTTGGAGCCAGGGGGGTCGGGCTCTGCTCCCCAGGAACAAGCGCCAGGAGCAGAGGAAACGGCCTCAAGTTGCGCCAGGGGAGGTTGAGGTTGGATGTGGGGAACAATTTCTTCCCCAAAGGGCTGTGGGGCATTGAACAGGCTGCCCAGGGCAGTGCTGGAGTCACCATCCCTGGAGGGTTGGACAGACGGAGATGAGGTTCTCAGGGAGATGGGGCAGTGCCAGGGGTGGGTTTATGGCTGGACTTGATGATGGTGAAGGTCTTTTCCAACCAAAATGGTTTTAGTGCTAGAGTTACATTTTTAGTGCTAGACTTAGGTTATGGTTGTAGTCGATGATCCTGAGGGTCTCTTCCAAACAAAATGATTCTATGTTTCTATGATAAAACAATTCTATGAAAATCTTTCTAACTGTCTGTGCATGCTGTGGGGTCACCTCACTACAGCAGAGGTGGGACTGGTAGCACTGGGTTGAGCTGCAGAGAGCTGGATAACCAACCTGCCTGCTGCAAATGGGAAAAAAAACAGGGTTTGATTTGGTGCCGTCCATTTTGTTTCCAAGACTGTGTGTCCAATATCATGTTTTTATGGAAAGCAGTGTTTGTACCAGTTTCTGATCATATTCATACAGTGTTCGTGTGTGTTGCACTGGGTATTTGTTGGCCCAATACCCACAGTACAAGTTCTCCAAGCTGTACCTTGGTGCACAACTCCAGTCTTGGTGACACCAGGAGCAAAACTGGTTCTTGCCAGTGTGCGCTGCTCAATCACAGAATCACAGAACCCCAGGTTGGTTGGGGTTGAAGGGAGCTCTGGAGATCCCCCAGTCCAACCCAGCTGCTCACGCAGGGTCACCAGAGCAGATCACACAGGTGGGTCCAGGCGGGTTTGAATGTCTCAGAGAAGGAGACTCCACACCCGCTCTGGGCAGCCTGGGCCAGGCTCTGGCACCTCCCAGCAAAGACGTTTCTCCTCATATTTCATATGCTCAAGTCCAAATATAGATGCAAATCTGCATCCAAAATTATTGCTCCAGTTCGCTAATTCACTAATATATTTTGCTTAGGATAGCTGAGCATTTTAGGAACCAGTTCTAGAGAAAAAGCATCTGCAAAGCTTGAGCTGTCCATGAAGGACCTGACCCAGGTTATACCACAGCAGAAAGCTGCGTAATTCCTCATGACACAGCTGAGGAATTCGGGGGTTTCCCACACCAAGTCATGGTTATGATTTTGAGGAGCCAATCTCAAGTTCAAGCTACAGCAGAAGAGGTTTCAGAGCAAATCAGTGAGCTGAACGGTGGCAGGTCAGTGAATCCAGGTGGTGGCCATCTTCAGGTATGAAAAGAAATTGAATTGGAAATCTCTTACACACGAGCATCACAGGTAAGCTGTGATTTAAACTGGTCCTGCTACTGAAGGAATGAAAAGTGGGCTGCATCTGTGCTTAAGGTATCTTCAAGATAATGCAGCAGAATTATAGACAAGTGAGGGCTGGTGTTTTGTGCTGCAGATTGCTTGAGTTATCGCAAGTTAGTAGATACACGTAGAATAGAGGATTTCAGAGAGAGCTGATGTGACTTTAGCACAAGAAACTCATATCTTGCAGATCCTGTTTTCTGAAGAGAGCGGGGGCATAAAAGGGAGCCAGGCACTGTGGAATAAGAGGAAATTTTCTCTTCTGAATGAATAACAGGTTATAAGTAGGATGTAAAGTTTTTGCCATGAAGGGAGATGATTGCCAGTAACCTGTCTTGGGAACCCAGGCAGTTCAATACACTCATGAAAGAGCTGGAAAAGGGAGACAGACAATAGTGATGTGCCAAAATCTGCTGATGGTATAGAGTTATTCCAAGTAAGCAAGAGCAGACACGACCACAAAAAGTTGCAGAAGAATCTGACAATATCAAATGTCTGGGAAATAAAACCATGTCGATAAAAGTCAAGTGCAGACACAATGATAGGGTTTAAATTAGCCCGCGAAAGAGGTCCTGGCGTCATTGCAGATGGTTCTTTGAAAACGTCTGCTCAGTGCTCAGCAGAGGTCAGAAAGGCAAGTGGAATGCTAAGAATTGCTGGGAAAGAGATGGAGAATAAAAGAGAAAGTGTAAGTACGCCACTGAATAAAGCCGCGGCGATCTTCAATAGAGTGCAGTTCCAGTCATCCCGTCTCAATGCAGCAGTAAAAGAGAACTAGAAAAGATGCAGAAAAGGGCAAAAAGGCCAACCCGAGTTCTGAAGTGTGGAGTCGGAGCCTGTGAAGCTCGCTGAAGAAATGAATGAGCAGGATTAAGGCAGAGGTGTAAAATCAAGATTGCTATGGCAGGAGTGAATAAGGAAGGATTTTTTGCAGCAGAGGATGTGATGACATCGTCAGGCAATGAGCTGAAAGCAAACAACAGCAAAAAGCTTTCACATGCCATAATAAATTAGGAAGCATAATCTTTTAAATCCTGGAAGTACAGTAGTAGTGCTGAGGTTCCCAGCGCTGGCTGCAACATCTTCCTCCAGCACCTATTCCAATGTACCGGGTCCATAGAATCATAGAATGTCCTGAGCTGGAAGGACCCACCAGGATCATGGAGTCCAACTCCTGTCCCTGCACAGGACACCCCACAGGTCACCCCGTGTGTCTGAGGACCCTGTCCAGTCTCTTCTTGAACACTGTCAGGTTGGGGCTGTGACACCTCCCTGGGAGCCTGTTCAGCGTCCAGCACCTCTGGGTGAAGAACCTTTTCCTCATGTCCACCCATGGGTTGGCTGTGTCCCCTCCATCCTCTACAGCTGGATGGGATCTGGGTTCTGGTTTGGTTTGGCCTCTCATCGGACCTGCCAGTTCTTTTGGGCAGGATTACAATCAGTTAAAGGATCAATGCGATCCCCTAGTATCATCTCTCCTATGACAAAAGCCACAGAAATCCATTGAATTATTTAATTCTCTTTGACTCGCGATGGAATATTGGGAAGAAAAAGATCTAACAGTGCCTTAAAAATTTCCTGCACTGAGTATAAGGTCCCAAGGATTAATTACACTCTGCCCTAATTTGATTTTTCCCATTTCTGCAAGCAAAAGCTGCAGTAGCCCCTTTGGCTGCCCCATGATAATGAGAGGTCACGTTGGCTGGCTCAGGAATTGTGAAACAGCGAGGACTAAAAAGTCTGCTAGAGCAGGATTATCATCAAATTATATCTGCCTCGTCGGCGGGAAATCAATCAAGAACGGGCTGATTTACACCTGCCAGAGCCAGCACATCATGAACTTCATCATCTTTCCCAGCGATGCTTTTATCTTTGCATCGACACAGTCAGTGCAAGGAAAATATTTTCCCGTTTAAAATCAAAACATTCAAGGTAGCATTTGGCAGAATGTCAGAGCTTGGGGCTCCTGCTGCTTCTGACAACAGCGCTGGTATCTTTTGCTAATGACCAAAGTACAATATAATGAGTTGTCTTGGGCTTCTGCTTGATTCAGCATGCAGTGTTTTAATAGACTGTTAGTAATCCTGAAAAGGATAAATGATGTTTATGCCCTCTTGTGGTATGTTATTGAACAGAATGGATTTTCTAAGTGACAAAATTAGGCCAATGATGGAAAAGTCCCAGGTAAAAAGCTGTAACAAATACTATTTTGCACGGTAGAAAAATATCCATCCCTCAAGCAGCATCCTCATGACTCAGTTAAGGGGGAGAAGCCAATTTTACATGCATTTACAGCAGCAAGTAAATGACTAATGCCCATGGTGACAAAGTCTGTGCCATCTTTCTGGAATGACGATGATTTAAAAAGTGCTTTTCTTTGCTAGGAATGTTAGAAAGTAAACGAAATACCGCTTTCTAAAAGCAGTTGTGTTGACACCTCTTTGTGTTAGCTGTTGCCAACAGTTTGTGATACATACCTTCGCATTTTTTATCTTCTTCTCTCACACATCTGGCAGTTAAATAATCTGATTCCCTTGGGACAAAGGCTGCCACAAAGATGAAGAACATTGTTTGGTGATTTTACATGGGAATATAATGCCAGATTCCTGTGAATTTTGGCTTGTTACCTCATCATGTTGAAATATAATTAATTAACTAGTCAACAACCTCCTAACCTGCGCTGAGAATTTACGTGGCGTGTTGGGAAACCAGGGGCTCCCCAGACAGGTCAGTCATGGCTTTTATATCAATCTTATTACTTCGTTCCTGATTGAAAGCTGAATATGGCAAAACGTATCCTCCAGACAGTGAAATGACCAGAATAAATCAAACTAATGCTCTACGAAGTTCAGCAACTGATCTCTGACTGTGGTCAGCACTGAGCTGTGCTGAAGCACAATCTAGGAAACCCCGTTGTAGGAAATTTGAAGACTCTCTGGTCCCAAATAATCACCTATTATTTGTCAGCTAATGCTGTGATGAAGCATTATTTCCATTACGTGTCATCTTTCTCTCTTGCTAACCACCAAGTATGTGGAAGACTGTCGTAAATAGGAAGGGAACGATTCCCTTTCCACATCCATGATGAGTACAACAGTGGTTTAAATGAAAGCAGTGGCCTTGTATAGGTTAGGCTTTAGGATAAACTCTGTAAGATGATGGTAAATATTGGAATATTGAGGAAACGGGAGGATCTCGATTCTCCAAAGACTTTTCAGAAACAGTCAATCAGATGTTTGCTGGGAGTAAGGTGGCCATCATTTGGTGCATCACAATGAAAGAAGTTAGACTGGATGATTCCCAACAGGTCTACCAGCTCTGTTTTTGTGTTTCTGTGTGATGACTTCCTTTTATAGGTTTTATTTATTAGTATGATGAGAAAACACATATTTATCTGGAAACCTTAAGTGCTAACACTTTCTTTTTACAGCTGATCTTACTGTCAAGTCTGGCTTATAGGAATGGAATTCTATCTACATCCAGTACTTTACAAGTGTACTTTGCAACATGACACCAATTAAAAGCGTTTATTGGGTTATCATGGACTTCACTGACCACAAGAAAAGGTTGAACCAGATGATCCTTGTGGTCCCTTCCAACCTGGTATTCTATGATCTTATGATGTTCCTCCCAAGACAAGAATTGACCCCAAAATGTTGGTGCTTACCAGTTGCCTTAGAAAAGGAAAATTCAGTTGGAAAAATGTCACGGCAAATCATGTTGAAAAGAAATTTCCTCTGTTGGGAACTTTTCAGGAGTTTCAAATTCAGTTAGGGAATATCAGGAAGAAATTAAAGCCTAATTTAAAGTCCCCACCCACATTCCTTCTTCTTTTCTTGCAAAATGATTATTGCTCCTGCTCAATGTATTGGCAAATCTTTCATAAATGAGCCACAATTTGCCTTAAAAATACCTTTCTGATGATAATGGAACTGTTCTTTATCGAATAATGGGTTTGAGAAAAGGAGCCCAAATACTCTTATTTCTCAGCAACATCAGTGGCGCTAAAAAATTGTTGGCATGAGGATGTTTGGTATGGATTGCACATTGCAGAGCTGAAGCACCAGCCACTTGTTCTTGGACAAGTCAAGGCAGCTGGTTAGACCTGATCAAAGTGAGCTCTGCTGCCTTTCACATTTGTTTTCCACTTTCATTGATGGCACCACATCCCTGCCTGGTGCAGTCAATAAAGAGGACAGAATGAATATGCGGCTATAGCGAATTAAACAAATGAGCCATTAGAACAGGAGCGTGCACTACATCTTCTCACCAACGCCTATTTTGGTGCCCTCAAATGTCTCCTGATAAAAATAATGTGAGCGCAAGGATAAAGGGCTTTCAGGGATGTGCTGGAGCTGTGGTCCAAGAGCTGAGAGACATCTGTGTCTCCTGCTGAGAGAGAAACTTATCATTCATCAGCAGAAAAGCCATCAAACCACTAATGGCTTTCCATCGTTGCTTCTTGACAGGTATTGACGGAGGGCGGCTTCGGGCCCATCACAACAGAAATCCGGGAGGCTCCGGAGTTTTATTACGCTGAAGATTACCATCAGCAGTACCTCAGCAAGAACCCCATTGGATACTGCGGCCTCGGGGGAACGGGGCTTTCCTGCCCTGTTGGCGTCAAGCAATAGCCTGTGCTGACTCCATCGCCTCCACTTCGGTTGATGAAGACACTTGAGAAAAGACCGACAACCCTCATAGGTGTTACCGTACAGCATCCGCGCATTAAGATTTGGGAACCCTTTGGGGTGGCTTTCCTTAATCTGAGCACTTTCCCAATCACCAAAAGCCAAAGTAGAGGCAGAAATTGCACCTGTTGGCAAATGCAGCTTCTTGGCCTGTGCAGCTCAGAGAGTTTCTTTGCAATCTTGTAATCTGGAGAGACAATAAATTTCTAAAAGTTTGGCTTGAAGTGCTGTTAAAGGGATGAATTAGGGGGGTGGTTGCACCTAATTTGCATACCTAATGCCATCAGACACGTTAATTTTCATGGGTTAATGAATCTGCTTGTGTTATGAGAGCGTTGACTTCTGGAGACATGGTTGGGCTCATCTTAACTATCACAACCCTGTAATTTGATCTCTCTGAAAATGGTGAATTTATAAGACCAGTAACTCTCTCACAATTCCACTTTCACAGCAACATGTAGAATTGCCTACAGTGCCTATTTTCTGAAACAATTTTAGTAAGAAAAAATTAAAGAATTGTGATGCGATGCTTCTTTTTGACAGTTCCAAAATTGTATCAATAGAAAAGCAAATCAATTTCGTTTCCTGCACTGCAATAAATTACAAAAACAGAAAAGAAAAATGTTGTCGGTGGTGTGTTCCATTGCTCTAAGTCTATATTGGGGTAGATCTTAAGAAAGTGTAAAATATTATAAAATTCTGCAGGCTGCTAATTAAATACCAGGGTTTTAAATCTGTATTATTGTGCATGACAGTACAGAGGGGTAGAGCTCATATTGGCTGAACTGTTAACATCATTATTCCTGTGATTAATTATTTGTTCTTCAATAGGTTGTGGAGCCCCCACCAAGACGTGAGCTCATTCTGGCAGGTGCTGTGCAAACGTCATGTGGGGCGGTCTCTGCTCCAACACGTGTGCAGGGAAAATAGCAGGACAGACAGAAAGAGGCACAATAAATGTTCATTTTATTGGTGGTGTTCTCAGAGTGGAGACTAAAAGCTATGGACCAAGGACACAAGGGATGAAAGCATTATCCTAAATGGATATGGGATCCTAAAGGTTATATATATGCTATGGGCTGTGCTACAAGGACAAAGAGCTTCAGTAGGAGAGATGGGGATGGGTTTGTCCCCCCCATCCAGCCTGATGCTTGCAATACTTCCCAGAGAGCAGTTGTGGGCTTGAGCCTCTCATGTTTCTTATTCTGGAGGCTGTCTTAACCACCAAGTTTGAAGAACATGTGTCAGCCATGCGTTCTCTTGGAGATGTGCTTTCTGCAGGGAAGGCTTGTAGGAAACCACCTTGATGTGTTAATTCTGCGCAGCAGAGCACATAAAGACATTCTTGAGGGCTGGATGGTGGGGACCCAGAGACACAAATCCACAGCATTTCACAGAATCACAGAATGTGAGGGGTTGGAAGGGACCTGGAAAGCTCACCCAGTGCAATCCCCCCATGGAGCAGGAACACCCAGCTGAGGTTCCACAGGAAGGTGTCCAGGCGGGTTTGAATGTCTGCACAGAAGGAGACTCCACAACCCCATGGGCAGCCTGGGCCAGGCTCTGACACCCTCACCCCAAACAAGTTTCTTCTCAAATTTAAGTGGAACCTTTTGTGTTCCAGTTTGTACCCATTGCCCCTTGTCCTATCATTGGTTGTCACCAAATTTCCTTTTGGATAGCTCTCCATAGCACTCCTTTCCGTATCTTGGTTTGATGGTTCCTGCTCAGCAACTGAGATTTTAGTCACAGAAATATCTCATTAACAACTCATGTAACTATCCAGCACACCAGATACTGATCCAAGCTTGGAGCCTCTGAAAATGTCCATCAGATAATTAGTCTTCAGGCTTGTAAATCCACTGCTGAAGCCCTGCCTGCTTAATCCACAAAAGAGCAGTAAGTCTGCCAGAGAAATTAGCTCCCCATCTTCCCTTGCTGCTCAGCCAATGTTCGGTTCATTCCAGTCTCAAAACCCAGAGGAAACGTCCCTTTAGCAGATTTGTACCTGGGGCAAGCCTGAGAGGAGCTACTCAGGACTCTGCTCTGGGGAGACCCCCCTGCAGTGCTGGTCCAGCTCTGGGTCCTCAGCACAGGACACACATGGAGCTGCTGGAGAGGGGCCAGAGGAGCCCCAGAAATGACCCGAGGCTGGAACAGCTCTGCTGGGAGGACAGGCTGAGAGAGTTGGGCTGTTCAGCTGGAGAAGAGAAGCTCCAGGGAGACCTTAGTGTGGCCTTTCCATATTTAAAAGAGGACAAAAACAAAGATGGGAACAGACTGCTGAGCAGGGCCTGTTGTGATAGGACAAGGGGTGATGGTTTTAAACTAAAGGAGGGAGATTCAGGCCAGACATGGGAAGAAAGTTTTTATAGTGAGGATGGTGAGAGCCTGTCCCAGGTTGGGCAGAGAGGTGGTGGATGAACCATCCCTGGAGACATCCCAGGCCAGGCTGGACGGGGCTCTGAGCAACCTGAGCTGGTGAAGATGTCCCTGCTCATGGCACGGGTGGCACTGGGGGAGCTGGGAAGGTCCCTCCCAACCCAGAATATTCTATGATTCTATGCCCCCAAATGGGCCCACATCACACTCAGGATTTCCAGTTGCTGTGGTAACTGATCCCCTGTCCTTAACCCGTTGTGCCACTGAATTGTTCTAGTTTTCACCATCAAGGAAACCACCACTTTTGTCTGATTTCCTAGCCACGAGGTGATATAAAATCAAAGAAGAGAGCAAAATGAAGTCTTAGAGTCATCCTATGCATTTTTAATCTCTACATAATTCAGTGGGATAACTCTTGATTTACTCCAATGTACAAGGCAAGACATTTTATATGTGGAATTATTTGGGTGCTCCTAAAACGTTGCTTGGTTCCTTTCTGTCCTTTCCCCTCCCTCCCCTCCTACTCCATGCTATAGTTACTGTTTTGACACAAACTGCAAAGTCTTTGGAGAAAGCACCATTCTGTCCTTTCAGTTTAGAAATCACCATAGATGGGTCCATCGGTGCTAAAATTGCTCTAGAATTAATGATGGAATTACTGTAAGGTGGAGTTTTGGCCTTGACCCCTTGTAGTTGCTGCTGAAGGTACAAAATCTATCAGGAATATAATCACTGAAGGTGAGACATTAATGATTCAGCTTCACAGATTAGGTTTTCTAAGCTGGATTTGGTTTTGCATGGCACCCTTGTCCACAGGGAAGAAAGGAGTGGCCACATCAACATCTTTGATACTACACTTTTGATTTGGCACTGTTTGAAATATATTCTACCACAGAGCTGCCTCTTTCTTCTGAAAATATAGACACAGTCTAAATGAAAAAGAGAAAATTAATTTCAGAGTTTGATAGGCTTCAGCACTTCTCAAAGATGAAAGTGGATGCAGGACCAGCATCTTAGTCTTATGAGAGAAGAACATGGTTCAAGATCCAAAAAGGGTTACAGCAACCAAGTCATTAAGTCAGCTATTGCAACGCGCTGTGAAGTCAGTCCAGGCTCTAGGCAGGACTTTCACTGCTCCCCTATCTCCATCGCACCTAAAGCAGACCCCAAACCTCTAGGAAATCACTGAGCTTTCCCTCATTGCCTTAGGAAGGACAGCATCCAAAACTGTGATGTCAACACAAACAGATTTTGAGTCTGCATCTATAGTACTGTGTCCAGTTCTGGGCTCCCCAGTTGAAGAAGGACAAGGAATCACTGGAGGGAGTCCAGGGAGGGACACAAAGATGCTGAGGGGTCTGGAGCATCTTTGTGATGAGGAGACTGAGAGAGCTGGGGCTGTTGAGCTGGAGAAGAGAAGCTGAGAGGGATGTGATCAATGGGATCAATATCTCAGGGTGGGTGTCAGGGGATGGACCAGACTCTGTTCAGTGGTGCCCAACGCCAGGGTGAGGGGCAACGGGCACAGACTGAAACCCAGGAGGCTCCATGTGAACATGAGCAGAAACTTGTTTGCTGGGAGGTGCCAGAGCCTGGCCCAGGCTGCCCAGAGCGGGTGTGGAGTCTCCTTCTCTGAGACATTCAAACCCGCCTGGACCCACCTGTGTGATCTGCTCTGGTGACCCTGCGTGAGCAGCTGGGTTGGACTGGGGGATCTCCAGAGGTCACTTCCAACCCTAAACATTCTGTGATTCTCTGATTCTGTGCAATGGATTGTGTGATGTCACATCCTGGTTTCCCCAACAGAGCAGTGTTGCCTTCAATGAGAACATGGACTGGGGAAGATGTCCTGAGGTGTCTGCAGAAGCATCGCTGCTCTGAGTGTTGTTGAAGAGTGTGTGAAATGCTGCTCCTCATCCTCTTGTGTTTAACTTCTCTGATCAGCAGCATCCATGCAGGTTTTTCCTTCTCAAATTTTCATGTTCAGAAATGACCAGCCCTATGGGATATACATGTATTGCTAAATGAAATCAGCTTAGGCTTGTTCCTTGTACCTGATGGCATGTGAGTACAGCTTGTACTAAAGCCTGATGCTGAATTTGACTCATATGCACTGAACAATTTTATTCAACCTGCTTTGGGGTCTATGGCCCTGCTGGACCCCAAACTGCCTGGGCATTGCTTGGCAAGAGTGCAGGTTTGAGGAGGCTACAACCATTCCAGGGGCTATCACAGAGACCAAGTAACATAGATCATTATAAACCAGTGCTTTATCTGATGGCCTTCCCCTCTAGTTTAGTGACACTGCTACTTATGGGCAATGTGTCTCGTTTTGTACCCAGAGTGTGGCCTCCGACCAGGTTTCGAGTCCTTCCAGCTGACTGGCAAGAAGATCGCAGGGGGGAGATATGCCAAGGTGGGGGAGTTCCCGTGGCACGTGAGCATCCAGAGCCGCGGGAAACACATCTGCGGAGGGACCATGATCAGCGCGCTCTGGATTTTAACCGCCGCCCATTGCTTTGCAGAAGAAGTGTGAGTACCCGGGGAAAGCGAGAACAGCCCAGGCACAATGGGTTGGAAACCTTCCTCCTTGGGGGTGTAGGGTATGTACGTCCTTGGGGTCAAGCGCATAGTAAATGTGACTGAGCCAGAAGAGTCCTGAAAACAGGAATTGTCTCCTGTGGGGAGTATTATGAGAGAAATGTGCAGAAATCTGCATAACCAGGAGCTGCAGAGGGGAATATTTTGAAGGATGGTCCGAGCAGCCTTGTATAAGCGCCCATGATGCTGTTCTGATGGCACCAAGTATTTCCTGTATGTATACACGTGTTGTGGTACCTTGTAAAAAGAGATGTATTCCATTCCAGCTTATTCCAACCCCCAAATTACCTTTGTTTTCATATAGCAAAACCCCATAGAGAGTCTGATTTTACCAAAAAAACCACAATTTCTGGATAAATCAACCCCATGCAAATCTCAGGGGCAGAGTCCAGCCCTCTGTAAGCTCCCCCTCCAAAATTTGGCAGGTCCAAGAGCTGGGGCTGTTCAGTGACAGCCAACCTGTGGCACCACAACCTGGAGCAGCTGGCTGGGGGCAGCGATGCTGAAAATCCAGCCTACTCCATCTGTTCTCCCCTGAAAATGAGCTTTGCCTAGAAATGAGGGTGGATTTCTGCAATATTTATAGCTAACCTGACCCTCCAACTTCCTGAGCACCACCCTAACCTGCTCAGGGGAGGAGGAACCAACCTTTACAACACAAAGCCTTCATGTTTGCTTATGTCTACACTGCTTTTGTTTTGCTTCTAAGGCCGCCAGATCTCACCGTTGTGGTGGGGGGAACTGACCTCAGCCTCCCGCTGGAAGAACATAAGCCGGACAGCTTGATCCTCCACGAAAACTTTGACAGCGTGAGCATGCAAAACGATATTGCTCTGATCCTGCTCAGCTCTCCTGTCGAGTTCACCAATGAGAAGATGCCCATCTGCTTGCCCTTCATTTACGACATCAATACGTGGCAACATTGCTGGGCTACTGGGTGGGGAACCACAAGTTCAGGTGAGATGCTGTTGGGAGATTGGCTAATGGAGGCTGGTTTTTACCCATTTAAAGTAGATGTTCTCTCCCAGGAGGGGTTACCCACACTGAATTAAACTCTCTACCTCCTTGGTAAACATATCCAGACCCTCACAGCCTCTGCACTTCCACCAATTCTCTTTTCAGCGCAAGAACCAGCCACTTATTGACCCCCAGAACAAAGTCCATGGTAGTCTAAGCAAAAATGTTCAAGCTGAAACCTTAGAGCCACCTTAGAGCTCTGCAGGAGCTCAGCCTTACTCTGGATGCAGTTTTTGGCATCCAAAGACAGACAAGCTCCACCCTGGTAAGTTAGGCTGGGTCTGAAGTGGTCTGGAATAAGAGAACAAAGGTCTAGGGTTGTCTTTGGCTTAATGACAACCAGATTGATTCAATGGTATTGGCCACCCCTCTTCTTCACTCGTTTAGAACAGCGGATTGCTATTGCTAATTGTTCTTGTTTAAGCCCTAATGAAAGTAGCTCCAGCACTGACTGTGACCCAAAATGTCTGTCCTGACCAAATGTCACTAAATGGCTAATGAGTGATTTCATTATTGGAAAGAGTTAATTGGGACACAGTGGGCAGCGTGGTGCCTTGGGGTTTTAACAGTCCTTCCTAGGATGTAGCAAGTCGATGTCCCATTTAATAATTGTTATTCTGCTCCAAAGGGTTATGGTATCTTCTCTGAAACTCTGCATATTCCTTCTTAGGCTTTATTTGCCTCACATAACATTAATACGCAACACAACACTGTGTTATAGTTGTGAAATTCTCCCATTTCACCAAGGTAACATGCTCCTAGGAACAGAAAACCAGGGATCTGCTGCAGAGTCGCTCCACAGCTTGGAAGGGTTTCTTTTTAGCTGGTCTCTTCGCAAAATGCAGGGCATGGCTGTGGAGATGGGTCTCCTGCTGTTGCGTGGGTTGAGATTGCTTCTGCTCTCCAAATTGCATCCTGCATGGGGCCAGTGTGCTCAGCTCTGGTGCACACCCCTTCTGCCTGGGAGATGTTTCAGAAGAAACACAGTAGAAGCTGACGTCGGTGAGAAGGATGTGTGATGTGGGCCATACCAAAAAGTATGATGTGGTGTTCCTCGCCAGAGGAAAATGGGTCATTTCTTCTCTCTACCAGCCTTTTGTAGGTGGATATCGCTAAGGTGTCACCTCGGGTGGCACTAGCCTGACTCCCCTTCAACTGCAACTAGACCTCATAGAATCACAGAAGCATTTTGGTTAGAAGAGACCCTCAAGATCATTAAGTCCAACCATTAACCTCACACTGTCACTAAACCATGTCCCTAAGAACCTCATGTTGAGCCACCTCCTTGGAGATGCCTCCATTGAAGCCTTCCAATCTGTTGGTACTTCCATGGAGTTGCCCCATGTTAGCTGGAAAAGGGACCCGATAACTCCCTTTTAGACCTCACTTTTGAGTCCCACCTTCCCAAAGGCACCAGGGCCATTTAGTTCAGTGAAATATGGCAGGAATTTCTGAAAATCTGTTGGTGTCTTCAGCAGCAACATCCTCCAAAAGCCAGCTTTATCTTTCAGATTCAGGTTCACTTTAAGAGTGAAATGAGTGGGTTTTCCAAGTAGCCCTGTGCATTTTCAGCCTTTATTGATGGATGGTGACTGCTGAGATTCCTTGTGGATTTTTTTCCATCTCGAAGGACGGAAGAGAGCCACTTCGTGGAAGACACAGCTGATCCCCTGGGTGAAGCATGGCCTCACAGCCCCCCAGGAGAGCATGGAGATAACGAGATCATCTGTTCTGGGGAAAGCTCAGTGGACTTTCCTCTGCAGGGGTCTCACAGGACCCCAAGGAGAGTCCCTCAAACCGAGTTCCCCAGAACCATGAGTGAGAAACCCAAGCAGTGAAGCACAGCTTGTCTCAGGTCATCACCAAGACCCGTAGGGTCAGCCATCCCTTTGGGTCCTTCCAGCTATACCAGAGTTCATCTACAAAAATAAGTGATTTTTTAAAATCCTATTTAGCAAGCCTCCACTTCTCAAGATTTCAGTTTTTCCTGTTAACACCTCCCTCCACTCTACCTACTTATCCACCTCCTAGGCTGGCATAAAGTCAAGAGCACAGATTTATCTTTGCTAACATTTGGACAGCCCCTGTCAGCCCCCATGACCTGAAGACCATACAGTTGTGCGCTGAGGCGCTCTTGCCATAGGATGCTTTACAAATTCAGCTTGGAGCAGTCCAAAGTGCTCATCTCCGGCTGTGGTTACACCCTCACAAGCCTGTGCTGCTCTGCAGGGTTTGTTCATCGTTCAGGGTTTGCTAATCGTTCTTTTCTCGCTTGCTGGTTAGAGGTTGCGGTGCCAGCATCCCAGCTGCTGCAGAAAGCACGGATGAAGCTCATCAGCAGGGAGCAGTGCTTGGAGCAGATGCCGGAGCTAGGGGAGAACGTGGTGTGTGCGGAGCTGGAGAAAGGAGAACAAAGCTCCTGCCAGGTAAACTGAACAGGCTCCTGGATGGCCACGCTGCCTATGGGGGCACAGAGACACTGGAGGAGAAGCAGCTTTGCTTCAGTAATGAACACTGATCCTCCCCACAGCCTCCTGGGGTTGCTAAAGCTTCTCTGCAGGAGGCCAAGGCAGGATGCCTGGGGTCAAGGAACTGCCTGCAAAGGCGTATTGACCTGGGCAGTGGGAGTGCAGGACTCTTGAGGTTGGAAAGCAGTGGTGGTGCTGGAAATGGAACACCTTGTTGTGTGGATGAGCCTCTCATGCTCTCCTCACTTATCCCAAAACCAATGTTTTTTACCTAGTGAGCATACAAAAGAGCCAAATTTAGCACATATAGACAAGACCAGCAAATGTAGCACATATAGACCCCAGCTAACATTATAAATTGGGTAATGACCTATTAGAGTGCAGTGTAGGAGAAAGGGACCTGGGGGTCCTGGGGACAGCAGGGTGAGCATGAGCCAGCACTGGGCCCTTGTGGCCAGGAAGGCCAATGGTACCTGGGGTGGGTTAGAAGGGGGTGGTCAGTAGGTCAGAGAGGTTCTCCTGCCCCTCTGCTCTGCCCTGGGGAGACCACACCTGGAATATTGTGTCCAGTTGTGGCCCCTCAGTTCCAGAAGGACAGGGAACTGCTGCAGAGAGTCCAGCGCAGCCACCAAGATGCTGAAGGGAGTGGAGCATCTCCCGTGTGAGGAAAGGCTGAGGGAGCTGGGGCTCTGGAGCTGGAGAAGAGGAGACTGAGGGGTGACCTCATTAATATTTACAGATATATAAAGGGTGAGTGTCAGGAGGATGGAGCCAGGCTCTTCTTGGTGACAACCAGTGACAGTACAAGGAGCAATGGGTACAAACTGGAACACAGGAGGTTCCACTTAAATTTGAGAAGCAACTTGTTGGGGGTGAGGGTGTCAGAGCCTGGCCCAGGCTGCCCAGGGAGGTTGTGGAGTCTCCTTCTCTGCAGACATTCAAACCCGCCTGGACACCTTCCTGTGGAACCTCAGCTGGGTGTTCCTGCTCCATGGGGGGATTGCACTGGATGAGCTTTCCAGGTCCCTTCCCACCCCTGACATTCTTGGATTCTGTGATATTGTTTATTACAGAGTTGCACAAGTCTGGATGCTGGAATAAAGCCAGCATACCAGCAAGAAAAATAGAAGGTATTACATACAAAATCTTACCAGTATATTCACACCCAACCGGTCACACATTTGCATATTGCATTACATAATCCTTTTAGCATATCAATAAGCAACATTCAGCTAAAGGACACTTTATCCAACAGTTTTGCGATATGTATTGAAGCAAGACTCAACTAACTGTGGGGGCTTCAAAATGTCTAAAACTGCAAGGTCAGTAGTATCTGTAATTCATGATGAGACATTTTGCAAGTCACTCTTGTCTTTGTTATATGAGCAGACTGACCTAAAATGGAAAGAATTTTCATATCTTGAGGTTCGCATTATTTTAAGCGATGACAACACACTGCCCTGATTCCCTCCCTGCAGAGAGAGGCAGGAGCTCTGCAAGTGAGCTGCAAGGAGGACATGGGAAAAGCATGGATCCCAACAAGTCCCCTTGGACAGGAGACAGTTTTTGATGGCTCTGAGCACAGGAATTGGAACTGGTACCTCACAGCAGTTTAAAAACCCAGTGTCTGCTGTAGCCAAGCTGTGCAGTGGTGGGAGGGATGGGAGGTGAGGTCTCACATCCCAGCACGACATGGGCTGCATCCTCCTCCTGCCTGGTGTCCCCTCAGCCCTGGGCCAGGCACTGGTATTCTATCACCACATTAAATACTGAAAGGAGACAGGAAAATTTGTCCTAGAGCGTCAAAGCAAAAGAATCGGGAGAGAAACTTAATGCAGGAGTGTTAGATTTGAATATTAGAAACCTTTTTCATTTGAGGTCTTGGCCCTGACCCAGATGTCCTTTGCTGACACAGCAGGTTGGTCTGTGGGTACAAGAACTCGTCACATCTCATTGCAATGAGTTAATCATATAGGATGAGAGACTTTTCAAACTAAATTTTAAAGAGTAGTTTTAAATTTTAAAGTGGTATTTGAGATCAGGGAATCTAAGAGGAGAGAGCTAACACGAACACCCAAATGTGGTAAAACCTCACTCAGAACATACTCCCACCTGCAGGATTGCTGCCCTGATGTCAAACAAAGTCTGAAAGCCCCAAAACACCTTTTCTTTCACAGCATCCAACCCCTATTCTCTCCTCCAAGAGCCTGGCGAGGACAGGGGTCTCCTGAAGCCTCTGCTTCAGGACTAAGCTCTCCATCCTCCATTGGGCAAGGGTTTTCTTACACACATGCCTGTGTTTGCAGGGTGACAGATGGGCAGACACATGCATAGAATCATAGAATAATTTTGGTTGAAACCTTTAACATCATCAAATCCAACAGTTAACCTCACATTGTCAAGTCTACCTCTAACCCATGTCCCTTAGAACCTCATCCACGCATCTTTTAAACCCCTCCAGGGATGGTGACTCCAGCATTGCCCTGGGCAGCCTGTTCCAATGCCTGACAATTGTTCCCAAGATCCAACCTCAACCTCCCCTGGTGCAACTTGAGGCCTTTTTCTTTTGTCCTATTGTCTGTTACTTGGGAGAAGAGACCAACACCCTCCTCGCCACAACCTTCTTTCAGGTGACAGCTTCATTCTATGGGAATCATTCATTAAGGGAACTACAGCAACACCCAGGACAAAGAGACATCCCCTGACGAAGACAATGGGTACCATGGGGCTGCAAAGCAATTGCGAATTGGACCTGTAGCTCGGCAGTGGAGGGCAAGATTTGCTTTGCAAAATCATTTTTTGATTAGTCAGAAAGCATCTATCTCTGAAACCATTCATCCAGTGACTTTCACCTCCATTAAATTCAATCAAAAATTTCAGAAAGAAAACTGCCACAGGATAACATTAACATGATTAAAAGAATGCACTTCCCAGCCCAGCTTTAAGTTCTATAGCTGAATTATACTGGTGAAACACCAAGAGCACTTGTACCCAGCAAAACGAATCTCCTGTATTCAGAAAGATGATGAGAGTGCTATTTTGATCTACAATAATGTTAGAGCTGTCTGAGAAATGAACTAGAAATGTAAGCTTTCCTAGCAGAGAAGTACACAACAACTGCATGTGGGATAATGCTCATAACCCAGCAACTGGAAGCTTGACCGGGCAGAAACATCCTATGACCTGAAATAACAAGAGCAAGACAAAACCATACCCTAGGCTAGAAGCGTATCTCTTAAAGAGAGAAACAAGGGACGTGACTTTTCATCAGAATTTATTTGCTGGAGGGGAAGCATTTTGCTGATGGATGATTTTCTGGGCGGCACTGACTGAAATCAGGTAGCGCACATTTTGGCCTTGCTAGGCTGGTACAGAAATCTGACCCAAAAGTCAATTTAGGCAAAGAGACAGTATTCTAACCACAACTGTTTAGCAGAGAACCAACTAGAAACGGGTTTTATCCAAAATTATTCAGCACTCCAACATTATAAAACACAGATTCAGATACTGGCAAGGAGATCATTTACTACACAGCTGATTCAGACTCAAGGGATCCCAAAATTCTACAATGATGACTCAAAATGCACATCTTCCCACTCTATGTCGAAGTGAGGACTCTCAAGGGTACACAGGAGATACAATCACTCACCAATTCAGCAAGGTGGCTCAGTCCTCAAGGGAGTTTCCTTTGGTGGGATCCCAGTCTAAGCAGGAGAGTCTTCCACTGCCAACCCAGCACTCCAAGAAGAGCAACTCAATATGGTTCTCCACTGGCTCCATTTATGCCCTAAGAGAAATCTGAGCTGTGGTCATTTATGGTAGTGCTCCAGAAACTTCTCTCAGCTCAGGTGTTTCATTGGTCAAGGGCCCTGTCTGTCAACCAAGGGGCGTGTGCATGACCATAGTGGTCTATAGGTCTAGAAGTTTCTGGTGCTTTCAGGGGGTGGGGAGGGTCAGGTGCATCTGCCATGTTGTCTATGCTGACCAGCTGTCTCCTGGGTGATCTCCAGACCACTCAGAATAGAACCATAGAATCACAGAATAGTTTGGGTTGGAAGGGGCATTTAAAGCTCATGCTGAGTTTGCTGGTGGTCACAGCAAACCTGGAAGCCATTCACTGCACAGGTGCATGATGGATGTGGACATGAAGCAGACAAAAGCCTTATGTCAACCTCACCTGAGCTTTGCTGAGGATCGGGAGACGTTCGTTCATGTCCAGAGCCAGGCTAAGATGGGTAAGTTGCACCTAGAACCAAGGCTGTAGGTCCACATGATCCTGATCTGAACTCAAAGGATTACCATCCTAGGTCTTTGCACTCTGTGCTGTTTGTGTGCTATATTTTCCCTGTTGCAGCAATCTGGTTTATGAGTAACTGAGGCCACACAGATATCTTCTCTGAGGCACCATGTAGAAGGTTTATCATGCTGACCACTGGCTTAATACCCCCATATGGCAATAGAACATTAACAGAAAAGCTCAGACATTTCACCAGCTGCCATCATACTAGAGCCAGACACGACTAATGTGTGGATTACTAACCATATTCCTATAATAACTCAAGGAGATTGAATAGCAGAGCTCCCGAGTATTTGTAATAAAAAAAAAATCCATTCACTTAAAAAGGAAAATCTGTTGTACACCAATTCCCTAGCGGTTCTGCAGACAAATATATAGATTGACTGTGAATTAACACTAACAGGATCTGTAATTGACTTAT
Organism: Patagioenas fasciata; assembly: GCF_037038585.1. NCBI lineage: Eukaryota > Metazoa > Chordata > Aves > Columbiformes > Columbidae > Patagioenas > Patagioenas fasciata. The sequence continues at coordinate 122,982,528 of NC_092522.1, read as the reverse complement.
AGTTCTATTTAGTCATAAACATTAGCATTAATGGATGATCATGGGGTACAAGTGCTACAGAACAGACACTAGAGATGGCCTATGTGTTATTTTTTTGTGTGCTACATTTCTTCCATGACCCCATGAACCACAATTGATGTCTAATTCCTTGCTTTCTTAAGCATCTTTTGTTAGCCTCTGATGCAATGGTAACTTGAACAATAATTAGAGTATAAGAGACTCACAAAGCAAATGCCTCTTCAGTGTCTTGCCCATCCAGACAAAATTCAGTAAATGGCCCAATTATATTTCAGAGAGTTTCTGCAAAGGAGGTCTGTGGGGGTGATTAGGACAGAGTGTGTTCAGCTGGGAGTCACAGTTCATGTACAGTTCAGGTCAGCAGCAGATCAAGGGGGGGCCCAGTCCCTGGCCTGACTTGCAGGGGAAGGAATCATTATGTGGCCACAAACAAGGTGTGGGATGGTTCCAGCTTGGCTTCACCATGCCCTGCACTGGCGTAGGGCTGATCTGAGGCATGGGTGAAGGTATCTGCTCCTTCCACAAACTGTAACAGCAGGTGGTCTTGGCCATCCCTGATAAATATCTGAAAAGATGCTGGGATGCTTCTAGGGCTCTAGGTTTTAATTTCTTTAGTTCTACAAAAAAAGGCAGAGAAACACCTCTTTCCTTCACCTCTAATATGTCCTTCCCACATATTACTATCAGCACTTTGGAAAGGGTAAATACCTTTATAGCATCTGGGATGCTCAGGGTTCTCACCCTACATAACTATACAATAGCAGTAGTTATTGTATAGCCCTGGGCGGGATTTATCTGGCAATGTCTTTCTTGTAGTCATCCGCATCTACCAAATCATCCTTACATCAATAGGGAGGAAAAAAGCACTTCTGACATATGAGTCATTGAGACTGTTTTAACTGTTTTAAAATAATTCCCTGTATGACTGCTCATTGCTTCCTATTAACTAAGAGCAAGTCCAAGGTGTCTCGCTCACTCATGGCTCCGAGGTAGGACCATTGCCTTCATGTAAGTCTCCCATGTAATTTTAGATACCCCAGGATATACCGTTAGCATCCTACTTCCCCCATCTCAAAGAAAAGGTCACAAACCAGCAAAGCCTGGTCAGTCCCTTAGACTGTCAAAAATACCTGAATGGAGGTGGATAGGTGATGATGTGGTGGAGGATTTGCATGAGGTCTGAGGTTAAAGACCCCTCTACCTGTCAGACAAAGGTTTCCTGGGGGCCAGGAGTCAAAGCCAACCACGTTTCAGTTCAAAGTTAGTGCCAACTATACAAAATTACTGGTTTACCTTAATATGGAAGAGAGTGATCCACTCTCCAGCCTTGTGATGGATTCTCCATCACTGAACTATTGCTAACATGATGGAGTGGGTTTTTTTTCCTTAAGGGGCAGATTGGTGTGAATGGGACAGTGTCCTGGAAGCCCAAAACAAAGCAGTAGAAAGGCATTTCTGCACTTGCAATCTCTTAAATTTGCTTCTGAAGGGTGCTTTGATGTACAGCTCATTGGAATCAGAACACTTCTCCTGTGTCCCATGGTTTTATAGGGCTTTCATCATTTTATGATATGGGCAGACATGTGAACACATGCTGGCTGTGGTGGCTTAATTCTTTAATCTGCCAAAAAACATCCCTTCCTATTGCAAGGACCTGGGATGCTGATGGTGTCGCGTGTCTCCTCTGCTTTCTTCCTCTGGGTTGTAGCTTTTGGTCCCTCGAACTAGCAGCTGTTTGCTTTGCAGCAAGGGGTTCCAGCACTGCTTTGTGTGCCTGGTGAGTGAGGCTGTGGGGAGCAGAACAACTCTGGATCCAGCTGAACACAGAAAACCCACCATGCGCTTGCCCTGGGGGTGAGGGAATGGGTGTGATGACTCAGAGGAGCCGCTTCTCATTCGATTACAGTGAGTCAATACAGCTTTAAGGGAAAATCATGACTCACAGGCAGATTTAAATTCTTTGAAGGAGTTGACAAGCGTGTGGCAGAGGGTGATCCAGCTGATACAGCGCACTGAGATTTCCAAAGCTCTTTTAACGAGAGTTCAAGGCTCAAGGAGAAACTGAACTGTCATGAAGTAGAAGGGCTTCGGTTTGAAAGGGAGGCAACACAGAGGAAGGATTTGATGGGAGAAAGGGGCTCACAAGGGGAGTTTTGTTGGCATCCATGCAAAGAATTATGTTCAAGGAGGGCAAACGCTGAGATGACCAAGTTGTCCAATGCCACAGCGTTATTCAGAGTGGTCGGAATTAAAACCGACCATGCAGAGGTGCAGCAGGATCTCATTATTCTGAGTGACTGGCAGTTAAACCAGCAGGCGCAGTTCACAGTTGATAAAGGCAAAGAAACAAATATAGGGAGAAGCAACTCCAGCTGTACGCACTCAATAACAGGTTCTAAATTAGCTATTTACTATGTAAAAAGATCTTGGAGTAACTGCGGATAGTCCTTCAAAAACATCAGCATGAGGCTATGCGTGGGTCAGAAAGGTGACGAGAGCATTATGAACTGTTAGGAAAGGAATTGTTAGGGGAAAGGGACCTGGGGGTCCTGGGGACAGCAGGGTGAGCATGAGCCAGCACTGGGCCCTTGTGGCCAGGAAGGCCAATGGTACCTGGGGTGGGTTAGAAGGGGGTGGTCAGTAGGTCAGAGAGGTTCTCCTGCCCCTCTGCTCTGCCCTGGGGAGACCACACCTGGAATCTTGTGTCCAGTTGTGGCCCCTCAGCTCCAGAAGGACAGGGAACTGCTGCAGAGAGTCCAGCGCAGCCACCAAGATGCTGGAGGGAGTGGAGCATCTCCCGTGTGAGGAAAGGCTGAGGGAGCTGGGGCTCTTTAGTTTGGAGAAGGGGAGGCTAAGGGGGGACCTTATTAATGTCTATAAGTATATAAAAGGAGAGTGTTAGGAGGATGGAGCCAGGCTCTTCTCGGTGACAACCAGTGATAGGACAAGGGGCAATGGGTTCGAAGTGGAACACAGGAGGTTCCACTTAAATTTGAGAAGAAACTTGTTGGGGGTGAGGGTGTCAGAGCCTGGCCCAGGCTGCCCAGGGAGGTTGTGGAGTCTCCTTCTCTGCAGACATTCAAACCCGCCTGGACACCTTCCTGTGGAACCTCAGCTGGGTGTTCCTGCTCCATGGGGGGATTGCACTGGATGAGCTTTCCAGGTCCCTTCCAACCCCTGACATTCTGGGATTCTGGGATTCTGTGAATAGGTAGCAAATTAAATGCCTACTTCTTCTGTGCTGTGTGCGGTTCCTGGCCACACCACCTGAGAAAATAAGTAGTAGTTTTAGAAGAGTGGAGGAGGAAGGATGAACAGAGATATGGAATGGCTTCTGATGGAAAGCAGAATAACACTGCAGGACTCGAAGGCATGTAAAAGACATCTCTGGAGGGGATATGACACAGATTCTTGGAGTCGTGAACAGCAAGGAAAGAACAGTCAAGAGCTGTTCTCTTGTCCCTGCTGTTCAAACCTCCTGAAGGAGGGGGTGTCAGATGGTCGTATCAGGCAGCAGCTTTAAAACAAAGAGAAGGAAGTGTTTTTTCATCCAACAGATAATTAAAGTGTGGAAGTCACTGACCAGGATGTTGTGGGTATTTATCCTCAGGGATAAATGGATTCAAAAAGCAATTAGACAACTTCCTGGATGAAGATCTCTCTAAGGCTATTAACCACCGTGATGTAAATACAACCCTGTAAATACTTGCCCTGCTTCTCATTCTCCTTTCCTGAGCACGTGCTACAGATGACTGTCAGAGACAGCCGTCGGGGCCACATGGGTCCTTGGACAGATGCATTATAACCACTTTTAAGTCCTTACCACTATGGCTACTAATGGACCCTGCTGACATCGGTGTGGATGGAGAGGTCTTGTCGCTTATTTTCCATCAAGGGGATGGAGGGACACAGGAGCTGCAGGCTCCCACCTGAGATCTCAGAGGAGTCCCATGAAAGGAGTCCCGGTGCTACCTGGTTCATTTTCAATACCTCCATCTTAAAAATGGCCACAACCTCCTTCCTTCCACCTTTCTCCAAAGACAGCTTGTTACGGCGAAATAACTGAAGAAATCATCTGTTTGCAAAAGCCTTTCCTTCCTGCAGCCGGGGCAGCTCTAATGGCAAGTGTTGTTATTCACACGCTGATTCTCTCCAATTTACACAGGGCTTACCAAGATGAAAATGAAACCAGCAGTGACTTGCAAGGATTGTGCATCCACCTAATGAGTATCAGATGGGTTGTTCTCCCTTCCCCAGAGCTTCTCCCACCTAAGAAGATTTATGCGACCGAACGTGTTTGTTCTGATCAATTATCATGTTGCAGACGTGAATACAAATACGAAAGGAAGATTACACTCCTTATCCAAAGCCCACTAAAGTCAGAAGAAAGGCTCCTGATGTTCACAGAAAGGCTTTGGCCGTGATGAAAAGGATGAAACTTTTGATCAGCTTCAGTGAACCAAGTGCCTTGTTAGTCAGTGGCAATTTTTATACAAGCCAGAACTATTTATCAGTGAATGTATCATTGCTCTCACCTCTCCTAATGGGAGGATTAACGTGTGTTTGTGGAAGGCATGAGTTCAGCACTAGATTTGATTTGATGTGGTTGCTTTTCATTCATCTTCTGTTAGACGAGAAACAAAAAGCAAAGATGCTGGGTTTAGGTTGTTTTGCTGTCCAGAAACTTGGCACTCAGACTGAAGAGCAGGAGCAGTAACTGGTACGTGTTTCTGACCAGAAACATTTCACCACCAGGGCACAGGAGGCTGAAAGCAGCATTTAATAAGTTCTTTGATCTTCAGAGTCATTAACCTGAGCGTTGATTAAATTAGCGCTATTGGAAGCATCACAGATAATTGCAGCAGTGCTCAAAACTTGTTCCTCCCACACACTCTCCTACGAAAGGATGGAAAACCTTGAGCCAATGTTTTTGAGAGCTTAAGGTGAATACAGGGATATTCAGAAGTTCCCAAGAACTGAGTTTATTTTTCTCTATCTTTAGGCCTATCAAAACCAGGCTACTGATTCATCTGGGGTACTGCTATAATTACATGAGTGAGATGATCACATGGAGAGGATGACTTAGCCCACTTTGTGATAAAATCAACAAGTTACGTGACCAAAGTTAAGAAAAACAGCATGTTGGGTGTTGCACTCGTGAAGCAGACCAGCTCAGCCCTCGTGGGAAGGGATCCGAAGCAGGATTTAGGGATCCGAAGCAGGATATGGGTCTCATGGCTTGTGGACGAGAGAGATGGATTTGCAGCTGCTGCCTGGGTTTTCATAGCCTTGAATGACCACCTCTATGCCCAGGTTTTAAATGGCTTTGTGCAGCTGGCAGTCCCCAAGCCCTGCAGACTGGGCAGAGATCAAAATGAACATGGTTAAAGAGGTAAAAAGGGAAAAGCAGCTCTGATTTGAAAGGAAAACCGCATGATCTGTAGTTTGAATAGGGTTTCTTGGCTCTGCCATTGCCTCATGCAAATCATATCCCTTTTCTGCTGTGGTTTTCTCAGCTATGAAATGCGATAAAGACTTTTCCCCCCAAGGACGGTCACAAGGTATCAGGAATTAGCTGGTTTTTAAGCATCCTGGGAGAAAGGTCCTTTGCAAGGGTGAGCAGCCTCCAAATTGGGCACTTGGAAACCAATCCACCCCGATGATGCACAGGGGCTGTGCCAGTGCTAAAAATCTCCTGTATCAGGAAAAATCAGCACGACGCATCCCGACGTGTCACCAACAAGGGTTCGTCAGCCGTGGCTGCGTCACCGGCTTGCGAACGGCTCCCACTCTCTCGATTTCATTTATTATCTTTGTGTAGGAGGCTCAAAGCGCCTTCTTTTCACTACCGGGATAACACGTTTGGCCTGTTCCTGCCCCGAGGGAGTTAGCAGTAAAATTCCCAGTAATTTAATTGTGTGTACAGCCTAGGAGATGTTCATTCGTTCAAACAGGATGCCATCGCCAAGGACACTGATAACACATGGATCCAAGGTCACTGCAAGGCCACTTGTGCGATTCATTTTTTGGCTAAAACAGGGTTGGAAAGCATCTTTAGATCCCAAGTGGGGAGAAGGTCCAGCAGCGCTGGGGGAGATGCAGACACGTAGCTACAGTAACACCATGGCAGTGCAAACAGTATTGAACTTACTTTTGGACTCGATCATTTTAAAGATCTTTTCCAACACAAATGATTCTGTGGTTCTATGATTCTAGAAATGCTGAAACAATTGCTCTGTATTTATATTTCTTTTTTCCCTTCTGTATGCATGTTGAACCAAAAAAAAAATAGATAAACGTATTCTGGGTTTGGACCCTCCATCTAATGAAGCAGGAATTCTGCCCATCAACTTTAGCGATGCTGATGAGTTGCACAGGGGGCTACAACCACTTCCTCACTCATTAATTAACGTGTGATTGCTCGGGGTAGCTGCTGGCGGAAGGGGGTTCATACATTAATGGCAAAGACATTTCTCAAGGTAGCGTGCAAAGAGGGAAGGAGAGCATTTCCCAAGAAAGGCGTCTCTCTCAGAAAATGGGTTAGTGTCGAATTTATTTGCCACTGGAGATAGGGTAAAAAAAGATTCAAACCCACTGTGGAAAGATACTGATTTAGAGCAGGGGCTGCACAGCGCTGAAGGTGAAAATCGCTGTCAGAAACATGGTGGACCTGGCTGGGTGCGTTTTGTGCTGGTTTCTCTTCTCCCTTGGGTTGTACTCAGACATGGCACACAGAGGTTGGGTGCGCAACTGGACGTGCTGTTGGTGTTCAGGGACATTCATCTGCATGAGGGGAGGTTGCCCTTGTGGTAGCAGGCAGGTTTTTAGGGAAATTAGTGTGGTTGCAAGAAGGATTTGTCAGGATTGATGTTCGTCAGTGTGCAATTTCTGGATGCTAGCGCCCACAATGAACAGTGGCAGGTACCCAGCATCTACGTGCCCCGGTTTTGCAGGGTGGAGGACTGGATGAGCAGTAACAGCAAAAGTCCCTTTTCGCTCCTGCATGTTGTCTCTTGGTGACAGGATTCAGGTGTCATTCTGAGGCCATAGGAGCATGTGGAAAAGGCTGAGAAGGACAGGGCATGGCACTGGGATAGAGCTTCTGACTGATCTTCTCTCACCTTCTGTATCTGTTTGTTCTGCGGGGATCTCAGGGTTGAGCTGTGAAATTTTGAGACCAAAATTTCCTTGTCGCCCAAAATCCTCATGAAATCGGGATAGAGTTTGATTTTCCCCATCAGCCTGTGGGTTGCAGCTGCGATGAGACACTTGGTCCTACTATAACACCCTCCTTGTGCCATAGGTGGACAGCGGGGGACCTCTGGTTTGCAGCTATTGGAACACCATGAAGTGGTTTCAGGTCGGCATCGTCAGCTGGGGAGAAGATTGTGCAGAAAAGCCAAACCATGAGATCTTAATGTCTGTTTACAGCTACCGTGGCTGGATCGAGGCTGAGACAGCCTTGAGGGGGAAACCTTTCTTCATCGAAGGCGTGGATAATGGTGCAAATCACAAGGAGATTCCTTCCAGGGCTGAGACACAGCTGGTGTTTCTCGAGTATTGTCTCCTTTTATTTGTCTCTTTAATAGCAATTAGATTACTCTAAGAGAAGGTGTTTTTCAAATCATAATAAAGTTCATAACTACCATCTCATTGTTCTTTTGCTGCTGACCCATAGAGTCATGGCTCAGGTCAACCTGCTCCACCTCACTCACGTGAACACAGGCACCAAAATGAGACGCCACAGTGAGACAGGGGAGCGATGGAGAGGCCGGAGAGATTAAACGGGAGACCCAGAACACGGAGAGGAAAAGCCATAATCTTCTGAAAAACCCAGATTTCCCACATGGGTATGTCAGATGAGGCCCGGTTATTTGCTAGTCTCACATGCAAGATGAAGACGTGGCATCAGAAGGAGCTGCTCCCCTTGGAAAGCTGAAAACCTAAGAAAAATCTTAGCTTATTCAGTTGCATATTGTTGGTAGGATAGCCCTGGGTTAATCTTACAGATTATTATTAGCTGAAGTAATGTATCTTCTATCTTGCAGCAAAGAGCATCTCTTCAGAGACCACAGCAGCTGCTCAGGTGATACGTCAAGCTGCTGGGACATGATAAATGTCAAATTCAGTGTCTCCTTAAGCTAGGAAGAGCTAAACAATCTTTTGGCTATTGTTGGAAGGTGTAGCTTCATATGAGTAATCAGTATAATTTACCTGGATTGCAAATGCTGGGCTTTGTTTGTTAAAGGCAATCGAGAAAGATCTGTCTAGCCAAAGAGAATTGTTTCTGAGCTATCCATGAAGTGCTGTCTACAGAAGTCCCTTGGCTTGGTAATTAGCCAAAATTAAGCTCTTGCAAGTGAATGGTAAACAGAAAGCAAATACTTTTTTTCCTCTGTTAGAGGCCTGTTACTTGTATTGCTACGAGGTCCACATCCCAGCCTGAGCTGAGCTGGTCCTACATGCAACACATGGTCCTTCATTGCTTCTCCATCAATAAAGTACATTGCAATACACACTCTTGTCATCACAAGGAGGTTGCTCTTCTTGGACTTCTTGGTGGAGAAGGAGACGAGCAGCGAGGTCTCCTTCTTGTCCCACCTTTGCAATGGCATAAAAGCACCTGTATTTAGCAGCAATGGTAAACTCAGTGAATGTGCAATGGGACAGAACCTCACAAATTGGTTTTAATTACCTTGATATTTTCTGGCTAGCTGGTGGAGAAGCTTTGTAAATGAGAATTAATTCATCTACCTTAAGCTAATGCGAACCCATCTTGGCATAAAAGTCAGGCTTTATTTTCTGTGTTATCTGAGCAGAAAATAATGCTTAATTATTATTAGTTCTGAGTAATGCTTATGAAAATTGCTCCACATTAATTTCACATGGCTGACTGGCTAATGGATGCATAAGGGTCTTGTAACCCTTTGCAAAAAGACTAATAAAAGCTAAAAACAAGGGGAATGTATTACTTTAGCAGCTATTAGTAGTAGATGGTGTCTGCTGGCATTAATACCTATATTTATTTTCCTTTCTATTAATAATATATCAACAGATTCTAGAAGCTGTGTCAGGGACTGGATATCAGGAGATATTTCCTAATGCTGTAATCTATTCAGCTACAGAATTGTTTCCCCCAAAGGAAATGCGAGATGTCCTCCTGCTTGAGTTATTTTAACATAGGGATTGTATAGAGCACTTTTGCCTACAGCACATGGCCTGGAAAAGGCTGCACTTACAGGGAGCTGCAAAAGGACCCAGTAGGTCTTTTTCCATCAGTCACATTTGCAAACGGATGATTATCTGTGTTAAAGGAAGGTGATGCTACTTAGTGGTTGCAGCAGGGCACTGCTGCTGTGGGTTTGGGTCCATTCTGCTGCTCATTTACTCAGTGGCCTTAGGGAAAGAAAGTTTGTGCTTCGTGCCTCAGTTTCCCTACCTGCTAAATTGAGATGATGAAAGTGGTTCACTTTGCTATATGGAAGCACCAGTTCTGCAATTTAAGACCAACTATGTAGCTGCAAAGGAATAAACAGGAGACTTTTTCCTCCTTATTAAAAACATAAAATTCATTAAAGTGAATTCATCTTGGCTACTACATTCACTACTCAATAATTAGGATGAGAAAGGAAATGTTTGTTTAATATTTCTATGCTGTAACATGTTGAACCTGTATTGTTTCAAAGGTTTTTGTGTTTTGAGACAGCACATCACTTCTGATTATGGATTTGATGGGAATGTGTCAGAGTCACACAAAATCAAAATATAATGTATCAGCTTTCTCATTAACATTTCAATTAATTTTTTAAGCTTTATAACATTGGTATACTATGTTTCTTCTGCTATTGTGTTCTGTGTTTATGCGTCTAGAGCATCTAAATGAAAAGTTTCCAAACTGAACTACCAATTTTATGCTTCAGGCTATGGTTTGGGACGCTCAATTTCTATCTTAAACTGCATCTCACTTCCTATTGCCCCTTCTTTCTTTCCAGACACCTCTTCCTCATGTCCAGTGGGCCCAATTGAGAGCATCAAGCAACCTGGGCAAAAGAAATATGTCCCTTGCAATATCCTTTGCTCAATGAGCAAAGCCGCCTGGTATAAAACAAGGGACTGCTGCGTGGGGGGTGGTGATGCAAAGCAGTGCACCAAAATTCACGTTTTGGTGTCAGCACTACACCTTTAGCAGCAAACATCAGAAGAGAAGCACACTATGGAAATGCTCAGAGACTTGGGGAAACATCCATAAGAGGATTCAGGGAAAAATGTAGGAGCATGTGGCTACTCAAGGAGACAGAGGGGAGGCAGTCAGGCCTTGCTTGCCCTTTTTGCTAAGGAGATAGAGCAAAAGCATCTCCCATGAATAATGAAGGCAGCAATTTAAAAGCCAATATACTCAACTAATTTTGGCTTAATTCTTCAGAAATTAAGGACTGTGTATTTATACATGTTGTTTCCCTGCTTGCCCCAACCCAGCTGGCCATTTGTGCCCAAGTTTGAGAAGAGAGATAGAAGATTTGAAGATGATGGTGTTTGTGCAAGTTTGGCAGCAAGATCTGGTTGCAGATGAGAAGTGGGGAGGGCTTTAAGTACATAGAGTTGTGGGGCTCCACCTTGAGGAGGATCAATCCAAGGCCACAGATAACTAGTGCTGTAGGAACCCAGCCTTTGTTCACTGTGATGATCCCAGACCTCTCTCCTCCAGCTTCTTCTTGGTAGATGTGACTTGGGTGATCTGAAGACAAAGGAATTCCCAGCATGATCCTTTTAGAGGGACTGAAATTCCCAATTTCCCCCATTTCCAGCCTGGGCTTCCTCACAGGGCAGAGACACAGTGAAAGGCATAGACTTGTCTTCTGCTCCCTTCAGCATCCTGGTTCCCCTCTGTCCCTCTAAGGAGATGGCAAATGGCACACATGGCTGTGACCATGAGCGTTCGCATCCATTTGTCATTTCATATGTACCAAACAAGTGTTTTAACTTTGTGTCTTTAGCCGTTGGACTTCAATGCAAGCAAAATCCGGGAGGGCTTTTTACTCATTCATATTTCCGTGTGCCTACCAGGCGATGGGTGAAAAAGCACCTGTGGATATGGTAGAAATCTTTGGTCAGCTCTTTAACTGTGTCTTTTGTTAATGGTAAAGTAGATCAATGCTGGAGGCTGGAGGCTGCAGAGGTTCAGCTCCCCTTCCCATATTTCCCAGCAACTTTCCAAGAGTCTTTCCGGACATTTTTCAGCCTAAGGACTCAGTTTACCCTTCTGTAAGCATAATTAAAGCCAGGGATGCCTCTTGGGATGCACCAGTTTTGACAGTGATTAATCAGTGTTTTTAACTAAACTGGAGAGTAGCTGTGGAACATAAAACATTACTGACAGTATTGAACGACTTGATTTGTTGAACAACTGCAGAACACTTTTGGTGTTAGGCTGAAGACCTGCTTTAAGGAGCTGGATTGTGGTCTGGAGGAGAACCTGGCTTTGGGATGAATAGGGGATGGAGGTTGGCAGCCTTTGACATGCCTAACGAAGCCATTGACATCCCTAATTGCACCCCAGAAATACAACCACGCCTTTCCCTGCAATGTGGGGATGCTCAAGCGTGATGGATCTGTGCCCACTCTTTGCACAATGGTTGCACTTGCTGACCTTGAAGAAACACCTGTTCTAATTGAAGGATTTTGCTCAGTTGCCATTTTTCCTCTTTGAGCATTTCATTGCCAGGGAAATCCCTCTGGTTTTGGCTTCTCTCTCAGTCCCATGACACCCCACACTGCTGATCTTAAGTGGCTTTTCTAAGTCATGCTTGACCTACCCAAGTACTTCAAGAACACCAACTTGGCCGCCTCTAGGCAGATCACACTTCTCTGTTGTTCTGACATTGGTGTGCACCGACCCTGGTGGATATTTGGGCTTGCAAAATGCACCAGCTGGCAGCAACTGAGTTTACAGCATCCTGCGGCATCACAAAACATCCTCTGCTTGGGTATTTGCAAGTATGTGTGTTCAAAGTATTTGCCTCCCGTGTCCTTTTCTGAGAGGTGTCTTGCGCTCGTGAATGCTTTTTGTATTCACAACTAGGTGCTTTCTCCATGTCTCATCATGACTCACTGCTTCAAAGGCTCTTTAATATGCGATTCACTTTGTTCCCACAGCCCAGACCATTAAATGATTTATTATAGCATGTGGCTGCAGAGGAGAGCTCTGCATTTGGCTCCTCTGCTGGGAAGGGTGGGCTTCAAGACACGGCTGGAAAGTAAAAGTTCTTCTTCCTCCAGGCTTTTGAATTTATGTGTCTTAACACGAACTCTGCAGACATTAATCACAACGTAAGCAACTCATGTAAGCTACCCCACGTTCCTCCGAATTAGGGAAGTGGGGAGGGAAGGGTGAACGGTGGCTTGGGCACTGAATGCAGATACAAGGATGTAGTTTCAGCTCTGCAACAGCGCTGTGAGATCTGTGGGGGTTGCATACGAAGAGGAGTAACTCTTGAAAATTGAGACAATTAGTTGTGAACCATCTGAAGTTTATTTGGAGAGCTATCGGGAGAAGAAAGATTTCCTTTTTGTCCTCTTGCCTTTGATCACAATGGGTGGGAATTTGAATGAACTTGTGCCTTGGACATAGATGAGAAGGTGTTTTTCTCACAACCCCTGTGAAAGGCATTGCTCCAGTCTGGGATGCGTAAGAATTTGGGTAAAAGATAGGAAAATGAGGGTTTTCCCTGAAGATGGTCATCTCAAGCAAAAATTCTGGGAGTAACCTTGGTCTGAGCAGGATCATGGGAAAGGACAAAGGGAACAATAGGAAATCATCTGTCAACTATGAGAATGAGTTTACAAACAACCCCTGAAACACAATATGCTGGGCCAGTGGTCTACATATTTCTTCACTTCAAGCTGCACTAATCATTTGCCCAGTTTTGTAACTATTTGACCAGATATTCAACCTGAAAGTGGTGCTATACAGAGAAGAGGGCTTTGTTAGGATGGGAGGGGACCCAGAAGTGATGCAGCAGCTCAAGGGCACTGGGGAGGTGTTGAGAAACCTCCATCCACCTGAGTGTCACTGCCCCAGAGATGCTGAGGGAGATGGGGTGGGATTCTGGAGCTGGATGTGTAGAGAAGCATGAAGAATCACAAAGTGTTTATTCAAGATGTGTCCAATCTCTGGGTGCCTTGTGACGAGAGAGTTATTTTGCAGATGAATGAGCGGCTGTCACTCTGTTTGCACGACTGGTAATGTCAGAACGAAGCCATTCGTGCAGAAAGAAGCCTCCTGGCAAATGCGTGTTATCACATCCAGGGTGCCTGGGGTGTGGATTCGGAGGATGCTGCCACTTGCAAATGTCTCTGTTGCCCCACGTTTGAACCTGTTTTCTGGACAAAACTGGCACACTGTGTCCTTCAGGGGAATATAATTCTCCTCCACACACTGCCAGATCTCAGGGTGTGATCTTTTACTCTTCTTTGTTGGATGTTGTTTGTATTGGGTGGAGCCAGATGTTGGACAGAACCTTCATGCACTGCACACAGGGTCTGGCTGGGATGGCGTTAGCTTTCTTTGTGGCAGCTCATATAGAATCATGTCATCATTTTTGTTGGAATAGACCCTCAAGATCATAGAGTTCAACCATTAACAATGTCACTAAGCCATGTCCCTGAGAACCTCATCTCTGCATCTTTTAAACCCCTCCAGGGATGGTGACTCCACCACTGCCCTGGGCAGCCTGTTCCAATGCCCAACAGCCCTTTCCAGGAAGGAATTGCTCCTGATATCCAATCTAACCTCCCCTGGCACAACTTGAGGCCATTTTCTCTTATCACGTGTAACCTGGGAAAAGAGACCAGCATCCTCCATGTAGAGAGTGATAAGGTCTCCCCTCAGCTCCTGTTCTCCAGCTGAACCCCCCAGGTCCCTCAGCTGCTCCCATCACACTTGTGCTCCAGCCCCTTCCCCAGCTCCGTTCACTTCTCTCAACTCCAACTCATCAGTGTTTTAACTGTTGCTGAGCAGTTCTTCCACAAGGCTTTCTCTGTTTCTCATGCTGCCCAACCAGTGAGTAGACTGGGAATTCACAAGAAGTTGCAGGGGGACACAGACAGGACAGCTGACCCCAGCTGACCACAGGGATATTCCATACCATATGACATCAAGCTCAGCGATACAATTTTTTACAATACAGGTGGTAAAACACTGGCCCATGTTGCCCAGAGAGGTGGTGGATGAACCATCCCTGGAGACATCCCAGGCCAGGCTGGACGGGGCTCTGAGCAACCTGAGCTGGTGAAGATGTCCCTGCTCATGGCAGGGCTGGCACTGGATGAGTTCTGCAAGTCCCTTCCAACCCAAACTGTTCCATGATCTTGGGGAAAGAAAGAGGAAGGGGGGATATATGTAGTTATGGCATTTGCCTTCCCAAATATCGTTAAGCATAGTGAAGCCCAGCTTTCCTGGAAATGGTTGAACACCTTCCTGCCAACAGGAATTAGTGAATGTGGTTCGTTATTTTGCTTTGTTTGCACATGCAGCTTCACTTATTAAACTGTCTTTATGTTGACTTGTCAGGGTTTTGCCTTTAGACTGGATCCTGCACTTGCATTTTACTGGCATTGTTAAAGCATCCAAAACTCATGCATCTCCAAGGATTCATTTAAAAGCATTGAAAGGTTGGTCCTTACATAAGCTCCAGGTGACTCTACAATATTTCCCCTGCAACCAGCACACAGATGTTGTGGCTTCATATCTCCAGTAACCTAAATGGCACCAAGGCCTCTTCTCCAACCCCAAAAATAGCTGGCTGGGTTCTGCTTTATCCATATGATTAAAATCTCAGCCTCCAAACCAGGGTGGCTGATCCAAACTGCCTCCTGGCAATGGTCCCTGGCCTGTGTTAAGCTGGGGAGTATTTGGGTTGATGTTTGTTAGTTTGGGCTGAAGCAAGGCCAGGGTTATTGATGAACCACATGGGTGGGCGAATTCTTGTACCCACTCAACCCTCTTTTATTTACCAGTACAGAGCTATAGCTTGTGCATCGCTCCCTCCTCCAAACCCTCCTTCTTTCCCCGTTCTTCTGCCAACAATTCCTGCTCTACGGCCATCCCAAACATCCTCCTACCAGCCTGGCAGGCTCGCTCGAGTCATGAAGCCATTATACAAATCCTCAAATGGGCTTAAAAGGTACGGTTTGGTGTTCTGTTTTTCCCACTGTGTTTAGAGGCACACTGAGTCACTGCTGAAAAGGGCTTTGACCAACCCGCTGCCTGCCGTTACAGGAAGGGCTTGCGTTGCAAACTTTTCAATACCACCCACGTTCCTTCTCGGCTGCCAGGATTTCAAAGCAATCACTGCACAATTACAGGCTAACTATACAATAAAGAAGAGGGAATGGCACCATCCCACTGTGATCTCGCGGAGGACCATAGAACTGTTCTCTAATAAAGGTAAATCGGTTTCTGCTTTGCTGCATAATGAGCCTCTGATGATTTCAGCAGGAGAAATCCCAATTAAAAACGGGTGGAAAAGTGGGCATCCCACCTTGGGAGCGTGTTGGAAAGCCTGAGACTTTTCCCTGTTGTTTTTTTGTGGTTAAACCAAGGCTTTTATATAAAAAAACCCCACCACCACAAACAACAAAACCCCCAATGAGCCAAACACCCTAAATTACCAGACACAATGCTGTGAAGCAGGATTCAAGCCTTCCTACCTTTTCTTTTTCCACCTATTACAGTCTGGTGAGAAGAATATCACCTTCCACCCCTGTTATGATCCAGAGCACCAGCGTGTGGGCTGTTTGGTGGTGGGAGTCTCTGTGGGATCTGTTCTACTTCATATAAATGACTATTTACAAGGATAAAAGGGTAAGAGATTGCCATGTTTCTAATATTTTTCAAGAAATTTGGAAAATCCCAAGGAAGTTGCAGTAGTGAAGGAAGAGAAAAGTCATCTGCTGATTCAACATGAACCAGACCCAGGAGCGGGTTTGTAGGAAGCACCGACTTGCATTGTACCCCTTGTAGGTCTATTCTATCACTAGACGACGATGATTTTAGCCAGGAGGAAATCTCATAAGGCCAAATGGCCTGTTTTGGCCACTTCCAGACAATTAAGTGCTCTCCCTGTCCCGTGTGGGTGCCCCCATGCCAACTGTCTCCCGAAATGTAGGTGGCCAAGTGAATGTCCCCAAAGATGTGACACACTGCATGGGAGTGAGCACATTCTTCTCCACATGGGAGGTTATTTTCATGGGACATTGCCTGAGGATGTTGTGGGACCTGGTGTACCATATTGTGCAGCCCATCATCAGGCCAGTGCAAACAGACGTGTCAGAGGGGGTGTCCATCCAGCACTGAGGTTTTGGAGCTTCTAGGCAATGTGGGCTGCAGTTTCACCAGGTTACTGGCCATTGCTGTGCTTCTTTTCTCAAAGAAGGAAGAAAAAACTCTTGCTTTCTTTTACTCTCCAAGACAAATGAGGCAAACCAACCCTATGGGCATGATAAACCAAACCCAACCCAATCCAGGTCAGCAGCTCCTCTACTGCTTTGGGACTCCATGAGCAAGCAAGAACTGTTCAGTGCTGGGTGAAGAGGGAGAGCTGGACTATGACATCTCAACCAGTCTCACTTACAATGGGGTGAATCCAGACTAGATCCTCTTATGCTGGTGATGGTAGACCATGTAAGACCACAGTGAAGACAAAAGGAGCAAGCTGGGAGGAGTGGCTGACACTGGAAGCTGTGCTGCCATCCAGAGACCTGGACAAGCTGGAGAGTTGGGCAGGGAAAATTTAATGAAATAGAACAAGGGCAAGTGTAGAGTCTTGAATGTGGGCAGGAACAACCCCAGGTTCCAGTGTAAGTTGGGGAATGAGCTATTAGAGAGCAGTGTAGGGGAAAGGGACCTGGAAGTCCTGGGGACAGCAGAGTGAGCATGAGCCAGCACTGGGCCCTTGTGGCCTGGAAGGCCAATGGTACCTGGGGTGGGTTAGAAGGGGGTGGTCAGTAGGTCAGAGAGGTTCTCCTGCCCCTCTGCTCTGCCCTGGGGAGACCACACCTGGAATCTTGTGTCCAGTTGTGGCCCCTCAGTTCCAGAAGGACAGGGAACTGCTGCAGAGAGTCCAGCGCAGCCACCAAGATGCTGAAGGGAGTGGAGCATCTCCCGTGCGAGGAAAGGCTGAGGGAGCTGGGGCTCTTTAGCTTGGAGGAGACTGAGGGGGGACTCATTCATGGTGATCAATATGGAAAGGGTGAGTGTCAGGAGGATGGAGCCAGGCTCTTCTCGGTGACAACCAATGACAGGACAAGAGGTAATGGGTTCAAACTGGAACACAAAAGGTTCCACTTAAATATGAGAAGAAACTTGTTGGGGGTGAGGGTGTCAGAGCCTGGCCCAGGCTGCCCAGGGAGGTTGTGGAGTCTCCTTCTCTGCAGACATTCAAACCCGCCTGGACACCTTCCTGTGGAACCTCAGCTGGGTGTTCCTGCTCCATGGGGGGATTGCACTGGATGAGCTTTCCAGGTCCCTTCCAACCCCTGACATTCTGGGATTCTCTGATTCTGTGACCACTAAGTGATGCAGCACATGGATGTTTGGAGGTTTATCTAAAGGTTTAAAACATTGAACCCAGAAGATCTTTGCTTTACCCAACTTCTAGAGTGGCACTTGGAAACTCTGGTTTTGTTTTGTTTGGTTTGGTTTTGTTTTTTGAGAAATCAGTATCACCTAAATCTAGTGAAGCAGGCAGGCTATGTGGAACGCCAGCACACATCAGCCCATAGTCTTCACCCAGTTGTTATTTCCCTGATGTCCCTATGTTCCAGTTTCCAATATGTATAACAAGAATAAGTAAGTTTGTCTCCTTGTGGTGGGATTTACAACAGTAAACTTTACTGAAATGCAGACAAACAAGAGCAACAGGAAAAAATACCGACCCTGCAATGTAAAACCCAAAGGTCCAGACTTGGAGCAATGGTTGCCCTTAGTTTTTCCACCACAGTCAAGCTCTGGCAAGTTGAATTTACATATCTAACTTCAAGCTGAATTTCCATACATAATTACAGTTTATTGTGTGTTTTTCTGGCTAATATTTTATGTGTGATTGCTTGGAGTTTGGACGCCGTCTTATTCTGGATGTTTTGCTCAGTGTCACAAGCAGGGAAGGCAGCATTATGGGTCAGCTGAGCTTAGGTAGGGAGGAAGGTGCACAAGGAACCTGTTTGGCCCTTCCCTTCCCTTCCCTTCCCTTCCCTTCCCTTCCCTTCCCTTCCCTTCCCTTCCCTTCCCTTCCCTTCCCTTCCCTTCCCTTCCCTTCCCTTCCCTTCCCTTCCCTTCCCTTCCCTTCCCTTCCCTTCCCTTCCCTTCCCTTCCCTTCCCTTCCCTTCCCTTCCTCTTCCTTCCCTTCCCTTCCCTTCCCTTCCCTTCCCTTCCCTTCCCTTCCCTTCCCTTCCCTTCCCTTCCCTTCCCTTCCCTTCCCTTCCCTTCCCTTCCCTTCCCTTCCCTTCCCTTCCCTTCCCTATTATTAGATCTTTATAAGCCAAGTAAGATCGTAAAGTTTGAGCAATTTTCAAATAATTTTAACAATCGCTGCCATATTCTGACCTTCAAAAGAGATTTGCTCAAACTAAGGGACTCTTCTTATCATATAATTTGGCTTTCTGTGTAGCACAGTGAAACAATATCACAATGAAATTAAAAATATTATTCCATTATTAGTTTATTCAGATTTTTTAAAGCTGCACCATAATGGCCAAGCAATGAAGAGTGTGCCACTGCTTTACTATTTAAATGGGATTTGAATTCTTTTAAAGGCACAGCTTTGCTGTGGATGTTGAGCATATAAAAACTGTGATGATAATGATGTTACTGACTATTTTACACAAGCTGAAGCTTAAAAGAAAGAAAAGAACAATTCCCTCCCCACTCCCTTTTGTGGCATTGTCTAAAAACTTTCCTCCCTGTCAGGAAATGAAAAAACAGACTTTGGTTTCTCATGTACTTTATCCAGCACGTTTCTAACACAAAAAATGCTGAGGTATTGCAGTAAGAATAAGGTAGAAATTAAATGGTGTTCCTTGCTGCACATTTTTAAAGAAGGAGTTGCTCAAGTTTTGCCTTTTAAAGCTTATTTTTGTGAAAAGTGTACACCCAAATGCATAGAAATATATATTTAAACGCATATATTTAAGAGAGGTGAAAATGCGGTTTACCTTTTCAGCCTCAATTGCAATTGAAAAATATGGCCTCTAGATGGCAGAAACTCCCTCTTTTGAGCTTTTTTTTCCAATCCCTGCACAGGATGCACCAAAAAGAGAAAGGTTTTAGTACAATAGGAGGATTTATAAATACTCAGCCTTATCCAAACCTGGCCATGGTGTGGGATCATCCAGTTCTAAGCCACATTGAATTTGCTTTCTGCTTACCATAGTGCAAACCTTAAGGTCCAAGTGCTTTTTGATGACCACTTGTTTAGTATAAATCTGAGCAAATTCAGGATAGTTTAAGTGTCTGAATATTATAAGATCTGGATTATTTGGAAGGGTGTTGCAGCACAAGACAGAGAGATGATGGGAGCTTTACAGAATTGTTTGCACAATCTAACTGATATATCTGTCAGGAAAAGGACTGTTTTGGGGGGGTAAAAATGGATTCCCTAACTAAAAGCTTAGTATCCTGGCTAAGGGGGTTACTTACCCTGTTTCCCTGAAAATAAGACCTACCCTGAATATAAACCCTAGCATGATTTTTCAGGATTTTTGAGGATGCTCAAAATATAAGCCCTAGTCCAAAAGTAAGCCCTATTTTTTTTCACTCATTTCTCGCTCTGGTCAGGACTACCAACTGTCTTTGAAGGTTCGCCTGTTTTTTCTAGAATCATAGAATCACAGAATCATTTTGGTTGGAAGAGACCCTCAGGGTCATCGAGTCCAACCATAACCTAACCAAATTCTAGCACTAAACCATGCCCTCAGAAACTTGTCTAAACACCTTTTAAGCCCGTCGATGGATGGTGACTCCACCACTGCCCTGGGCAGCCTGCTCCAATGTCCCACAACCCTTTCTGGGAAGCATCTTTTCCTAATATCCAATCTAAACCTCCCCTGGTGCAACTTGAGGCCATTTCCTCTTGTCCTATCACTTGCTACTTGGGAGAAGAGACCAACACCCTCCATGCTCCAGCCTCCTTTCACGTAGTTGTAGACGGCAAGAAGGTCTCCTCACAGTCTCTTTTTCTCCAGGCTGAACAGCCCCAGTTTCCTCCACCGCTCCTCATCGGACTTGTGCTCCAGCCCTTCACCAGCTCCGTCGCCCTCCTCTGCACTCTCTCTAGTATTTCAATGTCCTTCTTAATATGAGGGTTCCTTCTGAACCTTGTAAACAATAAATCCATTGTTTTGATGGCCAGAAAGCACCATTGTAATCTTGTCATCCCAGCTTCTCTGTAGGCCGAGCTCTTGAGTTTCATGCAAAACCCTCTACCTCTCCATAAGCCAGCATGTGCATTGAGAGGCTGAGGCCCACCTTAGCTAAGCTCAGCTCCAGCACAGGTGCAGGTTCTCCCTGGGACCTGTTCTGGGAAAGGTGTTGGTACCCTGGGATGTTACAACCCCCAGGGTCTGAGCTCTTTGGGCTCTCATGGATTCACATGGGCCCTGCCCATGTTGTGTGGTGGGTCACTGTGCTGCTGGAATCACAAAATAACAGAATGTCAGGGGTTGGAAGGGACCTGGGAAGCTCATCCAGTGCAATCCCCCCATGGAGCAGGAACACCCAGCTGAGGTTCCACAGGAAGGTGTCCAGGCGGGTTTGAATGTCTGCAGAGAAGGAGACTCCACAACCTCCCTGGGCAGCCTGGGCCAGGCTCTGACACCCTCACCGAGAAGAAGTTTCTTCTCATATTTAAGTGGAACCTCTTGTGTTCCAGTTTGAACCCATTGTCCCTTGTCTTGTCATTGGTTGTCACCGAGAAGAGCCTGGCTCCATCCTCCTGACACTCCCCCTCTATATATTTGTAAACATTAATAAGGTCACTCCTCAGTCTCCTCTTCTGCAAGATGTCCTCTGCTCACCGGGGGAGACAGGAAACGCTACAGCTCAGTGACACTTGCGGTGCTGTTAAGTGCAGTACATCTCACCTCCCTTTAGATGCCTAGGGCACATACTTTAATATCTGATCAGGTCTTTGGGTTCCTGCTATTGCCTAGAAAGCCCTAGCAAATGATGCCAGCCAGTGATTCACCTCACCCTAAATCAGAAACCTACATTTGGTCTGATGACTCAGATCATTGACTGTGCTGGCTGGGTTTCTATTGATGTTAATGGGAAGCTAAACACCTACCTCAGATATAGATGTCTATGCCACACGAGGTGCTTGATTCAGCTGCCCACACACAGGAACCTAACGCCATCTGAGATGTCCTGCAGTATCTGAGACATCCGCATCCCCTGGCAGGTATGACATGGGACATCTTTGTCTTCTGGGACAGCACCTGGAGGTCAGATGAGACAGGCTTGGGCATCTCACATAGCATAAGGTGTCCATAGTTAGAGACATGAACTGAAAAATTTAGTTTCCAGTGATGAGTCCCCAGCAGATTGGCTGAACAAACGATTTAGGATGCTTGGGTGGGAGACGCAGGTTTAATTCCCTGTTGTCACAATGTGTGCAAACACTGCAACCATGAAAGGGAAGTGAGCTGGGACATACTCAGCCCATTCTGCTGATGCTGTTTCTCTGTCCATCACTCAGCTATTCAGTGGAGCAGGGAGGACTTGGCTGATGAGTAATATGGACACCAGACATGCTTTCTGCTCTCTCTCCATCCACCCTTGTCTTATTCTGGTTGAAACAGTGATCATGTTAAAATCAAGGGCAGGAAAAAGGTGACAATATAAGGAGATAAAAAACAAAGCCAGACATATTTTGCAGTTCAACAGGGCGATGAGCCAGGATTGGCCTTTCCACTGCAATCATTTCTGCTGTGGGAAAGAGGGAATTGGGCAAAACCAAATCATGTGCATGGGTGGCTTCTTAGTCAAAGGTGCTTGCAGTGAAGGATGCGAATGCTTTTCTTTCTTGACTGAAGTCAAACTCCACCAACACGTGCAAGTTGCATGGCATAGAGGAGAAGAAGCCTGGATGAGGTTTTCGCTTGTCATGAGTAAGAATCTCTGAGGCTGTGCTAATAAAATTCAAAACCCATTAAGAAATGAAAGTATGATCCTGAAAGAATCAAAGTGCCTTGAGCTGAAGGGAAGGAGAAGTGTCCTGAAGGGATACAGGGCATCACTCATGGGCACAGCCCTTCCCAGGGCAAGAGCTGGCTTCCACCTGGAGCCAAGGGCACCCCAAGGGACAGAGAGGGATGCCCATGGAGGGGCTGCGGAGCTCGGGAAACTTTCCACTCCTCTGCTCCATCCTGGGCTTTCTAAAGGCTGACATGGAGGGAAAATTGTCATTTCAAAAGTAACGTAATCCTCTGCCATTCTCTCTGAAGGTCCTTGCAGCTTGGTGATGCTCAGACCAAAAGATCCACTTGGTGTTCTCAGCAACCCTGTGACGCCTGGAGAAAGGACCTTGGTAGCTTTGTGAAGTACTCTGAAAACTGTTAGACTCTTAGCTGGGAATTTATCAAGCAGTGATGGGAATCACCAGCAGCCAATTAATAGGCATAACACAACATAATTGGGACTTGCACCAAAATACCTCAGTGCAGCCGGCATCAAGAGCAGGCACTTAGCTGAAAAGGCAGGTCCTTCGAAGAAGACTTCGGTTTGGCTCCCAAAAACGGCAGGCATGTAACAGATCTTTACGTGGATGTGTTATTTCCTGATAATAACAACCCCGTGCAGAGGCCAACCCTCCATCCAGGGGGAAAGAAGCATCCATCTGATGGGGATGGTGAAAGACTGCTTTGTGTCCTGTAATCCCTGGGGAGGGACCCTCTGAGCCCTGGGAATGGTCTCAGCTCTTTTGCCCTGCCATGGAAGATGAGTTTGGCAAGGCATGGGGAGAGCAGGAACGGGATCAGGCCCTGCTTCTCACACACGGCTCCATGGTTTGGCGCTTTCATGCCAACAGCCGCCCGTCTGGGGATTTGAAGAATACTGTGGAGATGGAGAAAGGAAGGAATAGAGTTTCACCTTTTATTCTTTTATCTTGGTAACAATGCGTGGTGGGAAAAAAAAAAAGAGAAAAAAAAAAGAAGTTGTGAATGGCAAAATTAACAACAATATACACCCCCCTCTCCACCCCTCCTCCTTCTCCCTCTGCCGTCCATTCAGGAGACCGACAATAAACAAGGTCATTTGATTCATTCAGCTTGGGGTGTAAACAAAGTCTTACAATAAAATCCCCCCACTAGGGCCCCCCTTTTTCTCTAAGAATAGATGTCCCCCCCACTACTCCGGCCCCCCCGCCCCATTTGCTTCTCCTCTCCCTTCATCCCCGGATCAGTGGCCACGGGCATCCAGCCCTGCTCCCGCTTCCTCCGTCCCCGTCCCGGCTTCGTGAGGCCCCGTTTCCTACTTGGTGTGGGAACCTCGGCTTCCCCCGGCCAACATCTGCACAGGCGGCCCCGCTTTCTCATGCCGGCAGCAACGCGGCCTCGTGGAGGGCGCCCGATCCACAGGGAGAGAGGGAAAAGAGAAAAAATAATAATAAACCAAACCTGATGCAACAATAAAGGGATTCGCATCCCCCTCCCTGGCCCGCGGGGAGCAGATCCCAAAGGCTTGTGCTCAGCTTCCTCTTTTCACAGGCTTTGCCGCATCTCTGTGCAGCCACTGGAGAAATAAATCGTGGTTTTGTGTGTGTGTGTGTGTGCGCACAACGGCAAGGCTGCATGCTGTGCAGGGAACTGTGTAGTAGGATCAAGCCTAGGATAAGGTCCTGGGGTGCGTTAGCCTCTGCCTCCCACTGGGGGACATGAGGAGGGTTCATAGAATGGTTTGGGTTGGAATGGACCTTCCAAGCTCACCCAGTGCCACCCCTGCCATGAGCAGGGACATCTTCACCAGCTCAGGTTGCTCAGAGCCCCGTCCAGCCTGGCCTGGGATGTCTGCAGGGATGGTTCATTCACCACCTCTCTGGCCAACCTGGGACAGGCTCTCATCACCCTCAGCACAAACAATTTCTGTATCATATCTGGCCTGAATCTCCCCTTCTTCAGTTTAAAACCATCACTGCTTGTCCTATTGCAACAGGCCCCACTAAAAAGTCTGTCCCCATCCATCTTACTGGCCACTTTCAAGTCTGGAAAGGCCGCACTAAGGTCTCCCTGGAGCTTTTTTTCTGTACCTGAACATCCCAGCTCTCTCAGCCTGTCCTCCCAGCAGAGCTGTTCCAGCCTCGCATCATTTCTGGGGCTCCTCTGGCCCCTCTCCAGCAGATCCATGTGTGTCCTGTGCTGAGGACCCAGAGCTGGACCAGCACTGCAGGGGGGTCTCACCAGAGCGGAGCAGAGGGGCAGAATCACCAACCTCCACCTGCTGCTCACACTTCTTTTGATGCACCCAAGATATGACTGCCGGGGCTATAGGATGTTTCTAGGTGTGTTGCTGTGTGTTCGCTCCTGAAGCCTGGATATTGAGTTGAATGGCTATGTGTTGAGGGTGACAGGATTGTAACGTGGAGCAGATGGGACATGTAGAGTAAGGATGCTTTTGGTGGCTCTAAGCCCTCTGAAGGCAGGTGCCTTAAACACGTTGTCTGGGTTAGGGCCAGTTCAGGCTGGGTTTGTGCCAGAAGGCAGGCTTGGGAAGCTCTGAGATGTTCTCCACCTCATGCCTTGCTTAAAATAGTTCATACAGAGCATTAAGTGGGTGCTGAGCCAACCACCCTCATACCTGGGGATGTCTTCCCTGCCACCTACACATGCTGGGACAACACTTACTAGTCCTGCCTGTGGGTTTTTGTTCCAAATGTGAGGATACCTTGCATCATAGATGTTCACCAGAAGCTCCTCTTATCCCTGAGATTCCCTCCAGTGCCTTGTAATGGCTCCAGCGTCTGCATGGGATGGCGAGATGCAGGAAGGGAGATCTCAGTGTGCACGTGACATGTAGAAGACTGCATTTCATACTTTGGTCAAAACAGATAGAAATTAGCAGTAATTCTTCTAACACGCACATTTTTGCTCTCCGTGTCTCAGCAACATGGATGCACTGCTAGATCTGAGCACTGGGAAATCTGGCTCAGCACTTGATCTCTTGAGTCCACCATAAACTTTCTCTGTGTGACTTCAAACAGCCGAAATCCTCAGGACCACCTCTGTTTCATACTCAAAAGTACTGAAATAACACTGGGGTAATGCACCTTCACTTCCTGTGCCTCAATTTCCCACTTGATTTTTCTCAGTGTTCAACTACCCACTTTATTTAAATTGAAAATTTCCAACATCAGTGGTCATCTCATTATATTTCTGCATCACTTAGTACAATGGAAAGCAGCTCATCTTTTACAATTGGTCTAATACCACAAGGCTTTCACAATGATGTCTTGAGCTCCGTAATAATCATAAACATAATAAAAAGGAGTTAGTTGCTCTTTCTCAGGGGAGGAAGGCTATTTTCAGAGATGCTCAAGCTATGGGTAATAACAAATAATTCTAATACAAAGCCTGGGGGTTTTTTTGCAATTCAGTATTTACAACACGATGAATCTGGCTGCATTTTACTTGTTGTTTGTCCTCTGGATCCCTTCCACAATTCCTTGCCAGGAGATGCAGTTTCTTTTCCTGTATTTCCTGGGAGAGAGAATTCTCCAAAACACAAACTGTGAGAGGCTGATCTGCGAGAGGGAGGAAAACTGCAGGCCAAGCCATTGAGTAAATGGACTGCAAGAAAACCCAGCCAATGACAATGAACTCTTCTGCTTCGGTTGTCACCTGCATGACATAAATATGTCCTTTAGGTGAGGAAAATGCCTCTATTCCTCCTTCTTGCACACACCTGCCCCAACACACTACAGAATGTTCTTGTTTTATCTGCTAAAATGTTGGCAGGTGCATTGCAGTCCTCATCGACAGGTGTCCTCCAGAAAGACATCCAATTTAGGTCACCAAGGAGCCTGCAGCACCTTTGTCACTTCTTGCCAGGAGAAGATAAGTGGTTGTGTGTTCATCGCTGCTCTGATGAAATGAGGAAGACCTGTCTGGCAGGGACCAAGACAATCTTGTTTTGCCAAAATTCACAGAATCCCAGAATGTGAGGGGTTGGAAGGGACCTGGAAAGCTCATCCAGTGCAATCCCCCCATGGAGCAGGAACACCCAGCTGAGGTTCCACAGGAAGGGGTCCAGGCGGGTTTGAATGTCTGCAGAGAAGGAGACTCCACAACCTCCCTGGGCAGCCTGGGCCAGGCTCTGACACCCTCACCAGGAACAAGTTTCTTCTCAAATGTAAGTGGAACCTCCTGTGTTCCAGTTTGCACCCATTGCCCCTTGTCCTGTCACTGGTTGTCACCAAGAAGAGCCTGGCTCCATCCTCCTGACACTCCCCCTTTCCATATTGATCCCCATGAATGAGTCACCCCTCAGTCTCCTCTTCTCCAAGCTAAAGAGCCTCAGCTCCCTCAGCCTTTCCTCACACGGGAGATGCTCCCTCTGTGTAACATCTGCGTTACCCTTGGGAAGGAAGAAAAGAAGGGAAATTTAGCAGGGCATCGTTTTTGAGTTCACACTACCCACCGTTGTATTTCAGCTTCAGACAGCACCACTCTTTTGAAATTCAACATGGCAAAATTTCATCCTATCGAACAGCAGAAGGCTGATAAGCAGAAGTCTTCCTGTGCAGACTTATCAAAGCATCTTGGGTGCATATACAGAAAACATAGGCAGTGGGACAATCCTGGTGTGTCACTGGGATTTTCCTGCTCTCACCCTGGCTGTATCAGTTCCCAAAAAATACCCCTGAACTGGGAAAAAATGAAAAGGACAAAACACGCTACATTTTTTTTTTTTCTTCAGTGGGATTCTTTGAACTGTAATAGGATACTCTAGGTCTTATTTTTAAAGATTTGCAGCCCAGATTTTCCACAGGCTTGCCACCTGCCCTTGGGGAACGATGTGGTCCCTCAACGGGGCAATGAGAAGGGAGGGAAGTTCCCGGTTTGAAGCTGTTTGAGGGGATGAATTGCAAGGGCGAAGGAAAACCTTCAGCTCAGTCCCTGGGAATCCTTCTACAGCCAAGAAATCCGCATTGTTGGAAAGAGTCTCCCAGAGGAAGTGATTGAAATATCATCGTGTGAATCATATCTGTAACAAGGTTGGGCTGTAGGAAACAAACCTTTGCTGAACCCTGGGAATAGATGACCTAAAAGGACTTTTTTTTCTCTTTTCATGGAGGAATGGCCTCTAGCAGCCCATGTTAAGTGAAAGGTGCTGGTTTTGGGGGGACTATCAGGGCTGAGTTGCCCCACAACATCACCTGTCACCAACTGTGTTTCACAAGGTGGTGGAGTACAGCTGTAGGATGGCTTTTCTGCTATTTAGAGAGGGTTGAGCCACCTCAAATGATGACCTTTATGGCAATAAAACCTGCAGGTGACATATTGTCATGTTTGGCTGATGTGTGGTGTTTGCTGAGGCTCAGAGTAGCCGTGATCAGAGACCTTGCACTGTTTGGGCAGTGATGGGGTGACAGGGATAGGAGACAGAGGGAGGGCAAAAGTGGCAGGTAGATTTGGGGTCCTGCTCTGGGGATAGTGGCTGTTAGAGGGACGGGAAAGGATGTTTAGAGGGAGGCTTATGGTCCAGGGGGGTGAGCATTGGGCTGAGGTGAGGAGGCCAGACTGGGCCGTGACACAAACATCTCCAGCAGGACAAGTGTCTATGATTCATTTAGGATATGGACTGCAAGTCTTGCTTAGAGTTGAGCAGGAGTTGATTCCAGACACACTTTCCATGACACACCTCGCTCTGTGCTATTACTTCTGCCATAATTTCCCTGTCAAGACTGTTATGTCAAGGACTAAGTATAAAAAAGCAGCCTGCTCTGGGGAGCTTAACATCTGTATGCACCTTGCATGAAATTACTGAAATAGCTGGCACATCCATGATGTACCAAATATGCCACAAATCTTATGCGTCTTAATGGGTGGAAGGAAGAATACAAAAAAAACCCACCAAAACTGCTGTTTATTAGGTAGATTTAACAAATAACTAGTTTTTCAGTAGTTGCTCCGTCCTGCCAGACATTCTTACTGCCTGTTTTGACTCAGTCCTACTGAAGCAAACATTAACAGCTCATCCAATTGCCTATATTTAACACTGCAAATCTGGCACAGATTTCTACCAGCACTGGTAACAATGGCACTGAACACCTGTCGGTGACTGCATTTGCCCAGGGATTCACTTCGTTCCATGCTGTGTGTTTGATAATTCCTGCGAACAATGGGACAAATAAACATCTTTTTTTTGCTTAGCTCTTGCTGAAGCCAACGCCACTGTCCAAATGGTACATGAGAGGCCTGCAGAGGCTGGTGGTTGTTTCCTAGACTTGTCGCCCCTTTCCATCAAAAACGACGCTGTCAGCAGCTCTGCGCTCGGAGAGGGCATTTACCACTTGTATGTAAGGAAGGAAGAAGGAAGAATGAGCAGGAAAGGGGCAGCGTCGTGCGGGGCTCTGAGGGCAAGGATGACAAATTTGAACTTGAAGCGGTGAATGACAGAGGGGTGTTCTCAGCAAGGCCGACACGACCCGAGTAAAAAGGATGGGAGATGCCTATAATGCTTGACCAAGGTTGGAATAACGGGGCATTACAGGAGCCAGCACAGCATTCCCAGCCTACTCCGCACTGGGGTGGCCTCACCTGGAGCATTCACTGTGTGCAGTTCTGGGTACCACAGGATAAAAAGGAGATAAAGCTACTGGAGAGTGTCCAGAAGGGGCTGTGAAGTTGGTGAAGGGTTTGGAGGGGAAGCCGCATGAGGAGCGGCTGAAGTCACTTGGTTTGTTCAGCCTGGAGAAGACAAGACTGAAGAGAGAGCTCGTGGTGGCTCCAGCTTCATCACAAGGGGAGTAGGAGGGGCAGGGCTGAGCTCTTCTCTTTAGTGACCAACAACAGAACCCAAGGGAATGTCAGGAAGATGTGCCAGGGGACGTTTAGGTTGGACATGAGGAAAAGGTTCTTCTCGCAGAGGGTGCTGGACACTGGAACAGGCTCCCCAGGGAGCTGTCACAGCCCCAAGCCTGACAGTGTTCAAGAAGTGACTACACAACACCCTCAGACACATGGTGTGAATTTTGAGGATGTCCTATGCAGGGACAGGAGTTGAACTCGATGATCCTTGTGGGTCCCTTCCAACTCAGGACATTCTATGGTTCTATGATGGGAGGCGGGAGCTGTTGATGGTTGACCAGAGGGAATATAACAGGTTGCACCTGTGTTCTGCGATAAGATATGGGGATGGGGAGGATTGATGGAGGTTGATGGTGCTGTCTTTGGATAGAGAAAGGATTTGAGAGGGCAGGCAGGTTGTGGCTGGCAGGGAGTTGTCTTCTCCTGGTGTCATTTTGAGAGCTGTTGAGAACTGAAGGGTCTCTGACCCTCTGGATTGTGTGAACCTTTGCCTATTGTGAGTAAGGAACATGTAGCAATTTAATCCTCTGGCTAATGGTTTTCCAGACATTAATCAGTGCTGAATATCACTGTCTTTTTCCACGGAGATGAGCCCTTCTTGTAAGGTTGAGTAGTTGCATTGCCCCAGTCACAGCTAGTGTCTTGCTGGAAATTTGTGGATAAACAAGAGCGGGTGTCCCAGCAGTGACCAACCAAGGAGTATGGATGGTCTATTTAAAATGAAAATTTGGGGCCTTGAGCCTTGGATGCTTGGGGAAACTTTCCAGTCTGAGTGGTGTGGTAGCACCTTTCTACATGTAAGACCCAGAAGGGGGTCCACCACAGAAACTTGGAGAAGCTTTGTTGTTGACCTAGTGGGACTGTGTGAGCTTACCAGTGGTCAAGGAGACAAATTCACCTTCACTCAGATCAACTGAACTCTGGGTTTACAAAATAAATAAATAAAAAAAAGAAATTTGGCAGGCTGTGCTTACCAAACTCTGTCCAAAGTCTGAATGAATAGAAACTCCAAAGGAAGCACCTGCTGCTAAAGGAAATCCAGGACAAGTTTTATTATCCTTTTTCACAGGTCTATTCAGGACTACATTAGGGGTTTCCTCTTTCCTTTTCTGGTACTTCACACTCATTCACAACAAAAAACATATTGTGCTTATGAATTATATTCCAGAGAATATAGCTGGAGCTTATAAAGGCCCTGGCCAAAGAACTTTATTTTTAACCTTACTCCCTTGCGGATTAATTTCTTAAATGAAAGCTTTGCAATTGTTTGGGGTTATTTTTCTCTCTTTTTCTTGGATGGGGCACAAGGGCAAATCCTGCCTGCTCTGTGTTAAAAAAAAGTGCCTCTCAAGGAATGAGAAGCAAAGGAGGTAAGTGAGGCTCTCGATGGAGCTCGGCTAAAAGGAACAAATGGAAAATATTAATGCAATTCCTCATACACCAGCAAAATGTTAGATGGCCTCCTATGAATGATGCATTGACCACTCTGGTCATGCAGAAGCAATGGCAGCTTTTCCATTGCTAATGTGCTGTAGCTGTACAGCACAAGGAAAGAGAAAACCCCATTCAGCTGCTGAAGGCTGTGTAAAGAGCGACTTTTGGGTTCAATCCTGAGACCATTTGAGGTACCCAGGAGGCACTGAGGGGTTTGCAAAGCAAACACAGCTGTTCAGCTTAACACCTTCCTGGTGCAAAGTACATAAAAGCTGAAAGGCTTGCGAACAACTCAAGTGCAACGCATGAGGCACTTGTGAACCGATATGTTTGCTTTAGTGGGTCGTTTTCACCTGTGCAAAAGGGATGTGACCGGATTCCTGAGTAGCCTGGGAAGGTTTTGCCTCCTTCTGCACTGAAGTGGGAGCCTGAGAGGCAGCACTGGGCCCTCTGTGTATCAAATGATAGAATCATAGAATAGTTTTGGGGGAAGGGACCTTCCAAGCTCATCCAGTGGCACCGCTGCCATGAGCAGGGACATCTTCACCAGCTCAGGTTGCTCAGAGCCCCGTCCAGCCTGGCCTGGGATGTCTCCAGGGATGGTTCAGACACCACCTCTCTGCCCAACCTGGGACAGGCTCTCACCACCATCATTGTCAACAATTTCTTCCTCACATCTGGTCTGAATCTCCCTCCTTTAGTTTAAACCCATCACCCCGTGTCCTATTGCAACAGGCCCTGCTCAAAAGTCTGTCCCCATCTTTCTTCTTGTCCGCTTTTAAGCACTGAAAGGCCTCATTACGGTCTCCCCGGAGCTTCTCTTCTCCAGCTGAACACCCCAACTCTCTCAGCCTGTCCTCCCAGCAGAGCTGTTCCAGCCTCGCATCATTTCTGGGGCTCCTCTGGCCCCTCTCCAGCAGCTCCATGTGTGTCCTGTGCTGAGGACCCAGAGCTGGACCAGCACTGCAGGGGGGTCTCACCAGAGCAGAGCAGAGGGGCAGAATCACCAACCTCAGCCTGCCTCCCACACTCCTTCTGATGCAGCCCAAGATACAATTGGCCTCTGGGCTGCAAGCACACATTGCCAGCTCATGTCCAGTCTTTAACCACCCAGCACCCCCAAGTCCTTCTCCACAGAACTGCCCTCCATCCCTTCATGCCCCATCTTGTATTGATACTGAGGACTGCCCCCAGCCAGGTGAAGGATTTTGCACTTGGCCGTGTTCAACCTCATGAGGTTCACATGGTCCCACTTCTCAAGCTTTTCCAGGTCCCTCTGGATGGCCTTACATCCCTTTGGTGTGTCACATACAGCACTCAGCTTGGTGTCATCCACAGACCTGCTGAGAGTGCAATCGATCCCACTGCCTATGTCATTGATGAAGATATTAAAACAGTGCTGGTCCCAGCATGGACCTCTGAGGAACGCTAGTTGTCAGTGGTGTCTATCTGGACATTGTGCCATTGACCACTACTCTCTTGATGCGACCATTCAGCCAGTTCTTCATCCACTGAACAGTCCACTCATCAAATCCATACCTCTCCAATTTAGACAGAAGGATGTTGTGGGGGACCATGTCAAAAGCAATACATCACATCCCATGAGTGCAAGGAGCTTGCACACAAAGCCTTTTCTCATTCTGCTTCTGATCTGTCCTTACAAGTCTCTTTCTTTGGCTTTACATGCCCTTGTCCAGCCCTCTGCTTCCACACCATCAGGAGCTCACAGCCCCGAGCATGGTTTGTCATTGGTGCCACCTCTCACTGCCCCTCTGGGGGCTGGTTCTCCTTCTCACAGGTTATATTTTGATTTGGAGCCCTTTTTTAAGAGAGGAGATGACTCACTCTGCTTTTGAGCAGTAACCAGCACAAGCATTTCTTCAGTCTGAGGCTCCTTGTCGCTGCCACAGCGAAAATAGTAAATTACAGCAATTAATGGTGGCATAAATCAGAAACCGTGACCAGAGAAGGTCGCCGAGGACTGAAGGGTGGCATCATAACAGTAAATTACCCCAGACAGGAATTCCTTCATCTGCACTGTTAAATTGTTTGAGCATTTCTTCACATGGTTTTGTCCCAGACCAGTGACACTGACCCTAGGAAGGGCTCAGGCATTAGCACGGGCCAGTGATCTGCTGGGCATCTTGTGTGGAACCCTTGTCCGAAGGGTTGGAGGGCAACAACCACAGAGTGACAACCAGGCAACAAGCCCTGGCACTGGTTAGTAGAGATGCAGCCCATTTTTAAAGAACACAGACTCATTTTTAATTAGTGTGTTAGCATGGAAATGACATTTCTATACAGGCAGAACATGCTCTGGTTCTCAGACAACCACTGCAGTTTTCACCACCCTTGATGTTCTTCACATTTCTTTCTTCACAAGCTGTTAGCTAAGGGTGTTTTAAGGGGTCAAGCTGTTGGTCCTTGTGATTTCCAAGAGGGGTTAGACACTGTGTCACTCTGACCTGAGGTACGACACGGCTCCTGCCCTTGCAGACAGCAGTCTCGGCTGGTTGAAAGGTGCAGCACACAAAGCCCTAAAAGTCCTTGCTACAGGACTTCAGCACAACAGGGCCTTCTCTGTCCAGATGGGATTGATTTTTCTCTGTGGCTCTCAGGATGGTTTTCTGAGTGTTCTTGTTTGACCCTGTCAGATGGCAAGAATACTTCCAGGTGTCACCTAATACTTTACAATATAGGTACTGAAGATGGTTGAATATACAGTTCATTTTCTACAGTGACGAGCTGTAGACTCCTACCATAAGGCAACTAAACTGTTTTACAAAGTAATATGAAATGTAAGAAATAAAGCCAATGTCTGACTTGCATCTTGACTGGCCAGGCTGGAGAAGAGGTTGAGATCTGGGTTGCTTCTGACCTGATGCCTTGCATTAATATTTCCATTGATGGGCAGCCTGGACTTGGACATCCAATGAATCCCGCTTCTCCTTGCAGCAGAGAGGGTTGGAGACCTTTAGGTTTTTCTGCATCTGAACTGGTTGCCCAGAAGCATCAACAATGATGCAGGATGTTGCTGGAGTTAGCAAACGTGATGCTGTACCTGTATTTGACCACCACCTATCTTTGTTTCGTGGATGGGGTGGGCATAGACATGAATTAGGCCCATGAGTGGAAGGGCAAAATCTAATACCTGCCCACTTAGCTAGAAATTGAGACAGTAGTCAGATATATCTGAGTGGGAGAAGTATAACCTATGAGAGTTATGGCTAAGAAGAATTATGCTCCAAGAGGAAAACTACTCCGATAAATAGTTTTTCAGTCCAGGATGACTCCATTTTCTGCTCTGGACCTGTAAGTCAAAAGCAGCAGTCATCCTTCTCTCCCCACCTAGTCCCTGAGGCACCCCAAATTTCTCCAAGACCATTCCTCTGGTGCATGCTTTCTGTATTTGGGTATGTCCACATTGATCACCATCCTGACAGGCCTTGCCAGTGAGGCAATCCCCACCTGTCCCACCTGGTGAGGGCCTGAAATAGTGGTCTCAGAACACATCCTGAAAAAACACTCTTTGCAAAGCATGGTTGCTCCCATTCCCACACTCTTGCACATGGTTCTGCTCTAATACTGCTATATTAAATAATAAAAGCTATCTCTGGTCAGGTATTGCATGTGAGAGGTAATTTTCCTGCACCCAGTTTGCATGGGACAATGTCCACCCATCTTCACATCTCAGTCATCTCATACTTTTCTCCTTCAGGTCCTTGTCTCAGGATTATCATATAGAGGTCTGATTCAGTTCCCCACATGTTGTGATGTCTGCTGGACCTTTGGAAATGAGTTGAATGTCTCAGGGATGTCATATGGCACTAGGCAATTATTTGTAGGTAACCAAATCCTGTCTTTCATCTCCACTTGCTATAATGAGAGTTTAGATGAAGTCATATGTCACCTTCTTGCAGATGCCTAAATTGGGATGACTTCAGTTGCCTCAAGACCGGCTCTGTGAGCTGTCAGAGACACTCCAGGTATCTGCACAGGATGGATATGGCACAAGGGGGCTGTGTGTCCCTCTGGAACAGCAGTGGTGGGTCATCCATGTTAGACTTCAGACCCAAATGGCATTGAAGAACTATGTTAAGGTAACTGAGCCTTTCCCTGAATCCTACCCAGAGACATAGCTCCCCTCTACCTCATCATCCTATTCCTGAAAAGATCAAAATGTGATGGTATGGACCAGCTGTGCAACTTTCTTACATGGTTCCTCTGATTCTTGTCCACTTTTGCATCCCTATGTCAGGGCTGCCAAACTCCTTTTCAATGGGGGACACATCAGTCTTGCAGTTGCCTTCAAAGGGCCGAATGTAATTTCAGGACTGTAAATGTAGGAGTAGTTACATTTATACGGTCCTAAAATTACATTCGGCCCTTTGAAGGCAATCGCGAGACTGATGTGGCCCTGGTTGAAAAGGAATTTGTCATCATATTAGTGACAGTGGGACTTTGTTTGTTGGGAAAAAAGTGGGAGATCTTAATTTTACAACCAGACAGGCCTACTGCAGTACTGTATTTCTTAAACAGAAAAGGCAGAGAATGAAACAGATGACATAACAAGCATAGAACTGTGTATATCTCTCTGCCAAAGGGAAATTGAGACTCACATCTCTCTCCATTGTACTCTGAACACAGTCTCAGCAGTCCTCCTGAACAGGGTTTTGTTGTGAGTCCAGGTGAGGAAAGATGCCCTGATATCAGAGCCCAGTTCCCCAGATTGTGACCTCCCAGTGAAATACCAATGGTGCTTCAACATCCCAAAGCATGGCAGAAAGAACTCAAATGCCTTCAAAAGCAATAAATGCTGTATTAAATAATAAAACCTATCTCTGGTCAGGTATTGCCTGTAGGAGGTAATCTTCCTGCACCCAGTTCTCATGGTACAACATCCACCCATCTTCACATCTCCTAGAGCGGGGTATGAGTTGCACTGCTGGGACAGGGATGCTGGTTTCAAAAGAAGCTTCAAAGGAAGCTTTTTTGTCAGCAAGCAGTGGAGACAAAGGCTGGAGGGACTGAGTTGTGTCTCCAAGGAGCACCTCAAAATTTTCCATGCTACAAAGCGTATCCTCCTCTCCACAAAGGCTTCTGCCAGCCAGGCAGAGCTTGTCATTGCTTTGAGAGCTAAAAGATGAATATTAGGCTGTGTCCCTCCTGTCTCCACTGTCTGGGAGGTACCCAAAAGGCTGCTAGGACACAGCAGTGGAGTCTTTATTACTTTCCTATATGATGTAGAAAAGGAAGTGCAACCCATGGGGGAAATCTGGGAGATGCTTCACTGAAGTTCACTGTGATTTTTGAGAGAGGTAGGGGGTGGAAATAATAATAATAATAATAATAATAATAATAATAATAATAATAATAATAATAATAATAATAATAATAATAATAATAATGATGGATGTGAGTAGCAATGAAGGAGAACCCCCTCTTTTATTTTGCAGTCACTTTCTACATGAGAGACAAGTCTGCACCCCACATATTATCCCAGATTATCTGATTTGTCTCCTGCAGCCTTAGCAGAGGAGCTCAGAGCCCCCACTGCGGTGGGTGCTGTATGGAGTCAAAGAGGAAAAGAGGCAGCTCCAGGATCTATCACCAAGGTCAAGGAAGGGGAGAAAAGTTCCCACTATTTTCTGTTTTTCTTCTGGAATTTAATTCAGATCAGAGAGGTGAGTTTGGGGACAAGCTAGATGAGTTCACCAGCTGTGGCATTGAAATGCAGGGATCATAAGTGGCAGGAGGAAGGGAAACCCAGTAAACAGTTTTCAGATCTCAAGCGAGCGTTGCCTCTGAACTACAAAGACCTACGAGAAAGTGGCATCAGCCACCCAGCTCCTACTTTGACCCCTGCCTGAGGGGAAGTGGATCAATGTTGGGAAAATACGGAAAGCAGGATGAGATTATCTACTGTATAAAAGAAACTGGAAGAGATGGCTTGGGATATTTGTGTATTGAGGCTCTTTCCACGTCCTATTCCTTTATGGGGGGTGCTATTGTACCTATTGTGGCAGATCTTTATCGGCCCTGTTTATCACGTTGGGTGCGGGGAGTGTCAGATTGCTGAATGTCAGGCTGTTGACTGTTTTCATAACAGGAAGCTGCCTGCTGTCTTGCTGTGTTAAGGAACTCCCGTATGCACAATATTTTCCAAAACAATAAAAAAAAAAATCTAAACACTCTGCTGTGGTTGGGTGACTGCGTGGATTCAAGTTTCTATTGTCCCTTGTAAGGCAAAATCCTGTATAGATAAATACACTTGATACACATACGCCTGTTACTTCTTTTGTGTAAAGATACAGGAAATATGGCCGTTGTTTTGTCAAGATGAAATATTTCCCAATGCTAAAACTAAATCTCGGCACTCTCATAAGAGCTTGGGAGCCTGGAGAGCTGCCATGGTTGGGTGCAGGTGGGACGTGGGAGAGAGCAGTGCAAGAGCTGGTTAATCATTGCAACACCGAGCATCGTGGGACCCAGCTTTGAAGTGCCTTCATCCCTGAGAACTGAGGTTTGGCATCCGGCTTCCCCTGAGCACTGCAGAGAGGGGTGGCTAATGCAGATTTCTTACTAGAAAACCGGGTCTGTCCCTCCTCACCTGGAGAACAGGTGACCCAAATACCTCCTGGCTTCCTTGAACATCAAAGTCGCGATAACCAAGCTAGAAGTAACCTGTATGAGCTGCCTGAGAATGCAATCCAAAGGACACCAATGACATATCTCAGCTGATCAGTTTGGGCAGAAGATATTGAAATTTGGGTGAGAGCAGGTCCTAAGAACATTTGTTCGGAGTCCTGAACTACCTGCTAATTGTAGACACGTGAACTGTACATTGGAATGATGCACTAATGAAGCTCCTAAACAAGTGCCCTCCAAGCGGTAGTCACTCTGAATGGTCCAAAAAGCATGCAAGCGTTGTGTATGAAGTAAAGTACTTTTGATCACAGCCTGGCTCACTCTCAGGTACACTCTACCCTAGTGCAATTAAGAGATGTTGGTCTGGATCACCCCTAGGACAACTTGAACCTGAGACTTCCCTCTCTCAGGTTGCTGGATCATGGCACAGATGGAGAGCAAGAGATATTGAATTAGCAAAGGGATTTCTGAAAAGTCCCTGCAAATTGAAGAATCTGGGTACCAACAGCAAATGCAACAGGCTTTCTGTGTCTGCATCGCTTACGGTCAGCACACTCATATTTCAGTTTGGACAAAATCCACCTCTGCTCTATAGGATAAGCAGAATTATTAACTCAGGTAATACTGAGCCTTTGCACAAAGCACAATAGGCCTTTTAAAGAGCGTCTTCCACCTCTTCAGTGACCAGGTAACCTCATGAAGCTACCAGCCCAATGCAGGAGATGTCAGCAGAAAAGTTGGGCAGGTCACCACACCTGATTTCTAATTGAAAGGTCTGTGAGCAACCAGCTGGTCACTCCCCAGCAAGGCACCCATGCTGCTGGTTCCCCCTCATTGCTCTTCTGCAGGAAAAATGATATATTCTGCCGCTGAGAAAAAGTGGCAGTTCTTGAAGGAGGAAATTCCTAAATCTGTAGTTGGAAAGAATAGATTCCTTTGGATTTTGAGAATTTTTGGAAGAGGATTCAACATAAGAGGTCAGCTTTGCTTCCTCAATTTCAGCCGTGTCCTACAGGGCTGGGGGAACTAATGGGCTTGTGAGACAAAGCTGGGTGAGGCTCTTCAGAGCTTCAGAAACTCCATGAGACATCAGGCCAATGGTGGTAGGGACCTCACACCTTCCACTTTAGCTCCTGAGGAGTCAAGAGACAGTGATTGCATCCATGCTATGCTGGGAAATGACCAGTTGTTAAGGTGGCAGAGGAATGGCAAATGCCAGAATAGAGAAGGGGAGAAAAGTCTCTTTCGGAAGGGGTTTTAAGAAGAAGATAAACTCAATTATGGTGATCAGAATTCAAGCAAAATTGGTTTTTGTTTTGGAGTAGGACATGGCCTAATATCGCCTTCCATCTCATCCTTTTGTTATTTCATGATCATGTAAGAACAGAGCTGTTAAGGCCCAGCAAAATTTGGTCTAGCTTTGAATTACAGCATTAAAGAGAAATATATTTATCATATAGTCAGCAGAGGGCGTCCAACACACATGCGTCTCAGCACACAGCAAATCCCCTAACAGCCAACTATTCCCCCAGCTATTCCTCCAACTATTCCTCTGACTATTTCTCCAGCTATTTCTCTGAGTGTGGCTGATGCTTCCCCGTCAATTGTGCGGTTGCCCCAGGTTTCCTTCCCTGCTCCCCGTGTGCGGTGCCATATGGTGGATACAGACCTAATTGTTCGCCCCGCGGCCCCTGCAGACAGGATACAAGTCCAGTGCCAGGTGTTGGATTATTTTCCTATGTGGTGGTACAGTGCATGGGAATTGTTGATAACACTAACAATACAGCAAAGGAAAAGTGGGAGAGGAGGCGGACAATTAAGCAGCCTTTGAAAGCCCTGGGGACATGTAAAATACCCTCCCTCTATTCATGTGTCACCAAGTCCAAGTTCTTAAGTGTAGAAACGCGGGTGTCATTACGCGGTGAATCTCACAGTGTGAAAACTTTCAACAAGACATGGTCTGTTCTGTGGAGTTAAATTTGATTGATCCCAGGAGGGTAGCAGGATGGGTCATCTAGCCAGGGAATAAGTACATATCCATGCTACTGGTAGTACTGGGGGCAAGTTAGGGTTGGGGTCCCAGCCTGATGGCTCTCGGAGAAAGGCAGGTGGAGTAACATGATTGCAACAAAGTGGTGGGGAGTTTGGTGAAGGAGGAGTTCTGTGGGAAAAGGAGACCTAAGATGTAGGAGATCTGCAGTCAGACCCTGGCTCCAGACTCGCTGTATGATATTGAGAAAGTCGCTGGTCCCTCTTCACTCCTGAATGGCTTTTGAGATACTCAGGTTTTTAGGATCGGAACTGTATACAGTGATATTGCACCACGTAGTGTCATATAGAATCATAGAATATATTGGGTTGGAAGGGACCTTCAAAAGTAATCTAATCCAACCCCCCTGCCATAGGCAGGGACATCTTCACCAGATCAGGTTGCTCAGAGCCCCGTCCAGCCTGGCCTGGGATGTCTCCAGGGACAGAACATCTACCACCTGTCTGGGCAACATGGGCCAGTATTTTACCACCCTCAGTGTGAAAATATGCGTACATATATATAGCACCCAGCCATGCATTCAAGGAACTTGTCACCACCGAAGTTGTTGTTACATGGCAGCATCCTGCAGGTCTTTCAACAGAGTATTAGGGGTTGATTTACAGAAAAATAAGAATCTTTCTCCTGGGCTCCTGAGCTCTCCAGGGCTCAGGGTGAAGCCTTTCATCATGTTTCCAGGTCTGCACACAGCTCTTGCAGAGCAGGCTGTGCCAACAACCCTCCTGAGAGCACCAACCTTCTGCACTGTCCAAGAGGCCACCGTGCCCCAGCAAAACGAGGCCCCTTGAGCTCGCTGCCACGGTGACACTTTCCTGTTGTCCAGCACACAAATCCCAGCACGAATCTCCAGCACTTCTGGTTAGGAATTGTTTTGTCAGCATTTGGCACCAGCCCAGCAAAAGTGACACCAATTATTTGTGTCAGCTCCCCTCTGACAGCAGGAGATGTATGAAATCTCACTCTGAGACAATCCATCATGGCTTGCAATGGGATTTGGGACCTGTCACCCTGATGGGGTATTGACTGAGTGTGGCTTCTTCCAGGACAGAGAGGTTATGGAAAGAATTATATCATCTCCACCAAGGCAGCTCAGACTGAAGCTGAAAAATGAACCTCAGAGTCTCTCAAATTGGGTAAATGGTCCAACGATAGCAACTGAAGTAAATTCAGGCAGCTTGTGGCTCATATTTATCTGAGAAGTTTTAATAATTGATACATGATTAAATGCCAAATGTGGATTTTAAAGCAAGTTAGGACCAGGCCTTAGTTGTCTGTTTTAACATCAGGTCGATATTAAAGTCTTTCCATCGGGGTACATGGTGGGCTCTTGCTTTGCTCGAGGGCCATCAGATTTTTCAAATGTTGGGGTTTTTTTCCTGTCTGGAGGCAGTTGGGGTTTTGTGCTGACATGGGATGGGATAGGAAATGGTGGGCGCTCAACTTTGAAGGCAGGAATTGGGTTCTGCCTGGGGTTGTTTTGGGAAAGTCACGTTGCATCCACAATCCCTTAGTGCCTCCTTGCAGTCTAATTAAAATAATATTAAACAATTTGAGTTATTGTTGAAAGATCCTTATAGCAGCTAGGGGTTTACACACAAAGTTACATCAATAGCTCAGCAAGACCATGAGTTCTAGCTAGTCTGCAGCTGGGTTTAATGGGGAGTGTCCTATACACTGCTCACTTCTTATATGCTCTTCCTAAAAATTTCTAAACATTGCGGAGACGTGGTAAGAGCTAGAAGAACTTCTGGTCAGACCCTGTAATAAATGGTCCCTCATACAGTAGTCATTACTATTGAGTAAAACATGTTCATTCCTGTTTTGCAGTGATCGTTTTTTTTCCCAAGATGAAGTTTGCTGTGTGCATCATTAATACATCGTCTGCTGATCTTTCCTTTATGTGTCGCCAACTCCCTGTGGCTCTGCTCATCCCATAGCTCATGTTGGCTCTGTCGTGGGCCTTTTTCCTTACATTTTTATGTCTGCAGCTCCAAACTTCAGCTAAATGATCACCTGGGATGAGTGCAGGACACTGACTATGGGCCATCCCTTCTCCTCTTTCTTCATAACCCCATGCTGGGACTCTAGGGTGAGGGTTTGCAGATCTCACCTGCAGGTGCAGGAATGATTAGCACAACCCATATTCTGAGAAGTAAATCTAAAAACTCAGAACAGTGGTCTTTTACCTCTGGTAGAAACGTGCCATCATCACCATGAAGCAATCCCCAGGTGACTCAGCTCCTAACCTCACCAGCACCCATCTCCCAGCCCATCCAAACCCAAAGCAACTAGAACTAAGGAGCCCGGGTGCCCCTTGTAACTGCACTAGATATTGAATGAACACCCACATCCTCACTCATGCATTAAAACTATTGATAAACAACAGCACACAGCAAAGCATTGAAGAGTGGAAGAATCAGACCAGGAGGTGTGCTTACAGAGCAGGTTAAAAGTGCACGTTCCCACTATTCAGAATATTTATTCTGATTGTTTTATTATCGTCCTTTGCCAAACCACCAGGAATAGGTGCTCTGCTCATGGAAGGGAACAGTAACATAATAATGCAACCACTGAGGTCTCCATTTCCTCAGCACCATGGCCACATTCAGCCTGCGAGTTTTGACCCTCCTCCTTAAGGGCAAGTTGAGCCTGGTGCAGTGGTTGTGGGATTTCTGAGCGTGTGCCGAGAACCATGGGGTGTTTTCTATGTCACAGCATGCAAGGGAGACAGAAAATATTTGTTATCTGTGTTTCACAATCCGACAGCTTCAAAAATCCCCCAGATCCCAGTGCGAGTCAGAGCTCAAGTGATCCAGACACAGTCCATGCCAAAGCTTTGGGAGAAGCTCTTCACACTTGCCTTCTCTGCATTGAGACGAATACTGAAACACAGGAGGTTCCATCTAAACATGAGGAGAAATTTCTTTGGTATGAGGTCCCAGAACCTGGCCCAGGTTGCCCAGAGCAGGTGTGGAGTCTCCTTCTCTGAGACATTCAAACCCGCCTGGACCCACCTGTGTGATCTGCTCTGGTGACCCTGCGTGAGCAGCTGGGTTCGACTGGGGGATCTCCAGAGGTTCCTTCAACCCCAACCAGCCTGGGATTCTGTGATTCTGTGATCTTCATCAAGACAAACCTTGCCTTGGGTGTGTCAGTGCTGAGTTTCTCTTCTCTGACATTCAGTCACCCCATTTCTTACCACTGGAGAAAGAGAAAGAAAGAGAAAGGGAAAGAGAAAGGGAAAGAGAAAGGGAAAGAGAAAGGGAAAGAGAAAGAGAAAGAGAAAGAGAAAGAGAAGGAGAAGGAGAAGGAGAAGGAGAAAGAGAAAGAGAAAGAGAAAGAGAAAGAGAAAGAGAAAGAGAAAGAGAAAGAGAAAGAGAAAGAGAAAGAGAAAGAGAAAGAGAAAGAGAAAGAGAAGGAGAGAGGGGAGGGGAGGAGAGGGGAGAGGAGAGGAGAGGAGAGGAGAGGAGAGGAGGGGAGGGGAGGGGAGGGGAGGGGAGGGGAGGGGAGGGGAGGGGAGAGGAGAGGAGAGGAGAGGAGAGGAGAGGAGAGGAGAGGAGAGGAGAGGGGAGGGGAGGGGAGGGGAGGGGAGGGGAGGGGAGGGGAGGGGAGGGGAGGGGAGGGGAGGGGAGGGGAGGGGAGGGGAGGGGAGGGGAGGGGAGGGGAGGGGAGGGAAGGGAAGGGAAGGGAAGAGAAGAGAAGAGAAGAGAAGAGAAGAGAAGAGAAGAGAAGAGAAGAGAAGAGAAGAGAAGAGAAGAGAAGAGAAGAGAAGAGAAGAGAAGAGAAGAGAAGAGAAGAGAAGAGAAGAGAAGAGAAGAGAAGAGAAGAAGAAGGAAAGGAAAATTTCCCAAAGGAAAATACTAAGATTGAAGACACAAGTAACAGTAGGGGTTCTGCAGTTCTGCCTTTTCATGGCCAACAAGGATGTTGGCTCAATCTGATACATTGCTCATTCTGCCTTTTCCCAGCCCCACATGACGAGTCTGTGTCCAAATCACAGGCAATTTCCCCCAAAATGCACAAGACTCATCACAGAGATCTCCACTCAGCAACCAGATAACCATTGCTTTCCATCCAACTTCATGGATGGACGCTAAAGTCAGGGCTCTAGCAGTATTACCAGTCCAATTCAGTTTCCCTGGATTATTCATTATTTT
This sequence comes from Patagioenas fasciata, assembly GCF_037038585.1. Taxonomy (NCBI): domain Eukaryota; kingdom Metazoa; phylum Chordata; class Aves; order Columbiformes; family Columbidae; genus Patagioenas; species Patagioenas fasciata. The sequence goes on along the minus strand of NC_092522.1, from coordinate 122,939,142 downwards.
CAAAGGAAAAAAACCCCAATCATTTGACTTGTGAAAATGCTGCAGTGACTATCAGCAGAACTGTTCATTCATGATAGAAAGGCATATAGTACATTTTAAGTAAGGGGAAGTGTTTTTCTTCTCTGCCTTTTTTCTTTAAGTATACCACATACTCTTTAAATCCTAATTAAAGGCTGTAAAAACACACTGAATCTGAGAGGCCAGGAACAGATACATATTATTGCCCCTTTCATAGATCATATGAGCACTGTGGTGACATAATAAATAATCCACCCCAAGTTTTTAAAGGTAAAATCCAGCAAATCATTAATAATGTCTCTGGCACCATATATCAAACTGAAGCCTTCCTTTTACAGCTGATCCCAGCTATTCCCAGCTGCCTTTTTGCATTGCTGTGTACATTTCTCTCCCTTTGCATTTCCCTTTCTTCCCTACTACTGTATTTCTCTGCTTTGTCCATCCGCATTTGTTTCATGCAGGTATGAATAACCCAGGAAAACACACATGACACTGTTTTAAACCCATTTTCTCAGGAGGTTTCAAACTTGCCCAGACAAGAAAAGACTGGCAGAAACTGTTTTTCAGAGTAGGGAGCGGAACTGGATGATCATACGGTAGTCTCATTTATTTCTAGCACACATGATTTATTTATGCTGCTGTCTGTCATGGTGAAGCATTTCACTCTATGCAATTTTTGTCATCTTGCCACCCTCTCTTTTTTGTTTCTTTTGTTTAATCCACTTAACCCATTTCACTATTTCAGTCTGTCTCTCAGTGAATCCTTTTGCGATATAATCTGTCACTACTCTGTACTTCTTCGTGATTAGTGTAGGTGAGTTCTCCCAAACTGCTGGGCTTCTTGTGGTTATGATAACTAGTGTATATGTGCATATTTCTGTTATCAAACATAATGTGTTTGATACCAGACATTCCTTCAGTCATATCTCAGTCTAGTGGGACTTACCACAGCTGTTACACCAGAAGGGTGACAGTGTGGGTCTCCAACAAGGCATGGTCAAGTTTTAGTTCAGCATCAATCAACCTTAAGGCCTCAAGTTGCACCGGGGGAGGTTTAGGAAAAAATTCTTCCCAGGAAGGGCTGTTGGGCATTGAAACAGGCTGCCCAGGGCAGTGGTGGAGTCACCATCCATGGAGGGGCTTAAAAGGTGTTTAGATGAGGTTCTTAGGGACATGGTTTAGTGCTAGAGTTAGGTTTGGTTATGGCTGGGCTCGATGATGCTGAGAGTCTCTTCCAACTAAAATGATTCTATGATTCTATAACTTTACACATAGCATTCCCCAAACTGGGACGCAATTTCTCAACCTTCACATGAGACTTCAGTTGCCTTTGTCATGGCCCTTACGCCTACTTCTTCAGTATTTCATTGCCACTGGAAAGTCCAGTCCACTGAATATCATGGGACTCTTGAGAACTTACTGTAGTAACTTCTCTGGCCATCTGAGAAGGTCATTAAACCTTTGGAACAGGCTGCCTAGGGAGGTAGTTGAGTCACCATCCCTGGAGGTCTTTGAAAGACATGTAGATGTGGCACTTAGGGACATGGTTTAGTGGTGGACTTGGCTGTGTTAAGCTTATGGTTGGACTCAATGATCTTAAAGGTCTTTTCCAACCTAAATGATTCTATGATTCAATGACAAAATTTCAATGAGCTGTGTTCAGAAAAGTATGTAGGGCCCAAGTCCTACTGACTTCTGTGGGACTTAGACTTCTACACATGTTTCTGAGTGTGGCTGTAGGTCTACCTGCCCAGGGAAAGGCTTGTTATTTCAGATACCCACTGTGGTTTTGCTGGGCAGCCACCACTGATACTCAACATTACACTTGTCTCAAAGAACATCATAATCTTACAACTATAGTTTCCACTGAGCTAAGATATAGCATATTCTACTTGATGTCTATTCACAGTAACCAGAAAAAGGTGCGGGAAGCAAAACTAACACTTCCACCGCAAAAATTGGAGTCCTGCCTAGTTCCGTTAAGCAAGTTGCTCCTGCATCAGGGACGGACAGAATCAGAGGGTCTGATTCTTAAAAAAACCCAGCCTTCTGGATTCCCTGAGCTTAACAAGGGCTCTGTCCTATCCATCTTTCTCAGGGTTTCATTGTGCTGCAAACCTTTAGAGTAGTTAATTTCAAAACCCAAGAGCTATGTGGTAGGAAGACCTTGTAATGAAGATTTTGAAAATCATATAGGGATGTATTCAGGAGTGCAAAAAATAGTAGCACTGATATGTTTCCCTAAGTTTCTGGATCCCTTATGTTACTATTGTGGAGAAACTTACTTCTGTGTTTGAATACCCATCTGACTTGCCACCCATGCTTATAAATGCTGCAAAAAAAGGATTTAAAGACATCAAAAAGCTTCAAGCAGAGATCACATCAATTGTCTGTTCCACCTGCTCCTAATTACATTTAACAAGTCTTGGGTGGTAAACTTTTAATGCCCAGATGATAGCATCCTCTCTGGACAATCTTTTACAACCTCTTGAATTTCCTTAGGACAATTTTCACTCTAGTATCTGAGCTACATCGCTGGTGAAACCTGAGCCCAACCACCTCTGAACTCATGGTGGTGCAAGTAAAAGGAGACAGCAGCAGTCAGCAGGGATAAAGAGTGACAGAGACCGGGGTGCTTCAATTAATATTTCTCATACTGACTCATCAGTAAGAAATCTAGAAAACTTTTGCCCTCACACTGGACAAAAGCATATAAATGGCTGAAAACCATTACTTCCAAGAAAATGTAAATCTGTGTAGTTCATACTTTTCCCTTCCCTTCCCTTCCCTTCCCTTCCCTTCCCTTCCCTTCCCTTCCCTTCCCTTCCCTTCCCTTCCCTTCCCTTCCCTTCCCTTCCCTTCCCTTCCCTTCCCTTCCCTTCCCTTCCCTTCCCTTCCCTTCCCTTCCCTTCCCTTTCCCTGTATTTACTTGTTTTGAGAGCACACCTTGTGCCCTTAAACTTTCTTTCTCTGTATTTCATTTCTGATCCTCCAAACAGTTCGCAGCCACCTATTCCTGGATGCACCAGACACTCTTTATTCCCAGTAGTCCAGTCCTCACAACACATAAATTTCTCAGTTTCTGGACATGTTTGGAGCTGCCTAAATCTCGACAGCGACGAGCTTACTCACATCTTAACCCTGCTGGGATTCAGCAGCTGAGCATGTCCTTACCTGCTTGTCTCTGGGGACTGATCCAGTGGGTGTATTCAGGAGATGCCAACTCGCTCCTTGCACAAATTGCAGCAGCAGGCAGAAGCAACTTGTTGCCTGTTTAGTGGTTAGACCCTCTCTCCTAACTTCCAGAAGGTCCTTGATCAAGTAACTCCATATGGAGCTTGAACCTACATTTTCTGTATTATATGAAAAGGCACTAATCCATACTCTGATACTCCTCACTGTTTCTCTTGGATTAAACTACCCAATGGTGTATAGCAACAGAGTTCAGCAGTAAGTGCATTGTCCTGAAAGCCCATGTTCTCCCCATTGACATGTTATAATAGCATCATAGAATAGTTTGGGTTGGAAGGGACCATTAAAGCTCATCTCGTTCAACTTCCTTGTGATGAACAGGGACATCTTCACCAGCTCAGGTTGCTCAGAGCCCCATCCAGCCTGGCCTGGGATGTTACCAGGGATGGGGCATCCACCACCTCTCTGGCCAACCTGGGACAGTGTTTTACCACCCTGACTGTAAAAAAGTTCTTTTTCATGTCCAACCTGAACCTCCCCTCTTTTAGTTTAAAGCCATCGCCCCTTGTGCTATCACAACAGGCCGTGCTAAAAAGTCTGTCCCCATCTTTTTTTATAGGCCTGTTTTAAGTACTGAAGTTATGCAAAACAAAACAGCTTCCAGATGGGAGATTCTGAGACCACTAAAGATTTTAGTTCCCTGCTTATGCCTCTGAGTGACAGATGCTGGTGGGACATGAGAAAGCATTTCTATGTCTATTTTTGCATAGCCTGTTCTGAGAACGCTGACCAGATAAAGGTCAACAAGTACAATGACTAGAGAAATACTGGCTTGTAGACCTTGTATTTTTCAGTGTGACCAGGGTTTGGGTGACTGTGCATGATCAAAAGTAGAAGGACAGGTGCATGCAGAGTGAGCTAGACAGCTGTAAGTGCTAAGGGAAGTCAGGGAAGAGCTGTGGTTTAAGCACAAAACGTATATATCTTTAGCTGGAAAGGCATTGTGATTATTTGAAAGTTCCTCTTTGGGTTTGTATAACCCATGCTAGAGGAAAGTGGATCTTCCTCTCTCTGTGGATGATTCGCGTAAAACAACACAAAGCTATTATGAGACCCAAGTGGTGGAGTTGTGTCTTAAGGTCCTGAGGGTCAAGACACTGTAAAATGTCTTCCCATCTTAGCATCATCTGCATAATTAGTATAGTCCTGGATTCTAATTCTCGATTGTTAATGACACTAATCCAAATCCATCCTTTTAAATTTTCACAAGTCAGTTTGCCCCAACATGGTCAAAACCACCAACAGAATTGTTTGGACCTCTTCTGGTTTGTAAAAGAGACCTGTGTTTGCACGTGTAACCAGAAAACTCTTTGGTGATGGGTGCTCTGTTCCTCTTCTTTTCCTTGGTGGCTGTGGGACAAGGGATCTCCCAGCTCCCCTTGGTGCCCTCCCTACCACCCTGGCAGGCAATAGCAGTAAACCCAAGAGGGACGTTGGGTTCCTGTCATCCTGCTGGGAAAGGGACAGTCTCTGCCAGGGTCACCACACAGGAAGAGATAGGGAGGAGTAACAGGAAAGTGAGGGAAGCGAGGGGTAGGAGGAATCGCCTTTTTCCCATCTTCTGTCCTTCCTCTGCAGCAGCAGCAGCTCTCCCACACGTGATGTGAACCTAGGGTGCGGCCAGAGATGCACAATCCTCTTTCCTTGCTCAAGGGATGTCACAGGAAGGTGAAACATGATGAGATTAGATGAGGTACCTTGCTGCGACTGGCTGGCAGCTCCAGAAGACATCTGATGTAACTAAATCCTTGCAGTTCAGCGTAGGCAACAGCCGTGGGAGGTAATGAAGATCTCACAGAGTGGGTGCATTTTCCTCCCCATGTTCTCCTTCCCTCCTGGCACACGTTGCTGTCGTGGACTGATTTTGCCAGGAATTGTTGTCCTGACTAGCTTGGTCTCATCCCTGTAGTTCCCACATTTATTAAATGCATCACAAGGACTGTGGATCAGAAAATTAAGTTGCTTCATGAGTAACTTCCAAGATGTTACTTCTTTGCTGTGGACTTGTCTTCTTGGGGTGGGATTCTCAGGTGTGCAACAGGGTGCTAAGCCTGAATGAACCTTTCCTCACCTCTGGGGCAAGCATTATGGCTCCATACCCGGGGAACTCCTTAGTGTCTTGCTTTTACTCTCTGGGTTTCTTAGGAAGCTAAGTGAAATACAGCAAGATAGGACTGACGAGTATTTGCTTTCACGGTTAGGTTTGGGGCAAGGTGGGAGACTGGGGAAGAGATCAGGGCTTCTTCCATGAAATATAATCTGGGCTTTTCAGAAACACCTTTTATTAATGGGAAAACCCTCTTTTTTCAAATCATTGTAGATTTTAATGTGGAATCTCTGATCTCTTGTCTGCTCCATCATCTGACTGCAACTGGGATTTAGTGGCCCAAAGCAACCTCGCTTGAGTAAAGAAGAGAGGAAGCCTCAACACTCCCCAGACCACACCTTGGTTGGTGCATGGGGTCAGTGGGCATCATGAAGCCCATGAAGTGAGAGAGCAGCCAGGTTAGTTGCCCTTCCCAGTTCAACTTGGTGCTGGTGAGGCCACACGTCAAGTACTGTGTTCAGTTTTGGATCCCTCATGCCAAGAAAGGCCTTGAGGTGCTGGAGCGAGTTGAGAGAAGGGAACGGAGCTGGGGAAGGGGCTGGAGCACAAGTGTGATGGGAGCGGCTGAGGGAGCTGGGGGGTTCAGCTGGAGAACAGGAGCTGAGGGGAGACCTTCTGATCTCTGAACTGCCTGAAAGGAGCTTGGAGCATGGAGGGTGTTGGTATCTTCTCCCAAACTATAGGATGAGAGGAAATAGCCTCAAGTTGCACCAGGGGAGGTTTAGATTGAATATTAGGAAAAATGTCTTCCCCAAAGGGCTGTGGGGCATTGGAACAGGCTGCCCAGGGCAGTGCTGGAGTCACCATCCCTGGAGGGGTTGAACAGATGTGCAGATGAGGTTCTTAGGGACATAGTTTAAGACCCGAGTTAGGCTGATGGTTGGACTTGATGATCTTGAGGCTCATTTCCAACCCAAATGATTCTATGATCCTATGAAGCCCTGCAAGGATTGCAGCACTGGGCTGTGCCTGCCCTCCATGACACCTGACGTAGATGATTGGTGAATCGCGTGTCTGACAATGGAGGCATGGCAAGGGGGAGACTGCAGCACAGGACAGACAGACAAATCATAGCCAGATCTGGCTGCACCCCTTGCCTGCTCCTAAAGGCAGAGTCTTTAATAAAGGTGAGTCCTATGACCAGTGACACTCTCAAGAGTAGGGGTTGGTCCCTTTTATCTCAGTAAAGTTCATGCTCTGGATGACGCGGGGGAAAATGAATGCTTGAAAGACAAATGAAGAGATTTGAATGTTTAGCAACCAACAAATTATTCTTCAAATGTTTTGGTGTTCAGCAAAGGGGGTTTTGCATATTCTAGAGACTTACCCATGTCTTTTATGAAGCTTAACATGGAAAAGGCCTTGAAAGGTTGAGGTTGCTGTCATGGACAGGAACAACACTTCTCCAAGATAGTGGAGTGATGATGTTTATTGAGTCTGGGTCCTAGGGCTGTAAGTCTGCTCTGTACCTTGCGCACAAGGAATCAGGAGATCCAGAACAGGAGCCAAACTAACAATTGTCCTAAGGTAATCCTGCCTCCTGGGACCATGGAGAACTCCCAGATCAGGGGCTGGTGAAGGGGGAAGATTTCTGTGCTGTAACAGACTAATTAGGCACCACGGCAAAGCATTTTTCCATCCGCTTAGGAAGCCCTGTCCTGACCTCGCTCCTACGCCTACTCCCTCTCTGTCACAGGGCTGAAAGAGCCTCGCTCAGCTCTTTTAAAACTGGAAAAGGAGCCCAAGCACCATGCTTTATGCAAGAGCTGAAAGGTTAATACATGTCACTTTTGTTGCTGAGGACTCTGCAATAGGCTAAGGAGGAGCCAGCCCTTTTTACTGAGGAAAAATAAACACAAGCCTGCCACAGCCTGCCCTTTTGGATTTCACAGTTCAACCCCGCTTTCACACCACAAGGCTTAGAATAAATATATTCCTTGTCTGAGCAGGGCTGTGCCGTCTCCGGTGCAGCAAATGCAAAATGCAATTCGTTGCAACGTAATGCAAACTGCGCAGGTCGCTGTTGGGTAGGGGTTTTCCTGTGGGTTGCAGGGATAAGCAAGCATCAGGCTCCTGAAATTAGAAAGGTCAGCGGGGATGTTTCCTGTTGGAGATGCACAAGCCTTGGTGCTCAGCTCAGAGGGCATGGAGTTAAAATTAGAAGCGGCTGCAGGGTTACAGAGATTGTTCCTTCAGCCTGACATGGTGGTGGGGTCTGTGGCTTAGGCTGTGAGAAAATAGACATCTCCAGCCTGAATATGCTCTAAAGGATCACAGAAAATATCACCCCTTATTGTCTTAGACACAAGGCCTGGGAAATTAGGAATCTCTCCCTAAATGTTCCCTCTTATTTCCTGGCATGTAGAGTACGTATACACACCTACTGATCCCACTGAAATAACAGGGAATGAAGTAATTAGGGAATGCCCAGTTCAGTTGCTTCCCAGAAATACTATGTTGGGTGAATACAGTTCTTGGTGTCTGACACCTTTCTGGGATATTATTTTATGATATAAAAGACTGAATAATTCACCATCCAGAAGCCCAGAACATGAGCCCCCTTCTCTGCCAAGTATGTCCCACCTCTCTTTCTGACCCTGGGAATATTTTTTCACCAAAAGCAGGAGAGCTCAAACAGAAGAGAAGGAGAGAATTCCCACAGCCCCAGATAGTCTGTGCTTGTTTCAAACCTTCTTAGATACCTTTCCCCAGTTTTTTATCTTCAACATAATCAAGGTATCTAACTTGGAGGAGGGCAAATTACAGGGACTGACTACTGCCAAGAATGTAATGTGTGGTCATATGCAACACCTTTTGCAACAGTTTAAACCATTGTTGTGTAGAACTTATCCCATGTCCTAACCTCCTGCATCCAAGAGTATGTACTAATAGGACTGATGGACATACCCCCAAGGTCTGTCTTGCTGGAGGGAACTGTTGTTGCAGTTTGGGAGCAAAGCATTGCAGCTCCCAAATGTCTGATTTTTGGGTCTGATGTGTGCCTGGATTTGAGTCTTCCCATCCCATTCCTAACCCTGTGGTAAGATGAGCATTTTCTCCTGCCACTTGCCAAGGAGCCACAAAGCCTTGCAGTGCAAGGGGTGTGATCAGTAGGTCGAGAGAGGGTCTCCTCCCCATCTACTCTGCCCTGGTGAGACCACAGCTGGAATATTGTGTCCAGTTGTGGCCCCTCAGTTCCAGAAGGACAGGGAACTGCTGCAGAGAGTCCAGCGCAGCCACCAAGATGCTGAAGGGAGTGGAGCATCTCCTGTGTGAGGAAAGGCTGAGGGAGCTGGGGCTCTGGAGCTGGAGGAGACTGAGGGACGACTTCATTAATGTTTACAGATATCTAAAGGGTGAGTGTCAGGAGGATGGAGCCAGGCTCTTCTTGGTGACAACCAGTGATAGGACAAGGGGCAATGGGTACAAACTGGAACACAAAAGGTTTCACTTAAATTTGAGAAGAAACTTCTTCATGGTGAGGGTGTCAGAGCCTGGCCCAGGCTGCCCAGGAGGTTGTGGAGTCTCCTTCTCTGCAGACATTCAAACCCACCTGGACACCTTCCTGTGGAACCTCAGCTGGGTGTTCCTGCTCCATGGGGGGATTGCACTGGATAAGCTTTCCAGGTCCCTTCCAACCCCTGACATTCTGGGATTCTGTGATTCTGTGTAAAGAAAAGAGAGAGCTTGCAGGGCACATCCACAGCCAGACTGGAAACTCTCCCTGCCCCCAGAATAAAGCCTACTGAAGGAGCCTGAGGTCCATAAATAGCAACCAACCACCCCTTCCTGTAAGGCAGCTGGGATTTCAAGCGGCTGGAGCTAAATGCGGTGCTAGGTCAGCAAAGACCCACCAGGAAAGGTAGATTATTGCTGTCCATCAGTGAAAGGAGTGTCTGCTTGCACACATCTGTGAAGACCTCAGCTTTAGAAAGCACATTTCTTTTATTTCAGTGGTTTACACGTCCATGTTCATCATACTCTTCAACACCTTTCAGTTAATATTTGCCGCTTTAAAAACCAACCAACCAACCAAAAAACAACCAAACAAAACCAGCATACATCAAGAAGCAATTTGTCTGGCTGGTAATAAGGACACCCAAAAGAGAGAGAGAGGCACAGCCAAAAATGTCGTACAGCTGTGCAAGTCCCGCATTGCCTCTTCTCCCTCCTCCCTGGCTCTGCTGAAAGACAGCAGCTGTAATCCCTTCCAGGTGGTGACAAGCATTATCTTTCCAGCCGGTAGAAACGTGACAACTCTGGAGCTGGCTGGGAACACGTGTTCCCGTGCTGAAAGGAGGAGAGGGAAGCTGCAAGACCCAACATGCACGTGAGTCATACCAGCCAAGGGGAAATGTAAACTTTGGAAGCGGTGCAAGTGCAAGGAATGTCATTGCGAGGGATCCTTTTCAGCTGCATGCTGTGTTCATGGATGCTCTGGATGATCCTGGGAGAGACTGATGGAGGAAAGGAATACCAGCTTCAGCAACATCCATCTCCTGGACCAACACTGCTCCCCAGCCCCTCTGAATGGGGCTTTTTGTGAGCGGGTTTGGGTGCAGAGCCCACATTACCCCAACAAGGACAGGTACACGTGTGAGTCACTGCCCAAACATGGTGACAAACACAGAGATGACTGGGACAGGTGTCATGGAGGGGAACTCCGGTGATTTCAGTTTTCATGGTTTGATGGTTGCGTTTTTGTGTTTTGTTTGGTTTATTTCTCCTTGTTGGCGCTGCAAGCAGGGAACTCAGTGACTCAACATGGACAGGGTGTGATGTTGACTGTGCACAAGTGGCTTTAAATTTATTAAAGTCAACAGCTGGAGGAGAAATCCTGGGAAATGTTTGCCCTTTCACTAACCTGTTAAGTACCAGCAGTGGCTTTTACCTGGAGCCAACAAACACATTTAAAACTTCTACGGGATGACTGGTTGGAGCTGTTGACTGTCAGTCTGCAAGTCACCACCATGAGCATCGTAAGACCATCTCTTCCCACATGAGACATCTCCATCTGAGAAGCTTGTCTAGACTCCATGTGCACTCAGCAGAGAGAAGTGGGCCTGCTGAGAGTCTAATTCATCTCCTTCTAGCACAGTCGTCTACAGCAGATGAATCAAGCTCTTCTTTGCTTCCATCTCCCCACTGGTTATAGTGGGAGTCTGGATGTTGGGCTCAGGGGAGACATCTTCCCCATAAATGTTTAACGTTAAGTCAATGCGTAGCACTTCCTGTGTATGTCTCATGCCAAGATCAGAGTTATGACTACCCGGCTCAGCGCCTTTCTGAATCCTGCAAGAATTGATGTGTCAGAAAGCAGAAATGTCACTTTGTGAAACCGAAATATTTCTACACATGATTCTACCAGCCAGTTGCTGCTGATATGGAGGAACACAGAGTGCAGGCCCACTGAGTAGCCATGCTGGGCCAAATGTTTTCCTGCAGAGGCTGACAAGCACTGAATAAAAGACTCCTTTTCAGAGTATAATAGAATCATAAAACCATTTTGGTTGGAAGAGACACTCAAGATCATAGAGTCCAACTGTCAGCCTCACTCTATCACTAACCCATGTCCATGAGACCCTCATCTATGTGTCTTTTGAACAATTCCAGGGATGGTGACTCCAGCACTGCCCTGGGCAGCCTGTTCCAATGCCCCACAGCCTTTTGGGGAAGAAATTGTTGCCCACATCCAACCTCAACCTCCCCTGGCGCAACTTGAGGCCGTTTCCTCTGCTCCTGGTGCTTGTTCCTGGGGAGCAGAGCCCGACCCCCCTGGCTCCAAGCTCCTTTCAGGCAGTTCAGAGATCAGAAGGTCTCCCCTCAGCTCCTGTTCTCCAGCTGAACCCCCCAGGTCTCTCAGCTTTCACCAAATGTCACTAGGCTGTGTTTCGAACCAAGCAGCCTGGGGGTACCTGGCCAACTCCCAGGATGCAATGGTGGTTCACAGCTTGAATTCAAACATTTACTCAAAGTGCTTGGGCTAGGATGCTATGGTCCACAGTCTTCAGCCCTCCACATGACAGTCCCGTGTCACTCTGAATCACTGCTGGGAGAGCTTGTCTCTTTGCATTGCCTGGAGAACCCAGGACAGAACACCTGATGCACATGCCTCCAGTTAGTGGTATGGATCCAGTCCAGCAGTAACTTTCTCCTTGGTGCCTTTCCCTCGAATATAAATCAGTGCATGTAACTGTATTTTTGACATTTCTCACTCTGGACACCCTGCAAAGTGTTTTTGAATTGGCTTGTGGAAACCTTGGAAACCCTTAATACAGAATCAAAATACTGATGTCGTGGGCCATCACTACAGGAGGGGAAAATTGCCCTGCAGAAGTGCTGTTTTTCTGATCCAGATGGTAAATGGCAGAGGGGTCGCTGATGCTGTGTGGGTGCTGTCTTTAACCACAAGCTTAAGTCTAGACAAGGAGGACTCAATAGGACTATCAAGTCTATTGTGAATGGTGGGTGCTTGAAGGCATTTGCAATCCAATCCAGCTCATAGAAGCAATGTTCACTTACTGTGCAAAGCCCAACACTGTGCTCACACATGGCAATTTCTGCACCATAAAAGGAGCTTTGATGGTAGAGAAGCTACAGGACTGGCCCTTGGGGCAGGTATGGCGTTCACCATGTACAGTAGATGTGACAGTTAACCTGTTAGTGCAATACTGGGATACTGGAAAATGCATCGGGTACTGCTGTGTCAAAGGAGGATAAGTTTTCATTTTCCTGCACTTCAAAGCCAATTGAGTTTTATTATTTGCTTTCAGCCTTGCACTTCAGCTTCTTGAGGTAGGATTTGTTTACACACTTTTAGGGGTGGATTAGGTTTTTTTTACATCCATGACTAATACAGTTTAAGATGTTCTGGAGCATCCCTGACTTTTACAAGTAGCTTCTGATATGACTCTGGACCTACAGGAGATCTGCATCCCTTCAGATCAACACTGGGACACGATAGTGGATTCCCTAGGACCTCTGAACTGGCACTAAACATTTATATTTAAACAACCACATAGGCCTTAAGCTGTCTGTGGTCTGGAAATGTCTACAGAGAAAACATGGAACTGAGGCTACCAGATGAGACAAGATATCAAACTTTGAGACAGTCATGGTTCAACTGAGTTGCACATAGAGAGAGATGTAGTCCCACCCGAGAAATCCTTGGAAACCAACGACATCCATATGAGGTTAACAGATGGGGTTGCCCTTCCTTTTAGGAATGTCCAGGTGTTTCTGAACTTCTGTGTCTTGAGATTGGTGTGGTTGTCTTGGAGTCCCTGGATGATCTCAGATGGCACTGTAAGCCTTTGCAAGGGCAGCTTAGAGAACCCTGTGTCTCAGACACCTAAAATTAAGTATCCGTACCTGGAGCTTAACCCAATTCTTAATTTGAGTGAAATGAATCTTATCTCTGAAAATCAATTGATTTGCTATGATTCTAAGAAATTGATTCTTAAAATGATAACAATATTAATTATTTGGATTTAAATGCAGATTATTTCAATGTGTCCGCATGCTCCTTCACAAACCCAGCACAATACCACACACATACTTTTTTACCACACGATTTAAGGCATTTTGCTTTCATGCTCTCTCAGGTTTTTTGTTGTTTTATTCTCCCTGAAAATTATTTATAAAATGGACTGTTTCCTAAAGACATATACACATGTATGCAGCTGAGGCATGATCAGACTTCTTCTGGCATTAGTTGGGCATTTATTTGGAAATTTATATATATTGCCCCAGGGGAAAAAACAAACAAACAAATAAAAAACTGAAGATGTCATCCAGTAGAAACTAGTTGTTAAATGAAGTTTGCAATTCTAACGTGGTTTATAAAGTCACACACCTCCAGTAAATGCTTGAACCTCTTCCAGTTGTTTGCTGCAGCACAAATGCCAAAACCTTTCCCATGTTAAAGGTAAAACTAGTTTAAATATCACCAGTTTTCCACAAGGGTGAGGCACTGCACAATTGCAAAGCCATTAGCTTTTGAACAGGGCCTCCTACAAAATTGTGTGAGGGATCCCAGATTGTAAAGTGCTTAGATACCATCGTTGGCATAGTAAAGATAATCACAAGGAAATGGACCTTACTTATTTCTAGTTTGGTCAATATTGCATTCAACCACTTCTCAGATACCTGACGGGTGAATTAACTCATCTCTCTTATCTACCGTTACATGACTATGTACTACAGTGATGAGCACAGTGCAAACAGATGGGTGGTCTGGAAGAGGAGATCTACTGGAATGACCTTTCTGGGTGTTGAGGGTTTCCAGTGAAATGAGGAATGATCTCAGTCTCTACTGCAGAAATACGGAAAGTGGCCTAAATACTGATATCTAGACCCCTTTTCTGGGTACAGAGAGGGTAGGGTAGGGTAGGGTAGGGTAGGGTAGGGTAGGGTAGGGTAGGGTAGGGTAGGGTAGGGTAGGGTAGGGTAGGGTAGGGTAGGGTAGGGTAGGGTAGGGAGTGGAAATAAATGTACATCTCTGTGAGCTCTGACCAGACTTTGGCAATGAATCCAGATTTTGTCATGTTTCTGTGGATTGGCAATCTTTCCAGAAAAATGGCATGCAACAGATGAAAGGCATCATGAAGTCACTCAGAGATGATGCCCAGCAGAGCCACAGATCACTCAAGCAGCAAACAGCATGGCTTAAAGGGTGGGAACAAGAAGGTTTCACAAACAAAACAGTCTTCCCTTTCCCCAAACCACTTTTCTATTGAAACCACTAAATGTTAATGAGTTTACTAGCCCTCCAGAAATGAGGGTAGGTAATTGCAATGTTACTCACAGGATTCAAGATCAAGTTTACCACATTTAACTCAGAAGAAAAGCCAATGATGGTGGCTCAACTCACTGGAGATACTGTAATATGTAATGAAAATATACTTTTAAAAATAGAAAAGAAGAAAGAAAAAAGCAGTTTTTGATAAGCAGTTCTAGAAGTCCAGGTCATCCTGGTCAATCTCATCAGAGCCTTCTTTCTTTTTAGAAGATGCAACTTCATCAGTATGTTCAGCATCCTTTGGATCTGCACCTGCAGCATCTGCCTGGTCCTCATCACCCAAGGGATCAGTGCATGAAGATGATTTGTCCTCTTCTTCCTCACTCTCAGGATACATGTGTGAGGGTTTGCTGCTCTCATCACTTTGAACCTCTCCATTGGTGTGGTTGCTCACGGGGTTATTGTCATCTTTGTGTTCCTCTTCACCTTCACCTTCACCTTCATCTTCACCTTCATCTACAGAACCTTTCTGGGATTGCTGTGAGAAGTTTCCCACAGAAGAATAACAAGAAAAGGCGGCTGCTTTGTTCAGAGTCTCTAGTCTTTTGCTGTGTTTTTTGCCTTTGGCCTTTAAGGCTTTCTCAGAAACCTTGTTGTTGCCTCCATCTTGGTGTTTTTCATGTGCATTGCCAGGGTCATCACTGGGAGGTTCTTCATCATTCTCATCGTATTTGTCATCTCCTTCACTGTTTTTTTCCTCCTCAGCTGAACATGCCTCATTTTGTGACTCTGGATTTGCATCTTCCGCTGCCTCACCTTCATCCTGCTCAACTTCTTCACTTCCTTCTGCAGTATCTCCTTCAGGATTGTTGCCACTTCCACAGCCATCAGCATCTCCTCCACCTTCAGATGTCTCTTCCGGATCATCAGCCCCAATGTCCTCATCCTCTGGCTCCTCTGCTTCTTCAGCTTCATCATCAGCTTCATCTCCAGCTTTGGACTTCTCTTCAGTTTCCTGCTCTTCATTTTGAGTTTCTTCTTCTTCCTCTTCCTCAACTGCTTCTTCCTCTTCTTCCTTTGCTTCTTCCTCCTCTTCCTTTGCTTCTTCCTCCTCTTCCTTTGCTTCTTCCTCCTCTTTTGCTTCCTCTTCTGCTTCTTCCTCCTCTTCCTTTGCTTCTTCCTCCTCTTTTGCTTCCTCTTCTGCTTCTTCCTCCTCTTCCTTTGCTTCTTCCTCCTCTTTTGCTTCCTCTTCTTCCTCTTCTGCTTCTTCCTCCTCTTCTTTTGGATTTTCTTCCTCTTCTTCCATTTCCTGCTCCTCTTGTTTTGTTTCTTCCTCATCTTCTTTTGCTTCCTCATCCTCCTTTGTAACTTCTTCTTCTTCTTGCACTTGTTCCTCTTCCTCTCTTGTTTCTTCCTCCTCTTTCATGTCTTCCTCTTCTTTTTCTCTTTCTTCCTCTTCCTCCTTCACTTCCTCTTCCTCTTCCTCTTCTTTTGCTTCCTCCTCCTCCATTATGTCTTCCTCCTCCTCTTTTGTTTCTTCTTTCTCCTCCTTCTCTTCCTCCTCTTTTATTTCCTCCTCCTCTTTTGTTTCTTCTGCTGCTTCTTCTTTTACATCCTCATCTTCTTTCTCTTCAGTTTCTCCCTCTGCTTCCTCTTTTATTTCCTCTTCTTCCGCCTTCACAATTTCTTCTTCCTCTTTCTCTTCTTCCTCCTCTTTTGCTTCTTCTTCTTCTTCTCTTTCTTTCCCCACTTCTTCTGCTTCTTCCATTTCTTCTTCTTTGGTTTCTTCATCTTTAACCTCATCCTCCACCTCACAGTTTTGACTCTCTGATATTTCAGGTCCTTCTCCATCTCCGTTCAATGCTGAGCTGTCCTCTTCATTTAATTCTGGCTCCTTTTCTTCATTGCCATCCACTTCCGTTTCGCTTGGCTGGAGTTCACCCTCATCATTCTCCTCATTTGGATTGTTGTTTTCTGCTGCTTCTTTCTCAGAACTGCAGGAAACTGTTTTGACATCCTGGGCTGCTTCTGAGACACAGGCTTCCTCATCATTTTTCTTCAGCCTCAGGATTTGCTGTAAATCAAATGCTTTCATGACTGGAGCATTTGTGGCCACCACAGCATTTCTTGTGGGCTTAGAAGCCATTTTTTTCCTCACACAAGAGTCACATGGGCAGTATTCTTCCTCACTCGTTTGTTTACTAATACTGGCCTCAAAAGCTGCACTAAATGCTCTGTCTCCATCTACATCAAACGAGAAGTCTGATGTGTCCTCTAGTCTACTCTGAGTTCCAGTCTTGTCACTGAAGAATGACTTTTTATGCATAGTCTGCAATCGCCGTCTCCTCTGCTCAGTTTGGAGTGTTGACTCACGCTTGAGTGGTTCATCTGGAGGTCTTGGTGTCTTCTTCCCTGCTCTGGTTTTGATCTTTCTCAGCTCCTTCTCTATGCTTTTTTGTATCCTTTTGCTCACTTCCTCCTTCAGCTCCAGTATCATTTCATCCATCTGCTCATTGTTCTGCAGGTTCCACCTGACTTTGAACTCATTCATGGCACTGACATAGTGAGCCATGAACTCCTTCTCGATTTTCTTGAGCAGTTTCAGCACCCAGACTGGGTCCGGATCTGCTGAATTTTGCTGGACAAGGGATGTGCCCACATTGGTGGCCACATTGACATTGGGCTTTGGGTCATTTGGAGACTGTTTTTCAAGATGCTCTTCCAAATCAGCTTTCAGTTCAGTCCCACAGTCACCATCATTGATGTTGGTATCATCCGTAGTGTCTAGCTGATCAGCTTCCTCTGTAAGATTTTCTTTTGGGCGTTCATCATTTACAGCTTCAGCTTGTTCTTGCTCTTCATTTTCATCTAATTTGCTCTTTTCTTCATTTTCATCTAATTTGCTGTTTTCTTCATTTTCAGCTAATTTGCTGTTTTCTTCATTTTCATTTTCTCCCCCTTCCTCCTGACTGTTTTCACAGTTACTGCACTGATCCTCCTTATTCTCTTCTGCCTCCTGAACCAGAGGTTCCTCTCTAGTACAATGTACTGTTTCCTCGTCTTTCACTTTTAAGGAGGCTGTCGAAGGTCGGGATGACTGCTCTTCCTCTTTACTTTGCTCCTCAGCCTCAGCCACTTCAGTACCAGTCTCTACATTTTCCACTTGTCCAGCTGATTTGAATTCAACAGTTTTCTGTGCCGTTAAACCGCGGTCCCTGGCACCAGCAGTGCTCTCTTCTCCTGAGCCACCAGAACCACTGCTAACATCAACCCCAGAGGAGGACATCGGTGTGAAGTCATGATCTACAGATTTAAACCCAGAGGCTGTCTTTGCTGGCTCACTTGCCTCTTGACCTGAACTTGGACCACTTTTTTCAGCTGTGCATCCAAACCACAAGGCTTGAAAAATATTTAGTAGCTCCATATACCTTGGCTTATTCAAACCTTTTGATTTATCTGATGGATCCTCTGACTCTTCATCAAGGAGCTGGAGACTGGCAAGACAGGTAATCAAAATGTTGGCAGAGTTACTCAATTTTCTCCCCATAGTGGGGGACACTTCAGGCAAACTGTTTGATCGGTCAAATTTTGTTTCATGTTTTGAACTGAGCAAGGCCTTCATGATCTGGACAGAAGTCTGGACAGAGGTTGGCAGGTCTCTTCTGTTGTTTTGGCTGGATGTAACTGACTGGCTGCATTCTGCCTGGTCAGCCTTGGCAGCTTCGGACACAACCTCAGCAATTTGTTCCTCGTTTGCACATTCTTCAGCTTCTTCATTAATAGCAGTGCCTTCTGCTGCCTCTTTCTCCACTTCATCCTTTGCCTCATTTTCAGACTCCTCCACATCCTTTTTCTCAGCTTTTTCGACCTCTGAGGTTTCCTCGGCATTTGTACAGTCTGATACCTCGGTGGTTGCCTCTACACATTCCTTTTCTTCGTCATCCTCCATTTCATATTTCATAAGCAATGTTTCTGAAGGGATTTTACTCAGCCATTCTTGCACAACTTCTTCTGGAGATGCGTTTGGTAGAGCAGATGGCATTAAATCACCCCCTTCCTCCTGTGTGTCTGTCCCTTCTAACTCCTCCTCCACTTTTGTGTTGCAAGAGTCATCGATCTCTTTGTTCTTCTGATCATTTACTTCCTCTGCAGCTGATTTAGACCCATAGGATGTTACTTTGGAGGAATCTATGATTTCTTTCTGTTCTTTTCCTGTGGTCAGCACAGATTCAGTACCTATGCTGCTAACAGAGGAATTCTTCAACATGGTAGACCGTATTTTTTTACTGTTTGGCTTTCCTTTTGGAGGGGCAGGGCAATGCATACTACGTACAGACAAAGTCTCAGACAATGATGCTCGGCTGGAGTTTGACATCTTCACATGAAGATTTCTAGTTTTTATCTGCCTCGATTTTGAAGATTGAGATATATTTGATCGTGAACACCTATCATCACTTTCCTGGGATGTCTGTGTCAACAAGTTTTTATCTTTTACTTCTGACTTTGAAGAGACTCTTGAGCAGACACTTGCTGGATTTCCATTCCTAATCCCAGCCTCAGCTGAGGGGTCACCTTTTGAACATACACTCTCACTCATACTTCCCTGTCTTGAAGAAGGGTCCTCTGAATTAATCTTGGAATGACCCTCTTCAGCTTTTCCATTAGGCCTTGAAACACTTGAGCAGAGGGATGATGGCTTGCTGTTTTCTTCTCTATGGCTTCTCTTCTTTGAGCTTTTGGAGGCTTCACTGATGGTACTTTTCAAGCTTTTCTCTTCAGTAAAGCCTGCAATTGCCTCTGCTTCACTGGTAGATGAAATGTTTGATTGAAAAGATCCTGAGTTGTGAGACGTGGGATCTCCGATAGATTTTTTCTTGATTTCACATGAGCTTTTGGAGTAATTAGATGCCCTGCTGCATGATCTCAGATCATCCGCATGTAGAGAATTCTTTTTATTCTGAGTGGATTCAAGTGAAGACACAGACATTTCAGACTGTGCATCCAAATGAATGTGGTTGTGTTTGCTCCTTTTGGATCCTCTGGAAGAGCAAGAAGCATTGCACAGAAAGACCTCATCACTGTTGCTTCTCTTGCTATTCCTGTCACTAGCTCTGGAATGGGGGGTTCCTTGTGTAGAGCATCGTTCACCTTCACTGCTCTCATCTCTAACTAATTGGCTGTGTTTTGTTTTTGCTGATACTGAGCTGCCTTCATTGATTTCACTTTCTTCTTGTTCTGCTTCAACCTCTTCACCCTCTTTCTTAGGGTAGGACTCACTGGAGAAGGAGGAGACCACTACATTGTCATCAGAGTGGTCATCCTGTTCACTCTTCGGTCTGGGAGCAGTACAGTTACTAGAGTTGCTGTGCACGCTGTTGGCAGAAGTGGAGCACCTGGTGTTATCTTCTTGATTTGCCTTCTGAAGGCTGGAGGAGGACATGCTCCTGCCCACGCTACTTGTTTCCTCACAAACGTTCTTCTTGCTCTGCTTGGACTGCAGAGATGACCTTGACATGACACTCCCAGCTCTGCTACTTTCAATTTCTTCCACATCTTCCTTTAAGCACTTCACAGAGGAAACTTCAAAACAATTTTCATCTTCATTTTGTGAATTGGTTTTGCTGGCCTCATGGTCTTCAGGGGCGTCTTGCGTATCCAGGTTGTTTTCACAGCTTGAATGTGACATTACACCCAATGATGAAGGTCTCCGACTATTGCTCGTGTTTGTCCGAGTATATTCTCCATTGGAAGCACCTGTAGACAAATCACTTCGACACACACACTTTTTAATGGATCGATACGCCACTCTGTTCTCTATAGTCTCTGAATAGGATGAGGACTCTTGCACAATGTGCTCAGAGAATTCCTCGCTGGATGTTGTGTGGAGGCTATCCACAGATGCCATTTTTTTGTGGACTATTCTCCTCCGGGAAGATGTGCTGGAGCATGACGAGCGTGTGTGCCAGGTGCTTCGTACACTGGGCTCTTCCCTCTGGGATGTGTGCATGGGGTTTTTCCAAATGTCGTAGTCCTGGTGTTTCTTGCCACAGCTATGACAATGAGCCTCGTCACATTCTGATTCCTCAAGTTTTGACATGTAAGAGTCGATATCACAGGGATATAATGACTCATCTGCTTCTGAACTGGCTTCTGGGTTCGTTTTCTGTAAGCGGTCTATTCCACTGTCCTCCTCTACACCTGATTCTTCACAAGGCATCTGGTTCATCAGATTGGACTTCTTGATCTGGGTGGACCACTGCAAAGTCTCGTCATTTAGCAAGCGGAAGCGGACTTTCATCTCAACAGACAAGCTACCATCCTTGTTCACATGTACCCGTTTTTCTATGTCGTCATTGACCAAGGAATGGACCAGGTCCCCAGGTTTTGCGTGAGAGCAACTGTTTGAGAAAGGTGCACCATTATCAGGTGAGGCGGACAGACCATTAGGATACGACTTCTCTGATGATAAAGAAAATCTCATTGACCTATTGCTTGATGCTGACCGTGGATGTATCACACTTTTTTTGGTTTTCAGTCCAAAGTTCACTGGAGTTCAAAATAAGCAGAGACAAGAAAGATGGAGAGAAATGTTAGCTCATATAAAGATGGCACAAAATACATAGATCAAATCCTCAACATAGTGAATACTAATATTCCATTAAAGCTAAGCCTATGCTGGTTAACATAGGTAGAAAATTTGGCTTTGATTAAGTGATGGTCATAAATATTAAGTTTTGAATGAATAGCCTGTATTAAAGTCTTCTATACCTTAACTTTATTATGTTTTTTCTTCTAAATTGAAAGACAAACACTTTTTTAGAAGTTGTATTAAGTGCATGCCGGGAAGAAAAAAATATATATATTTACAGAGCAATTTAGTCTCAAAGTTTCTGTATTTTATCACATTGCAAATATGCCTTTATTTAACTGTACATGTTTTCTTTCTTCTTATTCAATCAGGGGAAAATACATGGAAAAGTGACCTTCTTTCTTAGCTAGAGGTCAAGTGTCACATGTTTACTGTACATCATCTACTTCTCCACTCACATGCCAGGAAACACATGTGTGGCCATGGTGACCAGAGCAGCACTCAGTCCCTGCAGGGATGGACCACTATAAATGATTATAATGCTTATTAAAACATAAGGGACAAATGCAAAGGGAATTGTAAGCTGGTGATAGTTACAAAGAGAAATAGTGAAATAGTGGTAGTTATAGAGTAAAACAGTGGTAGAAAGGGAATTTTAAGAATTGCAATCCGAAGCACATCTCTGTGGCCCAGTGCAGTGATCTGCATAGATTTATTGAGGTCCTAGACCCTTCATTTCAAGCAGAGTACATTGCATTCGTGCTGTCTTGCAAGATATGCATCTATCTTGTCTCTCGTCCATGTGTTTGTTCAAAGTTTACTTTTATATATCTAGAAAACCACATGCCTCTGTAGGCATATGGATAGACAGCTGAATGGAGGGCATTTTATAAAGGAAGCGTTGAACAGGGAGCACACCAATCAAGATCAATAACACACGGAATAGCTTCTCTGTGGCCACCCTTATGCATTCAAACCAACATGTTCGCTCTGTTTCTTGACGGACAAAGAGCTTCTGTTTGTTCCCACCATTCTCTCTCATCCTTTGTGTCTCAGGCAGGGAGCATGGGATGCCTCTGTCCTGAAGTTTCTACAACTAGTTGCCAACAAACAAGCGAATCTTCCCTGGCTCCTGGTATTGACGATAGAGACAGGTGCACCTCCAGAGCACGCTTCATTTCATCCTAAAACAAATCCCTAATACAGGAGAGATGAACTGAACTCTGCAAATGGGAAGTTTCTCTTCATAGACTACTGAAGGTGGTTGATCTAATTACCTTAGATAACTCATGATGAAGCACCTAAGAAATATCATCCTGAACAGCCCATAATATAGTCCTTCCTGAACATAACTTTTCCATTAAAAAAATGTTTCGTTCCCAAAGGGCTACGCTGAAGCTGTAACCTGCAGGGCAAACAGAGCATCCTCTGATGCAGGCAGATGCAGAAGTACAGACATTATGTGACAGACAGACAAGGGGATAGAGGATTCGTGGGAAATCTCAGGGGTTTGGGGAGTCTCGGAGGCAGACACAGGAAAGGAGGGAGTTCTGGAAGGAAAAGGAGACACAGAGATATGAAAGAGGAAGGGAAGTCAGCCAGACATAGGGAGCATGTAGAAGAAAGACTGGAGGGTGTAGGGAGGAAATCCTAGAAGGAAACCAGAGAAAAAGAAGGGGAGGATGGAAGGCCTGGGAGGCAGAGGGAGGGAAGTACATTTTCCACATGAAACTTGGACACTGGGGCAGTACAATGGGTGCCTGTAATCTCCATGTTGTGGGACACAGGCCTGGACATGGCGGTGCAATACGCCCCGGAATTTTTCTTACTTTCATTGTTCTCGTTGACATTGTTGCCGTTGGAACGGGGAGCCAGGTCGGGCAGCTTCTCCACCGAGTGTTTCCTCAAATTCTCCATCGATACAGGTTTAAATGGCTCCCGACCAACACACACCAGCACGCTGGGGCAGTGAAGCAGAGCCTGCATGCTGTCGATCTAGAACGAGAAGAGCAAGTGGATCACCAAGAGCAAGTAGAGCAGAACTAGGTTTTACCTTCCAGGTCCAGAATCCATTGACATCTAGATCTCACCTAAAATAAAACAAACATGGTTCTGGAGAACTTCAGGGTCTACCCGTTGGCAGGCTCTGTTGCAGTATTCTTCCATTGAAAGAGAAGCTCTGCTATGTTTTAATTAGATCTCCCAAGATAGGGAAGTGGTGGGAGACATTGCCTAAGAGAGAAGATACCTCATTTATTACAAGGTTTTAGATCTTCTGGGAAAGATTTGAGCATAATCAATGTAGTAATGAGGAAGGGGATGGAACTGAAGGCTTTTCAGTTTCCCTTACAGAGAATTTTACCCTTTAATTTCTCTAATTCCTATATGGGACAGCAATTATTCCCCAATAAATGCTGGATTCCAGACTGACCATTAGTTCTCTTCCTTCCTCAGCTCAGGAAGGGACAAGAACTGTCTCTTCCCCTAATATTACCCCAAATATTGTCTTGAATATTACCTCAAGTGTTGCCTCAATGCTGGGCAATGTAGGACATTGCCCCTTAGTATGAGAAGCACCTGTGAAGGACTCTCTCTTCCTCCATGAGAACCCAGGCTTACACGCAGCCTCTTCCTCTTCACCTCATGACCTGTGTCTGGATTACACACCAAGTCCTTCATGTCAGCTGCAGCTCGGGACAGGGAGCAGGGCTAGATGTGGCAGGAAGCCACTTCTACCCAAATACAACTTTTACCTGGGTCTGAGCAGGACTCAGGTCTTGTGATGAGTACTGGCTGGACAAAGCCTGGACCCCTCTTCCATCTTGCTTCTGCAATCCCTTATTTGTAAGATTCATAGAATCATAGAATGTCCTGAATTGGAAGGGATCCACAAGGATCATCAAGTCCAACTCCTGTCCCTGCACAGGACAACCGCAAAGTTCACATTATGTGTCTGAGGCTGTTGTCCTATTGCTTCTTGAAAATTATTTGGTTTGGTGCCATGACTATGCCCCTGGGGAGCCTGTTCCAGTGCTCCACCACCCTCTGGGTGAAGAACCTTTTCCTCATATCCAACCTGAACCTTCCCTGGTACATCTTTCTGCCAAGACTGAAGTTAAGTTACAGGGAAACCACTTGTTGGCTTCTGAAAGTATGAGAGGGTTCTCTTGCTGTCTGAGAGGGCTTCAGAGTGGCCAACATCTTCACAATCTGGCTAGGATATTCCTTCCTTCTCAGACTGCTGCCTCAGGAGAACATCTCTAGAGCACATGGGGACTCACCAATAAGAAGTGACCATGCAATGGGCTAACCAAGATGTTAGCTAGCACCAGTGGTGGGCTGAGCACTATCTTGCCCATAAGATGCACCCTGACCTCACTGTGCCACTTAATCATCGGTCCTTTAACTAGCAGCTGAGTATGGAAGAGAAAGTTTTGGAAGAGCAGCTGTGATGACAGTTCTGCAGATGTCGCACCTGCCTGGCATAACAGTGCACGAAGAAAGGACCTCATGCTCTACATTTTGCTATAGCAAAAGAATACAGAATGAGTTCCCCTCCAGAGCCCAAACCCTTAGTTTGTTAGAAGCTTCTGGGGTTTTCTGAGATTAATAAGTACCACCAGGGCTTTGAGGAATATTAAAGATAATAGTGCTGGATCTTTTGCAGAGAAGAAGAGGGTGAATATTTAGAGGGTGAAAGAACAAGACAGGGACAGACCAAATCACACTTATGATCCAGTTAAATACTTCTGGAAATTTTTCTTACGGTAAAGCATGTGGCATCAAGTTTTTAGTGGGAATGAACTACACTCCCATTGTGGTCCCATTACTTTTTATTTCCTCTCTGCACTACAGCAACACTTGCAACCTGAGGCCCATTGAATTTAGTGCTATAAAAGCCCACAATAAGAGAGGCTCTACTGTCTAAAACTCACATTAAGCATCACAAAACTCCTGAGTCCATGTGAAGAGCACCATGAAAGAGAAACGAAAACTAACCCACAAATCTCAGTCTCTGTCTACTGCTTGTCACTTGTCAATAAATCCACTTTTTGTCCGCATATTTCTAAAGGAAACATCTTTCTAGCTCACTCAAATAGTGTATAGAAAGCCTGTAATATAATTAATGACAATATTTTGAGTAGTTTTTTGCTGCCTGTATATTTCTTTTCCTTCTTTACATTCCTGGTCTTTTTTATTCTCTTTTTTATTTGTTTAGTGAGACCTTTCCGCATGTCCTCATACAACTAGAAAGAAAATGAATGTGAAAATGGAGAAAGATAAAAAGAAAAGGAGGGAGAGAAGGCAGGAAAATAGACATGAAATCCCTTTTGACCCTTATGTAAAACAATCTGTCTTTAAAACCCCACTAGTTCCAGGAACTACTCTTGTTCGCTAAGGACATTTTTTTTTCAGTGAAAGGTATTTTCTGTCCAGGATATTTCCTCACACGTACTGTGTCTGTATATAGGTACTTCAATCACACTCATCACCGCTGTGTTGTGTGTGCAGAAAATAGATGGTGCCAGTGACACAGCTTCAGGAATCAATGGAGCCGAGCCAGATGAGTTATTGAATTTATATATACTGCACAAACTAAATCCTTTCATGTAGAATACACTTGTGTTATGTGATGTAAAATAAAGGCTCTGTCATGTAGTATTTCTGGCATCATCAGCTCTTTAGCAGTGGTTATACCTATAACATATATTTTCATCTGAATATCTTGCAAGATTAATCTCTTTGAGTTAACAATTGTAGAAATCAAACTAAATTTGGGAAATCATCACGTCACAACGCTTCATTGCTAAAAACATTTTGTTAGTTGTAAATACAACTGAATGTCTCCTCAGGGTTAAATAAACAGTTCTTCTCACGCTGATTTGGTTTAACGCAACATCCGTTCTGTCAGGGCAATACCATGCCATGGAGTTGGGGTGAAAATTCGTCTCAGGATGCTCAGCACAGACTTTCCCACTTTGCTGCATGAATCACACAGAATCACACAGAATTGACTGGGTTGGAAAAGACTTCAGAGATCATCCAGTCCAAGCCTTGGTCCAACTCCAGTCCATTGACCAGATCATGGCACTAAGTGCCATGTCCAATCTCGGTTTCAAAACCTCCAGGGCCGGTGAGTCCAGCACCTCCCTGGGCAGCCATTCCAATGCTGACCACTCTCTCTGCACAGAATTGCTTTCTAATCTCCAGCCTCAATTTCCCCTGGCAGAGTTGAAGCCCATGCCCCCTTGTCCTATTGCTGACTGCCTGGGAGAAGAGCCCAATCCCCCCTGGCTAGAACTGCCCTTCAGGTCGTTCTAGAGAGTGCTGAGCTCACCTCTAAGCCTCCTCTTCTCCAGACTGAACAAGCCCAGCTCCCTCAGCCTCTCCCCATAGGGCTTGTGCTCAAGTCCCTTCCCCAGTCTTGTTGCTCTTCTCTGGACCCGCTCCAGCACTTCAATCTCTTTCCTGAGCTGAGGGGCCCAGAACTGAACACAATACTCCAGGTGTGGCCTCCCCAATGCAGAGCACAGGGGAAGGATCACTGCCCTTGTCCTGCTGACCACGCTGGTTTTGATACACCCTCTCAGCACCACGTCACTGCCTGGGCTACACAAAGGACACCTGTCTTCAGGGGAATCAATATGGCATTTTTTACTAATGCTAAATTATCTCTAAGCAGCCTGTTCCCTCTCAGGTGTTTGGCAACTTGAAGCTCGCTCAGCGCATCACAGGGTGAGGTCCATGAGTTGCGTCTCAGACTTGCTTCTTTTTAAGGAATATGTAAAAATTATTTTTAATGTGAAGGGATCATGAACCTGCGGGTGTGCCAGTGTCTGTTGTTGCTCCTGAACATGCTGAGTGAAATATTGGCCTCATTTCAACCAGCGGCAGAATTTCCCCTGGCTTTGCTGAAGTTTGCATTGCACTGCTTATGATCAGGAACCAACATGAGAACTGGGAGCTTTCTTTTGTTATCCTGCAAGAGAAGTGATCCTGTTCTTCTGCTTGGACATAACCACCATCAGACAGAGTTATTATGACTTGTGAAAATGCATTTTCTGTGCACTTTCTGTCATTGATTTTCATGCTGGTGGAGGAAATAGGATATATCAAACAAAACATTGGTGAAGTGGCTTGAGAAATAAAACTGCAAGATTTGGCAAGAACACAATGGTGAAAAGCAGATGCAACAGCTATCCATATTTTGGAAACACGTGATCCCCAGAGAAAGAGATGAAATATTAGATCTGAATAAATTATGAGAAAATAATCTGATGTTGAAGTGCTGTTCAGGATAGGTAAGAGGTGGGAATGGTCTTGCAGAGAGGACAGTGAGAATTCCCGTGTATAGGATGTTGTTCAAGGCTGAGATTTGCCTCCTTGAGCATGATCCTAGTCCAACTCTCAGGAGTTATCTTACTCTAAAGCGATATGTTCTGAGACCTGAGCTTTTATAAGCAACTTCTATAAAGGAACACCTTGTAGTCATCTCCCGTAGATATGTTGTGAAAGACAAGGAACACGCACCCTTCCATAAATGTTGAAAACAAAGGACAGGAAGATAGTAGCAAGATTGTGTGTCAGATTTTGGACATTTGAAAGCTATGTGTAGGACTGAGCTAGTCAACCAAGGCTGTATAGTCCATGTGGAAAGGACAGTTCTTGTACCCTGCACTGGACAACTGCTGTGAGACAAATCTGGGGATGCCTTTTTCTCCCTTGTTATAAGAGCACCTTGGAATAATTAGAGACATGTAAGCCTCTAAAATAAGGCAGATTAACTCCAGCCACATGACCACTCAATAGTTATCAGGAAACATCATCTGAGCTGAACACTGAATATCAGTCTCCAGAGTCCCAGGCTTGTGCCCATTCTTGAAGACCATATTACTTCAATGAGTTGCTGCTCTTAATTGCTATTTTAGGAATACAGTCATAATTAACTTCCGCTGTATAGTAGCGAATGAGGCATAATCCAAATATAAATAAAATCAGTAATAGAACATGCTGGGCCAAACCTTATAGGTCGGTCTCGAAGCAGGGAGACTATGACTGTAGTAAATATTATGTTCTTTTAAAGGATCCTTTACATTCTTTGCAGTTAGTGAAAACCCAGGACTTTAGAGACCATTGTTGTGTGACCTTAACTGTATTGGATGGTTTTTTTCAATTTGTTTAAATGGGAAACTCCATTTAAACTTTTTTTTTGTCCTGTATGGATTGGTTCAAAAAAGCTAAATGCTCCTTCTGATAAAAATGTTTCATAGACGTTATTCTAAGCCCCGCTGTGGAGGCCACCATGTGTGAGATGGAAATGATAGGACATCATCTCTTCTAAACGGTATTTTTTTCCGGTTTGGGTGGTATCCATTGGAGGATGGATTGTCTCCATGATTGTTACTGTACAGTCCCTGTCACAAAGGGGCTGTGATCTCAGCAAAGACCTCTAGGTGTTACTGCAATACAGTTAATGATAAAATGTCATCAAAGCCTAAACAGAAGAAAGGCAAATATCTCTAAAATAAGGAAGCTGTTGCACGTTGTGGAGAACGTGCTATTCTCTGGTTCTTCCCAGAGGAGAAAAAACCTCCATAAACCTTACTCAGCTCAGAAGCTGAATATCGATACTGGTTTCTGATGAGGGTAAAATGCAGGAGATACCTTCTGGTTTCCCTCTGCTGGCTTTTGGCCAGCAAAAGACGTTTGAGAGATAAAGACAGAATGGGGAAATAATGCAAGACTCAGTTGAGATCACAAGTCCGTAAGCTAATCCACCTTCCAAAGAAGGGCACAGATGCACAGGAGAAACAGGAAAAGCTCGTACCAGACATGTTGAAGAAAAGGTTAGGGCTGAGTTCATTGCCCATCATGCTGACTCATTGCCCCATTTCCTTGTGCTCTTTCATCTCTTCCCTTTTTTCTTTCATTCAGATTTACAACCCTTTAGAGTGCGGAACAGCCCTTTCATTTTGTAGTTGTACTCTATTCAGTCCAGAGGGATCCAGGTTCTGAACTGGGGTATCTTGGTTTAACAATAATTAATTTTGTAGTTTATTCATGTGAAGGACCCATTTCCCATTAGACTTTGCACTGGAGGAATTAGAGAGTGGTTCTTCAAGGGAGTGCTTTTTTAAAGCTATGCTAATCTGTTGGTCAGAAGGTGAATCACGGGGTGTTGCCACTCCTTGCCCACATATATATTAGCAAATTAGCGGAATGTGGTGGAAGGCATAGGAAAGTGCATTACTTGACCTCGCTTTCTCTAACATCAGCATGGGAAACCTCCCCCACGCCCTACCACCCTGGAACACCCCTTTTCCCATCCGCAGAGAGGCTGGTGGATGTGGCACGGGTGTGTATCTGATGAGCAGCCAGAAGGCTCTCCCCGTCACATCAGAAGGAACACAGAAGAAGAGCTAATATTGAACTTAAAGCAGGGAACTACTGCATAGAGTTAAATCTCATCCTCTGCAAACTGTGGCACGCAAATAATTAGTTCAGATGAGTACACAGCATCCCTTCTTCTCGCACAACACACCAAAACTCACACGGTCTCCTACACAACACATTAAACCTCAGGTCTAAAAATCCACATGCAGGACAGATGCCAGTGTATCCACTGAACCTAAATTACACGCTGCTACCTTTATTTAATTCTTATATCAAAGCAATATGGGCCAGTCCATTGCTCCAGATGCTGAAATGCAGCAATATAAGACGATTTGTCATACCAACACTTCTAAAAGCATCAGCATCTTCTAGAACTGATCAGACATGAACTGGCTAGTTTTCTGGTTTGTCCACTATGTAAAGCTGCAAGAAAAATAACAGCTGTGGGAGTTATGATCTGGAAATCAGACCATGAAGCACTAAAAAAGTCAGGTAAAATATGTGAGAGAGAGAGAGGAATAATGCACTGCTCTGCTTTTCAGTCAACCACAGGCAAAGATCGTGTTCAGCTATTGCACTGCTGGCAGCTTTTCCTGGAGTGCTCACAGATACCTTTTCCCTGTGTGTGACACTTTGCACATGCATAAAGAAAATGTTCTCAGCTTGGCGCTGGAAATGGTCTAGATGAATGTGTCTTTCAGCAGGTCGGGAAAAATACTGCAAGCAGAAGTTTGGTTACTGCCTCTGTGGAGGGTGAGCTGGTTCCTGATGAAGACTATGGGAGGGTTCCTGAGGACTTCCACTGAGTGCTGGATGGAGTTAGGGAGGTCCCCACATCACCCTGACTTCATATGCAAGCTTTGGATGGCCTTTTCCTTACCCACCTACCCTGTC
This sequence comes from Patagioenas fasciata, assembly GCF_037038585.1. NCBI lineage: Eukaryota > Metazoa > Chordata > Aves > Columbiformes > Columbidae > Patagioenas > Patagioenas fasciata. The sequence continues at coordinate 122,909,148 of NC_092522.1, read as the reverse complement.
TGCTCAAAACGGGGTCTGATACTGTTCTAGTTGTGAATCAGCCAGAGAAACAAAAAATGCTGTTAAGGGTGTGAATTTCAACATAGAAGAATCACAGAGTCACAGAATGTCAGGGGTTGGAAGGGACCTGGAAAGCTCATCCAGTGCAATCCCCCCATGGAGCAGGAACACCCAGCTGAGGTTCCACAGGAAGGTGTCCAGGCGGGTTTGAATGTCTGCAGAGAAGGAGACTCCACAACCCCCCTGGGCAGCCTGTTCCAGTGTTTGGGAACAGAACAGTGTTCTGGAAAGAAGAGAGGAAGGTGTTTATTAGGAAGATTTCGCTGTGGATATTTTCCACCTTCTGACACACTGCAGTTCCTTACAGAAATCAGAGTCCACCACCTGCTCCTTTGGCACTGGGCTCATTAAATCTGGTTCATCCAACATCAGCATTTGAAAATCATGAGTCAGACTAACACCCACCCCACCCCAAGCGCCTGCCCTTATCCTCTCATAGGGCAGGATTAGCTTAAAAACTGTCAACTCTTGAAAAATGCTAAGCATTTGGTTCTTGTGATTAGCGTCGTGGTGACTGAGTCAGTGGGAAGGATACGGTTCATGAGTTCAAGTTTTTCCCTGTGACCAGAAGTTCTCAAAACTTACTTTTTATACGTTGTGGATGAAAAGCTACTCCGGCTGGAAACTGTGGGTGAAAACATAGGTGTGCTCCAACTAGCTGTAGGAGCTGGAACTGAGTGTATAAACCCTACTGCTTCTACATCAAGCTCGTAGATCCATATATCATTATTCCATGGTCCTATCATCCCAGGTCTCTCTTAGCTTAAATATTTATGCACTGCGCTTTGTTGAGCACTATGGATAGAGCCTATGGACTCCAAAAGCTCAGGACACAAAAGGAAACACATCTATTCAAGACCTCTGGTTTAAATCGAACTATTTAGTCCAAGGTTTCACCCCTGATTTGCAAAGTCCATAGTACAAATGTGAAATCTGGAAAGCTGTTTACTTCTATTGAATAGAAGTAGCTCCCCTGATGTTAACTGAGTTTATTTCAGAAAATACGTGAGTTGAAAGATAATCTAGGAGCTGCAGCAGAATCCTTCGAATTCTCTGTTAAAAGAAGGAGCAAAGTGATAAAAATGCAAAACATGCTATATTTTCCTCTCCTATTATTGGTAAAGATTATGGAATTTCAATGTAGAAAAGTAGATTTTGCTATGAAAAACACCCTCCCTTTCCTGCAAAAATTATTTCCAGAAACAGTGATTTCTCTTTAAAGTACTTAAAGAAAATACACAATTTTTCCAGGAGAGGGTGGAATTCTGCTATTCTTTGTACTCTAGGTAAACGAATAAACAGGAGCATCATGTTCACAAATATTATTGCATATACTCAATAATATGATTGGAAATATCTTTGCCTTGGATTAAATTCAAAAGAATTAGAAAGTAATTATACTTTGCTACATTATTATTGAAAGAACAAAATCTCCTCAGGCTAAGGGAATCATTTGCATTTGTTGTGTGTTAGATAAGAAGCTACCAGATTTTGTATATGCTAGATAACAAAGTGGCTAGCACATGGGGTCCGTTTAACTACATCGTGTAAGGCACCGGGCCAAATGATTTCAGGGCATCTCAGAGGTTCATAAAACACACCTGGATATGAGTCTTCTTACGAATCAGGTTCATGGAAAGTTTTGCTGAGGTTTACAGATCACTTGTGTAAATCTCATCCGAGTCATTGTGGTTTTGGCACGGAATCAGAGAATATTGAACCTGAAACCAGTGGTTTGTTTTTAGACTATGAGTCACACACACGGTGGGTGGAAAGTGGTACTGCTCACTTGATAACAACGGTTTGCACCAGATGAGGGGCTGATATTGGTTGCAATTATTCAATACCTGCACACAGCACGGAACCAAGTGTCACAGTGAATATGTCAAACATGGAACCAGAAAAAATAACTATCTCAAGGAGGGAATTTTTCACCTCTTTTCTCTTATTGTTTATAAACATTCTACCTTTTAAACCAGCTCATTTGCTTCCATGTATCTCATTTTCCTCTTGCAGCTCCATCAAGGTCTTGATGACACTTGTCATTAAGACAAATGAGCTTGCTAGGCAGCCCAAACATGAGTGGCCTAGAGGATGCCTGTGGGCAGCCCACAGATGTCCTAGAGATGGCTATGTGGATGTGTAAATCTGAGTCAGGAAATATGTCAGACAAGCCTGTTTCCTGGCCTTGCACCCTAAGGTCGCTGTAGATCCAGTCATTATAATCAAGAATGATTTAGTAATAATAGTTAGCCCAATACCTTTACTAATAACAGCTAAAATTAAAGTTCTGTCTTTATTTCTAAATTAAAAAATCTTGGATCAAGGGCACTGAAACAGAGTTGCCTGTACTGCTAATTGTTAGAATGGTCTTCAGTGCATCCAAAACCTGGATCAACTGGGACTCTCCCAAGCAATTCCTGGGCAGATCTGGGGGTTAACAAACAGCAATGAGATTTCCTAAGAAGTAGCCTGAATGTGACCACCCAGTTTTAGAGGCTGTGGGAATTAGACCCTGTTTTGGAGGCTACATAGTCTGAATATGTATAGATAGTGCCATTTGGTGCTAGGGCCAGCGTATTTACCCTGATATTGTTCTACTAGAATAGCTGTAGCCCATGGTGCTACTTCTGGCTGAGGAATGTCTTAGCCTATGAATTGCTGAAGGGTGGGAAGATACGCTGGGGAAAGAATAACTTCAGATGCATCCTTCTGTTTTTCTCTAAGACTGCTGCAAGTAGCCACTGCCAAAGATTGCTTGATTTGACCCAGAATTGTTAGTCTTGCCACAGCATCTAGTGTGTCTCATTCCAAGCTCTGTACAAACACAGAAGAAAAATGAGGGTCCGTACCCCAAGGAGTTTCTAATAACTAATCCTTTGCAGTCTCTAGTTAGTGGTGCCTGAGGAAGCATTTCTTAACTCATGATTGCTCCCCTGATTAGCTCCCACAGTAATTCTCAGATCCCTCAAGGAAATCTGGTTGCATACAATGCTCATTCTGCAATGCTCTCACTCGCAGAATCTAAGGCAAAAAAGAGTCTTTCTGGTCATCCGTTCTGCCTTTCTAGATAACAGACTGGATCAGATTCATGCATTAGATGCAACAACTTACGGTCAGCCTTGAGTCTGTCTAAGTAAAAAACCATCTAAGTCTTGGACTGACTCCAATAGACATAAAACTAGCCACATCCCTTGGAAAACTCTCCGGATGGTTGATAAATCTCATTCGAGAAGCTCATGGTGGCTGCCACCAGAAGCCATAAACTATGTGGACTATTTGCCATAACACAACATGGTTTCAAATGCCATACAAGAAGAAGTAATGGTTTTTAAGGAAAAAAATTTGCTTTTGCTTTAATTCAAGACAGTCAACAAAAGGAAGGCCTAGTGATTCAAGAGTAAGGGCAGAAATTAGGACATCTACAGCTGGACACCTAGTCACGTTGTTGGGGTTCCTGTGACTTAAAGAAGTCTTAAGGACTGTTCAGCTGGTGGACCCTGGATAACTGCCATTCCTAAGGGAAATCCTCTGTTGCTATGCAGTTGCTGTCATGTAATCCTACATGTCATTTCTTACAGGTTAATTGTCTGTGAGGATTTCTGGCCTTTGTGTGATCTCTGTCCACCTCTTTACCCTTATAGAGGCATTTTTCCCTTCCATGAAGAAAGAAAATCCACCAGGTTGTATAAGGACTTCCCAGAACAGAAACGAAAGTCTATCTGATAGAGAAAATAACCTACAAATTTTACTCTACCTATTTTTTTTGAGATATCTGCTCTTATAGCATGCCTGGTTCTCATTTGTTTAGTGTAGAACTGATGTCCCTGGTAAAAACTAGGAAAGCTGCAATTTCCAACTGTCTCATCAGCCGAGTGATCTTCAGATGTAGAGTCCCATGTTTTATGTTTGCTAATATTGAAATATCTGTAGTACTTATAAAAAGTTCAGGGAAACTTGGGCCTGCGTTAGGTTTAGGTGACTAGTTTGAGTCAGTCTTGATCTTTTTCTACAGTCCATAGAGGCCAACAGGCAAAATGACCCCCCATTCCAAATGCCTAATAAGCTGGTCAGATTTAGATTAATTAAGTACACACCTGTCTATCTTTTAGTGCACAAACTTGCACAAATGAAGCTTCACTGGCAAGTTAATAGCATGTCAATGTTAAGCTAAATTACAGATTTCTCTATTTGGGCATTATTTCCAGTTAATTACCTGGAAAACAGTAAATAGTTCCTTGACCTGAAAAGAACTCTATGATTTAGACATTTTACTTACTGAAAATTAAACTGACTTTTCTAAGATAAAAACAAATTAAATTTCGCTCCAGACCCATAGTGGTAAAATTACTATTTTGATTTAGAAACTGACAACAAAAATCACGGTTAGTTTGGGAAGTGGGGCTCTTGGCCCTGCTGAAATCAGTACCCAAATACTTAAACACACATTCACTTCAGTAGGACTAGCTCTTCCTTCCTAGTAGGCAGTGTGCTTGATGCTTAAGGGTAAAAACACTGGTTTCACCTTCTTCAAGGCTTCAGGGGTTAGAATGAAAACTCAAATGTGTAAATTCCAGTAGAACCACTCTGGATTTATACTAACACAGGAATCAGGATCTTTCAATCACAGTTTCTACTGACCTGAGCTTTGCATAATTATTACAGACCAATTTTGAATTCATAGCACTGAAAGGCTTTTTGGCCCAAGAGCAATGAAGGCCCCATGAGAAACAACCAGTGAATAGACTGCCCTTCTCAAGAAATACATAAAATATAGTTTTCAAAATACGTAAGAAGCAAATAAGCAGATAAATGGGAGTGAGAAAGGACAAAGTAAGAGCAAAATATGTGTGACCTCAAAAACAAGAGCTCTGCTGGCCTCCAATGAATCTTGATGTTATACCACCACCTTTGGCCTTAATATGAATTTCATCTGTATTAGGATTCTATATAGCTGCCCATGAGCTTCTTCTGACTTTGTTCCATGAAAAAGAAGTGAAATGTTCAGCTCATTAGCTTCATGAAATCAGTACCATTTCTTCTGTTTCAGGAAGAAATTGGCTAAAGCCAATTTGAAAAACAGATACAAGACAAAACGAGGGCTATGAAAACAAATAATACAAGTTTTGTCTGGAGAAGAAGACATACCAATGTGCAAAAACAGTGAGATTTGTGGTCCAAAAACTTAATTTCCCTGTGAGTTAAAGTAAATTAAACTTAGAGGTTTACCAGAAACTTTTGTGGACTATGTGAACTACAAAAGGAAGAAAACACTTTTCTCTACTTTTAAAAATCAATACTACATGAAAGGAACACAAAACAAGAAACCTGTTCCTTGTGTGTCTGAATTTATACCCACACAGAGATATAATAAGAAAACAAAATACATGTATTATTGAAATATTCTGGATTTACTCAACAAAATGGAAAAGAAATTAAAACAGAGCCACTGGGACAATATATGTCAAGCATACATTATGTTGCAGAGGTGATTTAACTAAAGGTTCGAGTTTAGATATAGAGTTATAGTAGTAAAAGGAAACAAAAGTAGATTGAAGGGGCGACACTCTCAGGTCTATGAATAGCGCTTTCATTGGCGGAAGAGATTGATTCACCTGCAGTAGAGGAGGTTTTTCCTTTTTTATGTTCAGTTTTCAAGAGATCAAGGAAAAATTGTCAGGAAAAGAGAAATTGTGAACTTGCTTTTAAATGCTGTGAATGATGTTATTCTAAACCAGTCAAATACAAAGTAAGTCAAGAAGTACTCCAGATACATTGCTTAGGAATGAATCCTACTGTTATTCAGCTAATCTGTCAGATCTTGGAAATGAATGTCCAAAGTTGCTGTTCCTTCCAGCCTCAGCCCCCTCTGTAGTGAGGCTAGACATAGACATGCAATAAAAGAAGGTAACAAAATTACTAAAAAATTATTTGAATTATTATTCAAAGAGAATACTATGAGAAACAAGGAAATACCCAAGAAATATGATGCATCCAGACACCTTTGAATAGTTATGGAAGAATGGAAGCATATTTTCATTGTCTATAGCAGAAAATGCAAATGTAAGTATAAAGGCAAGAGGTACAGTCAAAATTGATCTTCAGTACCAGTTGAAGTCGGTTATTGTGTGACAAATTCACCACGTTCACTCCTCAGAGAAACCATTAGAATCTGGTGAAAACTCTGGGACACAGCGAATTTTATACAGGGAAGAGAGATCTTGAAGATGACGTATGACAAGAAAACTTAGATAGAAGAGCAGAAATGGCTTAGAGAATCCTTATGAAAGGAACAGATTGGAAAATCCAAGGCACAGTGACTTTTTTATGGCTTAAATGCCTTGCACCTGAGACCAGAGTAACAGCTCTATGGAGTTTTAACAGGAATGACCACTAAATGAGCAGTGATCAACAGTTTAAAAGAAAGAAGAGATTCATTGAAATTCGGATGGCCAAAAATCACTTTAAAATATTCCCTAGAAAATATATTAATAACTACTTATTTTCTAGCTATGTGCAAGCTCATGGCATTGGTCAGCATGGACCTATAAACACCAATCACTGGGATATTCTGCAAGGAATGAAAGGAGTGCAAATGAAATTATTAAGGTACAGAATATGAACTGCCTATTGACAAGACAGTTCTGACAATTTTCATATCCAAAAAAAATAATCTCAAGGGACAGTGAAGATATGACTGATGGTGTTTGATCTACAGCCACATTTCTGCATATGGAAAACATGGAGGAAAAAAATGGGGGGATAAAAGGCCTATATAGGTCCATGGGATTTATTGTAGAAAATGTCATTATGGCTACATAGAGGATAACTTTAAAATCTGGGACATGCCAGAGAAGATAATCTAGCTGTGACAAAGAACATCGATAACCTTTCAAGTGATGTTCATATCCAACTCGGGTTGAACCATTTCCAAAAACAAAAGCTGAACTGGGAGTGGGGATGCAAAACAAGCAACAAAGCTATTGACTTGTTGTCTCTTGAAGAGACCTACATAGCTTGTTACAGTCAGCAAAGATCTTGGTGTGTAAAAGTCCGTAGGTGCCATCAGCTTCAAATACTCCATAGTGATCAATTCTGGTCAGTTAGTACCTATGTCATTCTGGCCAAGTCTTGCCACGTCTTGGCATGTTGGGATGATACCCAACTCTAGAAGAAAAGAGACCTTTAGACGGGATGACCACCACTACAGAGCTGACAATGTAAAAGATGACCTCATGTCTTTAGGTGGAAAGATGGAGGTTGTGTGAAGATATTGTGATTACAGAGTGTGTATTTAGTGTATATTCAGCTAAAATATTGGTGTTTACGATAGCTAGAAGGAAAATTGTGGGAAACTCATTTAAGAATCCCAAGGAGAACATTAAGACTGCACTAAGAAGCAGAAAGCAATTTTTTTCTTTAGAGAAATATAGGTTATTTCTGAAAAAATGGAAGAAGTGAAGAGGAAGTTACTACCACTACAGAAGATTGCTGTCTCCATGATGACTGAACAGGAGCCCAAGTTTTAAAACTGGAGAAATCGGTGACAAAATAAAACACTTATCCATAGATTTTAACACATCTTGGTAGCAGGATTGTGTTTAGGTTGGTTGGTTTGTTGTGTTTTCTTTATTTTGTGGTTTGTTTGGGTTTTTTTCTCCTAATTCAAGTTGGCTACATCTTTGGTAGTAAAGTAAGCACTGCCAGACACTGTTCCTCAGAATGGAGGCCAACTGAAGCATCCTGGCTTCTCAAACACAGCCTGTCTGCATCCAGAGCACCTGCCATGAATGGTCCCAGGCCCTAAGTCTAAACTGTTGGGAGACTGTTACTCTGGGCCGAGACCAAACTGCAGAAGATGTTAAGAATTTAGCAGGATGGAGAAAATGAGGATGAGATCTTGCTCTAACACTTTTTAATTTAGTAGCATAGTTGTAGCTATGGTACACAGCAAACTTTATCTTACAAATAAATTGATGGAAGCTAGAAAAAAAGAACCCAACTGATTCTGAAGGCCTCTAGGCACCTATCTTAGGTCAGCTCCGAGTTCAATGGACTGACAGCTTAGTCTCAAGAGCTATATGGGAGCTTAGCTACTTCATTTACAAAAACATTTAGACACTGACATGCAGGTGTCTGACTCTGAAATGAATCCAGCTCCAGATATCCACTTTTAGACAAGTTACTTGGAAAGTAGCCGTCTAAAGTGCCTATTTCCTTCAACTGACTACTGAAAGAGCCTTGGGCATGAGGTTCATCTTGCCTACCATGCAGTTGCCTACAAGTGAACATTTTTTTTCTAGTCTCCCCTGAGGAGAAACACAGACTCTAGATGCACTTAAAAAAGACAAAAACCACAGTACGGTGGTCAGCTTGTTCATCGTGGACTGAGACAACTGACTCTTAGGACATGAAGTCTGAGGAGATTAATTACCTGTTTTGCTTATCCTAGGTCATGCTCAGGTTGTCTACATCTAAGCTTCATCATTTCCCCTCCCTCTCTCCTTCGTAGTTGCACAATCCTTTCCCTGTGCTGGGTCAAATGGTTTGGGTTAAAAATATTCCTCCAATTTTTCCCCTCCTGGATAAGGAATCATTTGAACCCAAGTCATTTCAGTCATCTGGTTCAGAAATGACACCACAAATAGTTGTAATGTCACAACTGAGGAGGGGGCACACAGCACTGTGAAGGTGGAAAAAGTGTCATGGAGCAGGGTAACTGATCCAGTTGGCTGCATTGCTAGAGAAAAGTCAGGCTAACAAGTGAGACCTCTTCAGATGAAATGGAAGTATGGGTTAGTCTGTGTTACAAAGAGAGAAGAAACCACGAGAATCTCAGTTTAGTCAAGAAATTCCTTTGGGAACAAAAGAACAAAGGAGTTGTCATGACCCAAATTTATTATTAATATAAGAGTCCACCCCAGTTGCCACATTCACCAAATATCAGTACAAATATGTCTCCTGATCCCACTCATAACCTAATTAATTATGCTTTTATTAGCTGTATTACCATAATGCTGAGGATCCCACATCATGAGCAGGGCCGTGTTCTTTTGGGAACTATGTAACCGTAAGGTGCTACCTAAGGGCTGTCTACTCTGTTGAATTCCGTGTTGTTAGGTTCAGAAAAGTTAAGCTTCTGTTGGGACATGTGTCCCAAAGAGTGTGGGAAACTCCATTACTATAAGTTTATTTAGGGATTTTATACCCAGCTGCAAAACATTGAGCTTCTGGACTTTCTTTAGAAGTTGATTCCCATGGACTCAAACCAATATCTGATGTACGAAGTTCTTGAGTGGCTGAACAAGATTCTTCTACATCACATAAGTAATGGGGAGTAATTAATATGATACTAAATACACAAAACCGAAGGATTAAGGTAGTGTGGGTAAACTATTGGCCACATGAGCATCATTTGGATCGCAGGGAATGCAAACACCAATGTGGTAACACCTGTTAGAATAACTGACCAGCACCAGCTATCAGAGATACTTGCCTTCTTCCCATCAACAGTGTAGAGCTTCTTCACTGGGAACTGCAGGATCTCTGAAATCTCATCCAAGAGCGTTTTGAAACTCCTGGCGTTTCTGCGGTTCAAGATAATTGAGCGCCGAAAACCACTTTCTCCATTCTTAACTAGAGTGATTTTTTTGGGTATTCTGGGGCCATGATGAGTGAAAGGTGTGGAATAATCTTCAAGCTTGGCCTCCAGAGCTGCTCTTCTCAAGGTACTGGAGGGACGACCATTTCGTGGAGGGCCTGGCCTGTGTCCCCCAGAAGTAATGCTAATAGGTTTGACGTATTTCTTGTCGGAGCAAAGGTAGCATCCTCCATCCTCCAGCTGGTCCAGCTCACTAATGCAATGTATTCCTCGTGGGGTGGTGATGGTCCGTACTCCGAATGGCAGTGGGACCCGATGAGAGAGGTCATCCATGAGTGCATTGAAGCTCTTGAAACTTCTCTGGTTGATGGCCATCTTAACTCCTGCAAATTGAGGATCTCCACTCTTGTAGAAGGTTATTTTTTTGGCTGGAGGTACCCTGGTGACAGTGCTTGTCCGAGCCACAGAGGGAAGGGGCTGATCATAGTTGTAGGAGCTGGTGGTTGACAAGTAGTCAGCAGGCACCTGAGTCATCCCTCTTGCTTAAAGGTAACTACGAGAGAAGAAAAAGCAGAGTAAGGTTTGTTTGAATAATGCAGAATAAATGCTTCACTGGTATAGGAGTAAAGTTTGCTTTCCTCACAACAGCTTTAACATCTATGCTTGAACAAGATCACATTGTATCAACAAGGAGATATGAACTCATTGGCTCAGGTAGGTATAAGGAAACACAGCAGGAAGAGTAGAATCATTGAATGTCCTGAGTTGGAAGGGACCCACAAAGATCATCAAGTCCAACGCCTGTCTCTGCACAGGACACCCCACAGGTCACCGCGTGTGTCTGAGGACGTTGTCCAGTCTCTTCTTGAACACTGTCAGGTTGGGGCTGTGACACCTCCCTGGGAGCCTGTTCAGTGTCCAGCACCTCTGGGTGAAGAACCTTTTCCTCGTGTCGAACCCAAACCTCCCCTGCTCCTCACAGTCAAACCATCTTTGTCCTGCAGATGCCAATGAGAATTCAGACACTGTTTGGTGCCCTGAGGCACCAAAATAATGAGTCAGACCCCAAGCAAAACCCACAAAAACTGATATTTGTGTATTGTTGTCCTTCTGAGTTTTGTGTCTTCCTTGCTTATATTTTTTGAGGTTTTCTCTGAAACTATCAGAGCCAGTGATTACTTTGGTTTTATTTTTACAAGAAAAACACTGAGATTCTCATGTAACCCTTTAGCTCCGTGAACTGGTGCATAACGAAAACCAAAGCAAAACTGAATTTCTTCATGTAGTGATTGCACATTATAGCACACAACCACTCCTGGGTGTACGGAGGGGCAGAGCAGCCTGGTTTCAGAGCAGCTGCACATGGTCATGCCATAGTGTTCTAGGACAAAATCTGGATGACAATCCACAGATGCTATGCAAACAAATAACAGAAAGAAATATCACAAGACCTCAAATTGAACTACAAAACTTGGTTCCGCTAAACAGTGGGAAAATTTGAAATGAACCTGGTAAGCACCGATGTGAGGAGAACAAGCTGTCAAATTTGTGTGGGAGCACCTGGTGTCCTTCATTTTTAAAGCAAACCTGACTTTGGTGCTCAGATCTGGAGATTGAAACCCACCTTTTGGAACCCAACTGTTTTTAATGTCTTTGCTGTGATTGAGGTAAGTGGGAAAGAGGCATCTCTACTCTTTCTTGCTTACCCTTATCAAATGCATTGTCTTGGAAGTCAACCACTAAAAAATTCAGACCCCCCCATGAAATGAAACTACTATGTCTGAAAGACAATGTTTTATTTTTTAAATGGGGAAAAAAAAAAAAAACAACAAAAAACTCAACAATATTTACAATTGCAATTGTATTGTCTATTGCTATAGTGGCTATAAAGAGGATGATATATATATATATATGTGATATATATACATATATCATATATATAATGAATTTGAAGAGCAATTCTACAGCTCACTTTGAGTTAATTACTCAAGCTTCAATGGAGACTCTCAAAATGGAATTTAGAGATGTCATCTTCTGATCAGATGTCACTGCTGACATATAGGCAACAAACCATTTTAATCATTAGAAAGGAACACATTAACTTCCCTTATATCATGCAGAAGGTGGTTCTGGCTACAAGCACCTACGTCCAATTTACTTTCAAATGATGTCCTTGGTTAATAGCAGTTTTCTATGGTGACTTTAAAAAGATGTCTCAGAAGAATGAGTTAGAAAGCAATAAATGTATTAGAAAGCAATAAATGTATTTCTAATGATGTATTTCCTTCCGTTTGCTCCTGGTATCACTTCTTGCAGCAGCAGAATAAGGTTTTACTTTCAAGACAATATTCACGCAACTCACAAATCATTCTCTGGAGGATTAGTTCTGTGACCACAGTAATTAATGAGAATTTTGTCACTGATCTGCAGAGATGCAGCATTCAGAAAACTGTAGATGCTGAATTTCTCCACATTTTAGAACAAATCCATTATTGCCTTACTATGCTACTTTCAAGCCAAATATTTGTGCAATTTTTGCTACAGCAAATTCACTCCTGCAATAAATGGAAATTTTATCTGGGCTAGGTGAGAAAAGACATTAGGCACCATTTGAAAGATTATTATTTTGACAAATCTCTGCTTTTTTATATCCATGCACACTGATAAATATTCCAGTATGATTTATTCTTTCCATGTACATATTTCACCAAGCAATTATTCACTTATTTCGTTTCCAGTTAAAGCTCAATCCATCACTCTATCTTCCAGGGAAAAAAAATCTAACTTCTCTGTTTCTAACAGCTTTCGGAAAGGTGGCTCTAACTTTTTCTCCATGAGTCCCACATTCGAGCTTTCAGACACAGGCAGCACAATTTCCAAACAAATCCACTATTCAGATAAATTTTAGTCCCTGGACCAATGGTGGTCCACAATATACTGGCTGCACTCTAAGTGCTTCCCAAGGATTTATTCTACTTTTGTTTAAGCTGTTAAATCATATTGAAAGAGGTATAAAAATCTACAATACAAGACAAATCGTAATATACTTTCCCAATACTAATTTTCGTTGGGAATCATTTCACAAGACCGTTAAGGGATCACCAATGTGAAAGAACATTGTCCCTTAAGTTTTGGGTGATAGAGTTGGTTACCACCCCAAGCCTCAAAGGTAAGTCAGACCTGCTCTTAAAAAGCAATATATAATGTGAAGAAAAAGCCTTACACAAAAACCTTGCATGAAAAACAAACAGTTTAGACAGAGGTAAGTTACTTATTGTCTATCTGAAATTTCAGAAAGGGATGAGGATTCTGCTTTATATCTGGCAAGGCAACAAAAATGGTCATCTTGCCCAAATACATCTTTTTATAGATACATAACACAGAAGTATCTATGCGTATTTTTGTACTTACATTGAAATACTTCATGCCTCTTCCTCAAGATGACTTTTTCTTATAGAATATCCAAGAGATTAAAAATAAATAAACAAAATAATAATAATAAAAAAGCCAACACAGCCGACCAACCAACTCCAGGTTCTAATGCACTGGACAACACAGGGAAAAGCATCAGCAGGTTAGGTGCTGTCAATCAAACTGTCCTCAAAATGACTGACCACAGCTTGGAGGGTTAATCAGGACTGTGTTGCTAAGGATAGAAAGAAAAGCTACCTAAGCCGCTGGAGGAGGCTCTTAAATCCACTGAGGCTTTAGGCACAGTTTGCCCAATCCTCCTCTTGCTTGCGCCCATGTAACTCAGGTATAAATCTGACTCGGTGACTCCAACTGGCACCTCTCCAGTTATACCAGTTTAAGTGAGAATGCACTCAAGGCCAAAGAGGTAATATTTTCCTCTTGCACAAAGGCCTGCAGAGATCTGGATAACTTTCCTAGTCCACCCCCTCATCAACAACAGTTTGGAATCAGATTTATCTTTCGGGTAACACCGGGGAAATCAATGGAGCTAGAGAAAAGATGATGGTAGCTCTTCAGGATTTGTGTAGAAGTTTGTTACTTCTCAGCTGGTTGATAGATACTCAGGACATAGATGGCTGAGGTTCATAACAACTTTTCAGTGAAGTCTAATTGTAACAGGAAAGTCTAGTGAGTCTTACCCAAATATTTTCAAGTTCATGGCAGATGTCAGAGTCTCAGATGAATGCTCAACAGCTGGATCACTGAGATTTGGGCATTAAATAAGGACAGACAAGCCACCTGTGAATGATAAATAATGGGAAATTACTTGTGCTTTCATAATTTATCTATGAGAGCCTTCTTGCTTTCCCTGAGACTTCCTCTTTGCAAAGACAACAACAACAACAAGAAAATCAATCGGTTGGATTCAGGTACAAAATCAGTGAGAAAACTCACTTTTGTATGGCCTTGAATTCTTTTAGCAATATTTATTTATTACTTACGTAAATGGTCATTGCATCTGTGCACCAATACCCCTTATGGCCCTAAGCACCTTCTGGGTTTTGTGGGTGGATTTGGTTTTGGTTTTCTGTTTATGTGTCTGTTTTGTTGAGGTTTTTTCGTGGTGGTGTTTTGTTTTGTTTTGTTTTGTTTTGTTTTGTTTTGTTTTGTTTTGTTTTGTTCTGTTTGTTTGTTTGTTTGTTTGTTTTTTCCCAGAAAGCAGAGACTTGCAGAGAGACCAGAGTCATAAATGGCTTTATTGGAAGGGCAGGGATTTGGGATTCTGCAAGAATAGGTTCAGCAAGTTTTACATCTCAGCTCCCTAACGTGAATCTTCCAAACATAAGGTTAATATTTGAAACATGACACAGTCCTCCTTATATAGCATTGCTTTTCCACCTGTGGACAGCACACATTTTAAGGTCCAGGGACCATTCCTGTGGGATCCTTGACTCGGAAGAGCAGGGTCACTTCTCTGTAGGCTTGCAGCAGCTCTACTGGAAAATTTGTAGGAGTCCATCCATGGGAAAGACTGAACCCCTCATGGAGACCATTCTACTCAATCAGCTGTGCCAGGCAGCCTGGCCCCTACTTTTTAATTTCCCATCAAAATGACATCTCAAAAAGATTAAACTGCAGCAGGACACCAAGTCACACACTTCTGAACCCTATCAAACCACTGCTATCCAACTTCACACAGAGGAAGCTGTGCAAGCATGCGGTTGGGCAGCCACTATGAGAACCCGTAGCCAAAATCTGCAGCACATCTCTTTGTATCAGCCTTCACATTCTGTCCCTCACACTGGGCTTATTGTCTGTGAGGTTTTCTTGTAGCCTCCTCTCTGTTGAGGACACAGAAGACAGAGAGAAATCCACCTACAACTCTGAAAGTGCCTGTGCTGATACAGAACAGATGTCACTCAATTAATTTAGCACCATGTCCATAACCACTGTTTGAGAGATGAGAAGACCTTTATGAGAAGCATCCAGACTTGACTTCAATACTTTAAATTAGCAAGACTCTACCCTTTCCAGCATCAACAGTTCCAGTCTCACTTAGTGCCCAATTTCTGTGCCTTTTCTCTAGCCTGAATACATCTAGTGCTAATTTTTGTATGGTTTTTTGCTGATAAATTAGTATGTAGACTTTTACTGGAAGTTTCTCTTTCAATACAAGTAATTGCAGCTTCCATTTTTACAAAGATATTTCTTCCAGACAGAAGAAAAATTTACAGGTCACAATTAACACTTGGAATACAGGTGGTTGAAAAAGCCAGGTGTACATTCTAGGAAAATTACTATCAAGATTATTTCATTTGAAAATTTTCCCAGAAAAGTTGGGAGTTTCTGACAAGAAAGATAAATTATTTTTTTGGTAAAATCTAATCATGTTTCTCTAAAAAAGCTCATTTAAATTTGTTCTGTGCCCTTTTTGAGGACACACAGGACACACATGGAGCTGCTGGAGAGGGGCCAGAGGAGCCCCAGAAATGATGCGAGGCTGGAACAGCTCTGCTGGGAGGACAGGCTGAGAGAGCTGGGGTGTTCAACTGGAGAAGGGAAGCTCCAGAGACCTTAGTGTGGCCTTTCTGTACTTAAAAGGGGCCAATAAGAAAGATGGGGACAGACTTTTGAGCAGGGCTTGTAGTGATAGGACAAGAGGTGATGGTTTTAAACAAAGAGAAGAGATTCAGAGCAGACAGAAGGACGGTTTTGCTTATGCGGATGGTGGTGAGAGCCTGTCCCAGGTTGACCAGAGAGGTGGTGGATGAACCATCCCTGGAGACATCCAGACCAGGCTGGATGGGGCTCTGAGCAGCTTTGAAGGTCCCTTCTACCCAAACCATTCTATGATTCTGCCAATTTCCTCCACCATTTTCAGAGAGGAACATGGACACATCTGTCTAGGAGGGCTGGGATTCATTACATTTAAGAACATTAGGTTATTTTCCTTCTCTTCTGGGACTCAGTTGGGAATTCACCAGATGGTTAATTCCTCTATTGAGCTGAACTGTGTCCGTGTCCTGTTCCTTACAGGTAAGGACAGCCAGGGCCCAGAGCAGAAACAAGCACAATGTTAGCTTCTCTCAAAGTCCACTCTTAGAGTACGCACTTACCCAAGTTCACGTTCCCCATGCCTATGATCTAGATGGTTTCCTACTCAAAACACCATTATAACAGACAAGTTGTTCTTTGCAGAGTTCCAGGGCTGAAATGGTATTGGCAGGACAGCACTTTGGATGGCTACTTAGAAATCCTCATTAGTGACCTGGATGGTGATGGACACCCTCAACAAGTTTCCCAGTAACATCAAACCCTTGGGAGCAGCTGGCATGGTGGAGGACAGGACTGCCATTCAGAAGAACCATGAAAGGCTGGACAGAGTATCTGACATGACCCACAGGAGAAGAAAACACCAACCATGTGTCAGGGACAGTAAACCCCCATGCAGCAAGCCAAGCTCAGGATGACTGATAGCAGCATTGCAGAAATAGATGTGGGGCCTAAGAGGACTAGAAATTGAACCCAAGTCAGCAGCTGGCCCATGTGGCAAAGGACGCCATCCACATGCTGCAATTTATTAGCAAGAGTGTCCCAAGCAGGCCAAGAGAAGTCATAACTCCCTTCTCCAAAGGTTGTCTGCACTCTTCTTTGCTCAGGCTTTTGTGGTAATAAAGATCCTCTTAGGTGCCAGTTTAATACGACACGTCCTTTGTGGCAATCTGAACTGTGCCATCCTCTGAGATGTTTTCTGTGATCTAATAGAATGTTCCACTTCTAATTAATTTCACATTATTAGCTCTTCCTTTTTGTGATTAGAGGATTTACTTCTAAGAAAACTGAATATTCTCTTATAAATGTGAGGCAGATCCTAGTAGATAAAGTTTTCTGTTTATGTTCTGGAGGTTTGGCAGGCTTTGGGAGGGGTTGGAGGGTTGGTTTACTGTTTTTTTCTAAAGAAACACAGAAACACACAGAAACACAGATTGTTAGGGATTGGAAGGGACCTGGAAAGCTCATCCAGTGCAATCCCCCCATGGAGCAGGAACACCCAGCTGAGGTTCCACAGGAAGGTGTCCAGGCGGGTTTGAATGTCTGCAGAGAAGGAGACTCCACAACCTCCCTGGGCAGCCTGGGCCAGGCTCTGACACCCTCACCCCAACAAGTTTCTTCTCAAATTTAAGTGGAACATCTTGTGTTCAGTTTGCACCCATTACCCCTTGTCCTACCAATAGTTGTCACCGAGAAGAGCCTGGCTCCATCCTCCTGACACTCCCCCTTTATATATCTGTAAACATTAATGAGGTCACCCCTCAGTCTCCTCTTCTCCAGCTCCAGAGCCCCAGCTCCCTCAGCCTTTCCTCACACGGGAGATGCTCCACTCCCTTCAGCATCTTGGTGGCTGCGCTGGACTCTCTGCAGCAGTTCCCTGTCCTTCTGGAACTGAGGGGCCACAACTGGACACAAGATTCCAGGTGTGGTCTCCCCAGGACAGAGCAGAGGGGCAGGAGAACCTCTCTGACCTACTGACCACCCCCTTCTAACCCACCCCAGGTACCATTGGCCTTCCTGGCCACAAGGGCCCAGTGCTGGCTCATGCTCACCCTGCTGTCCCCAGGACCCCCAGGTCCCTTTCCCCTACACTGCTCTCTAATAGCTCATTCCCCAACTTACACTGGAACCTGGGGTTGTTCCTGCCCACATTCAAGACTCTACACTTGCCCTTGTTCTATTTCATTAAATTTTTCCCATGTGGCTTTTCCTTTACTTGGGTCCATAGCAGTTTGAAACAAGTCCACCTTCAAAGCACAATGGTGCAAATTTTATTTCCAGCAACTGCCTTCAGTGCAAAGGATTAAATCGCACACAACCCAGATAATCAAGAAGCCCAGCTTTCTGGAGGGTAAAAATTGTCTCAGGGATCACATGCACCTAGAACAAATATTCTAGATGCATTACCTAACAGTTTCTCAGCATCAGCCACAGGTGCAAAGAAAGAAAACCCTCTGAAATTGTTAAAAAATAGGGCTTTTGTCAATGTTCCTTTTAAAACCATTTAATCTGCAGACAATGCCTCTATGGGTGATGGATCACTCTCCATGGACTTAAATAATGAACCTGAGTACCTTCAACATGAGATAAAATACAGCTGAGAAACATTATTACCTTGTCAAGGGTCACCCTCACCATGCAAATAGCAGGTGCATTTATGAAGTTGAAACCTCATGGTATCAGTAGCAGTTCAGAGAAGAGGGACTGAGCCATAAAGAGCTGGATTAGGACCTCAGACTAAACAGACCTTCCCGAGGCTGGATCCTCAGCACTATACCAAGACTTTGTTCAGACTCCTGAGTTATGAGACTTGCTGTCTGCTTAGGACGAAACATAAGGATAGTTGTACGTGAGTTTTCTTGGGCAACAAAAAGAGATAGGGACATGGTGGTGCCCGTTTGTTATTCCTTCCCCTATGGATCCTGTTGTATCCCATCAACGAGTTCTCCGAGTTCCTCAATTCAGTTGCACTGTGACAGCTCTCCTGGGATGCTGTTAATCACAGTCCACTGTGAAATTAAAGCGTTCTGCCACTGAAGGGAACAGAGAAGCCCTGACACAGAGGACGGTGCTCTGAGCAACCTGATCTGGATGAAGATGTCCCTGCTCATGGCAGGGGTTGGACTGGATGAGCTTCGAAGGCCCCTTCCAACACAAACTATTCTATTATCAGTTTTCTTTTTGCTGAAGAAATGTAGGATTTGTCTTTCCTAAAAATGAAACCAAAGGCTTGAGAAAGCAGAGGCAAGGAGGCTGGTTCTGCCACATACTGTTCAACGCCCAGCTGTGGTCTATCGGATAGACAGCTCAGTGACAGCCCTGATTACAGGTGTCTCTGCAACAGGCTCCGACAACAACAGTCGCATACGGGTCTTTCAGACTACACACAGTGCAGTTCCAGCAACAATTCAGAAATATCCTGAGAAGCTGTGGACAATGTTTTTGTTTCAGAGGGTGTTTCTAGTGCTGTAGCCAAGAATTTCCTAAGAATATTGCTGTTGTAAAGATCCAAGGTTTTTAGGTAACCTGCACTGTCCTTTACTCATGTTTCTGGTAATATTGAGGAAAATAACTTTGTGTTTCCTTCTGAGGTGAGCTTGAAGTTTTATCTCCAAGCTGATCTGCATGTTTGTGCCCCAAAACTGATAAACAGATGTGCTGTTTATCACACCAGATGGAGGAGACAGCATGGCAAGACTGGAGCAGCTTGCTGAATTCAAACCTAGAATTGACACAATTGATTACATGACAGGAACAAGATCACAAGAAGGTACGTAGATCTCAAGAACATACATGTATCACAAGGATTTAGCATGGGTTAAGCAGGGTGTTCACAGTCCTTTTGTCTTCTCATGGAGACCACCTGGTGTAAATGCCCTTTGACTACGTGAACACAGACACACAAGGTGGCTCCTCCACCTCCCATTCCAGGCCTGTTTCCACCTCCAAGAATGATATAAAAACTTGAGCACAGAAGAAGTTTTATAGACAACCAGTTGTAATTTCCTAGGCTGGTTAACTCGTATGCACCCACTCCCCTTAACAACCCAAGCTTTGCTTTCTCATCTTCCTGCCTATAAAGGAGAATGAAGAAAGAGGCTAAGAAAAGCTGATTGTATGAGTATGCAGGAAAGCAAAAGAGCTGGCTAGAGTAAGCAGATGAAGAACTAGGAGTACACATAATAACCAGGAATTGGGGCAAGGCATGCAAAATAAACTACACCCAGGAGCCAGCTACTGAGAGATGAACCAAGAAAGTCAAAACAAGCTATGAAGAAGTTTTGGTCTAGAACCAGATCTGGACTTGGGAGCTAAAGGCTATATATACATCAGTAGAAGAAACTTGCTGTAGGTCCTGGAAGGTGTTGGAACTTCTTTTTGCAGTTTCCATGCAAACCCACTCCAACTCTTCTTCCTCAGGGCAGCACCCAACTCTGCAAACATACAGGCTTTTCATTGCACACATCCCCTGAGTTCAACATGGGGCTATCCACACATACATCAAAACAACCACTTGCATCCTAGTGTTTTCATCCGCCATAAGGTTAATTTCCTCTATGCAACCATCATTTCCCAATTTTACATGTCCAGCACAACAGTTACTTGAGACTATTAAACTTTTGATAATGTGACATTTCCTTTTTTCCAGTATGGGTGTCATTTTTCTGACCACTTCTAACATTTCTAGACCCTTTTATACCATTTCTCTTCCCTTCCTGATGCCTGCAGTTCCTTCCAAAGGGTTATCAATTTTGATTTTCACTAATGTGGTTTTTGCACTCTCAAAAATTATTTCAAAACATATTTAATCTAATCAGATACCTCTACATTTCAACAGATATACTCTTTATCTCCCACTTTTTCAATATGTTTATTACTGAATCTGTGGACAGATTTTATTCACCCAACAGTGCATCTTCTAAAACTCTTCAATAATTTTCCAAGTCAAGTTAGGCACTATATAAAATTTGATAAGCAGTGGAAGCAGTCAAGTTTTTCTGGCATCATGTGTTTATGTTTCCTTTTGTCTACAATTCTTGTGCCACACAGCTGTGTAGTTATTTCTGCCTTAATATTTGTTCCATTATATTAGAAGACACAATGTCTCACCTGGAGTGACTCTCTCCTTTTGGCTTTGAGTAGTAGGGGGAAAAAAATACCAGGCGTATTATCCCAGAGTTCCTCCTTTATTCATCCCAATTAGTACCAGTTGCCTTTGGGGAGCAATGCAGTGGATTTCTCAATTCGTTCTCTACCCTCTTTCCCTGAAAATAAGCCAGGGTCTTGCTTAATTTTTGGTCCAGAAGATGTTACTTTTTTACACATACAGCTGCCTGGACAATATTTAAATTGACTTGTTTAATGAACAGTAACTAGGGCTTATTTTTAGAGTAGGGCTAAAATTTCGAGCAACCTCAAAAATCCTAAAAAATCATGCTAGGGCTTATTTTCAGGGTAGGTCTTATTTTGGGGGAAACCAGGTCATGTCCAACATTCCAACATAATCATCAAAGTTTACTTCTGTGCTTTTCAGTTTGTCAAGGATTCCTCCACTTTAATATGTTGGGGGTTTTTGGTTGGTTGGGTTTTATTTGTTTGGTTGTTGTTGTTGTTCTTGGGTTTTCTTTGTTTTATAGAGGCTTGCTTCCTCACTTTAAACCCCATCCAAACTACTTTCCTATAGCTTTATTATTTAGGAGAGATTTTCTTTTTAAGGATTCCAATAACTCAGCCAATTCTGAATCATTGTCCTGCATTTTCATTTATTAATAAACTTACTTTTTCCGTTACTTCTGCTATACCCCCAAGATTTACATCCTTCCAGTTTTCTTTATTCTTGATTTTAATTCATGTCGGCAGAACCTTGACCTCTCATCAAGTGCAGAATTGCTGATACTGGTACCCTGGCCAAAGTCTAAATTTGGAGATTTCTGCAATTTTTGCTTGCCTACACTTTTAACACAATAGACTGTTCTTTCTTTTCCCCATCTATCGAATCTCTGTGCCAGATTCTCAGATCAGATGAGCCAGCAGGACTCACTGGAGCTCACAAGATCTCCTGGGATTACTGCTTACTGCACACCTGCTCCTTTTGGGCACTGTGTGGGAACAGAAGGGACAATGCTTTCTCTCTGCCACCAGCTGCATGACAATACTGAGTATTTCCCATACCTATGGTCCTTTCCAGATGTGTTGGGGCCATTCTAGAAGAAGAAATTGTTGCTGTGGGATAATACAGTCAGGTGGCTCCACAACCGCTCAACCTCAAACGGGGTCAGAGAGATCATGTGCAACCAGGGAGAGTGGACAAGCATGAGCCAACACCTGAGCATCATGGGACATGGGTATCTGGATCTGGATCTGGACTGGCTGGATTGATGGCCTGAAGCTAATTGTATGAGGTTCAACAAGGCCAAGTGCTGGGTCCTGTACTTGGGTCACAACAACCTCAGGCAGCGCTACAGGTTCAGGGAAGTGTGGCTGGAAAGTGCCCAGTGGAAAAGGAGCTGGGGATATTGTGACAGTGACTGAATATGAGCCAGTGTTTGCCCAGGTGGCCAAGAGGCCACCAGCATCCTGGCTGGGACCAGCACTGGTGTGGCCAGCAGGCCCGGGGCAGTGACCGTCCCTGTGCTGGGACCTGGGGAGGCCAAACCGCCAATCCTGGGGGCAGTTTTGGGCCTCTCACACCAAGAAAGCCCTTGAGGTGCTGGAGCGAGTTGAGAGAAGGGAACGGAGCTGGTGAGGGGCTGGAGCACAAGTGTGATGGGAGCGGCTGAGGGAGCTGGGGGGTTCAGCTGGAGAACAGGAGCTGAGGGGAGACCTTCTGATCTCTGAACTGCCTGAAAGGAGCTTGGAGCCAGGGGGGTCGGGCTCTGCTCCCCAGGAACAAGCGCCAGGAGCAGAGGAAACGGCCTCAAGTTGCACCAGGGGAGGTTGAGGTTGGATGTGGGGAACAATTTCTTCCCCAAAGGGCTGTGGGGCATTGGAACAGGCTGCCCAGGGCAGTGGTGGAGTCACCATCCCTGGAGGGGTTTAAAACATGCATAGCTGATGTTCTTAAGGACATGGTTTAGTGATGCTGCTAGGTTGATGCTTAGACCTTGAGGGTCTCTTCTTACCAAAATGATTCTAGGATTCTGTGTTCAACCAGGGAGAAGGGACAAGGATCATCCAATGCCTGGGCACCACAGGGCAAACATATCCTAGCTGGGCAGGGCACTTCAGATTGGATATGGATGTCTGTAATGTCTCTACTCGAGACAGTCACTCCAGCCTTCCGAGTCACCAGAAAGATATGGTGGCTTTCAGGCTGTGCTCATCTCCTCCCAAACTGGATGTCTCAGATGAACTCTATCTTCACACTGTTTCTCTTCACTGTCTGGAAATGTAGCTCAAGGTGATGAACACAGACGGTGACAACAAGGTTGGTTCATCAGATGCTTATCATTCCTTGTGTTCTGACTCTAAATTACCAGAAATTAATACTTGAATTTCTAAGAAAGAAGGGAGAGGTGGGGGAATCTCCTTGGCTGACCCTTCAAAGAGCATTTTTTAAAAAAAATATATATATTTTTTAATTGGATGGAAAATAGTTACCAAAAATTAATAGCTGAAATACTGAGAAGCAGGGAAAAAAAGCATAAGAAGAGACACACATTTCCTTCTGGGCTGACCCTTCAAATAGCATTCCTTTGATATTTTTGAGAGATGAGAAGCTAAAAAAAGCCATTTTAAATTACATGAAAATAATTACTTCACCCTAATTTTCCTTTTCCTCTTTCAAAGCAGCTGAAAGACTTCAAAAAAAAAAAGTAAGTAAAATAGAAATTTCATATTAAAACATTCATAACGTCATGAGAAGAATGGTTTGGGTCCTTCAGAAGACTCCACATTTGAACTTGATGTTAAAAAAACAAACAAACAACTAAAAGAGCCACCTCCTGCCTCTCTTCTACTGGAGCTGGAGTTGAGATCCAGCTCTCTTCCATAGCTCAGTCTGCTTTGTGAGACACTGGCCGTCTTCTGCTGCCTTCACTGTGTTTTCTGAATACCCTGGTACTTCTTCCTCATCCTCACCCCCTCTCCTGTTGACATCACGCTCCCTGTGCTGTCAGCTGGTGACATTATTCTCCACATCCATGGCAGCAGGTGTAACTCTCCCCTACTGTGTCTCTCCTCCGTCTGAGCTCTTTCCCAGACGTGGGTCTGCCAACACTCTTATCGCGGTTAAAAGAACACCTCCTTATCTTTCACCGCAAACCCCTCCCTACCCCAGCCCTCCTTGCTGTGAATAACACGCTCGTAAGACAAACTCACAGTCTCCATGTCATGTTCAACACCTACATCTACTTCACACCAAACACTCATATCTGGATTGTTGCCAAATCCTATGGATTCTTGACTGGAATCTCTCCAAAATCTCCTGCCACCCCTACCCACTAAAGCACCCATCTGTTTCTGAGTTAGCTTATCTCAACCTTTATAAACTTCACCAGCTTTCACAATATTATGCAAGGTCTATTCAAAATCCTGCCTATAAAATTCTTCACTTTCTGCAATCTGGTGGTTTCCTTCTGGTTTTCCAGGTTGTCACATTTGCACTTGCTACCCTCAGCAGCTCTGAAGATCTTCACCTTCTCCTTTCTTGCTCCTGCCTCCCCTGAAGATGGCCAGGGTTGGCCAATTCACCTCACACCTCACAATCCATGGAGCGGAAAGTGGTCAGATACTACGGTAGTTGGTGACATGTGAAAGCACAGGGAGAGATTAAGTTCTCCTTGCTCCTGTGCACCTCCCTTCCCCGGCCTTGTGCCCATCCAAAACACACAGGTCTTCTAAAACATGTAGGAGTTAATGCGAAGCTCACATAACACCGCAGTCATCACCCAGCTCTTCACCACCACCATTCCCCAGCCTATATCTGATCCTGACCTGGATTCAGATGTGAACGCCGTCCCATTTGTCCTGTCTCTCACTCAAAGGCAGATGTGATAAGGAATACCAAGATTATTTATTAAGAGGCTTTGCATGCCTTTGAGGAAGCTTAAAGAGATAGCGTGTTGAAATGAGTAAATGAATCCTCAACAAAGAGGGAATAGGTCTGGAAAAGTACTGCAAAATATACCTAGGATTATTTGTGCTGATTTTTTTTTTCCATCAACTGGCCAAATGCCACGTTTTTCTGACTTCAGTATTCACTTTGCCTGAACTTTAATAGCAAGAGTATCTGCCAAATGTGCTTATGGGCTTGCTGAGGTGTTCGTGGAGGGCAAGTCAGAACTACCTCCCTGCAAGACCTCATGGCCAGATCTCAGGGACACAAGATTGGCTTGTGCAGTCAAGAAATGAGGATGACACCAGGTGACTAAACCTGGTCAGCTAATGCAGAAAGAATGCAAATATGAAGAAACCAAGCCACTGAGCAAAACAAACATGTGAGCAGTCTGTATGGGATCATTCCAAATAAACTTTGATGCAGCATGTAAGAGAAAAAAAATCCACCAAACTGTTGTAATTTATTGAACCAACTGTAGTGGCTGTCAGTTATTTCTTATATTTAGGACATATCTCATTATTCTTAGGTGCATTTTTAGTACCAAAAGTTACAGTAAATGTGTTTCTTTCAATAACTCTAGATCAAATATTCTGAACTTTCAACACTGCAGGTTATTTTAATCACCTGCCAAAGCCTTACTGTTTCTGGGCTCTGAGAGTCACGCTCTGCTCTTCTCTGACCCCCAGTGCAGCCCAGTGCAGCAACTGGGAGTTAACTGGCACCTGTGTGTGTCTCCATGAGGGGGCAAAGAATCCAGTTCTGACTCTCACAGTTTTATGGGCTGATGAAGTCTAAGCCCACATGTTTGTTTAAGGAGTAGAGCTGGCACAATGTGGCTCTGGGATGTGAATCAGGTCTGTTGAGTAAGCAGATATCATTTCTACAGAACTATTGCTCCTCTGGATTCCAGCAGTGCTCCGAGGCTGCTGCTGAGATGGGTGATGGTAAATGCACGTGTTAGGACATCCACACCACCAGCAGGCACGGGCCCAGGCTTGCTGTCAGGAACAGACTTGTCTGCCACCATGCAATGATCAGACACGTTCGAGTGACGTCCCACCTGCAGTGCTGGTCCAGCTCTGGGTCCTCAGCACCAGACAGATATCGACCTGCTGGAGAGGGGCCAGAGGAGCCCCAGAAATGATCCGAGGCTGGAACAGCTCTGCTGGGAGGACAGGCTGAGAGAGCTGGGGAGAAGCTCCAGGGAGACCTTATTGCAGCCTTTCCATACTTGAAAGGAGACAATAAGAAAGATGGGGATGGACTTTTGAGCAAGGCCTCTTGTGATAGGACAAGGGGTGATGGTTTTAAACTAAAGGAAGGGAGATTCAAAGTAGATAAAGGAAGACATTTTTTACATTGAGGGTGGTGAGAGCCTGTCCCAGGTTGGCCAGAGAGGTGGTGGATGCCCCATCCTTGGAGACATCCCAGACCAGGCTGGACGGGGCTCTGAGCAACCTGAGCTGGTGAAGATGTCCCTGCTCATGGCAGGGGTGGCACTGGGGGAGCTTTGAAGGTCCCTTTCAGCCCAAACCATTCTATGATTTTACGTGTGCACTAAGAGGTCACCTCTGCTCTCTGGGTGCTGTAAAGCTAACCAACCTCTCTTTACCAGGCAATACCCAGGTGGTCCTGCATATGTCATCACCAGATACTCAAGCCTGGCTCCTTCCAAGCACGTCATGGGTGCTGAGACCCAGCTGAAGCCCAGCACACAGCACAGAGGGTGGGCAGAAAGCAGGCAGCTTGGGGAGCCTGCAGTGCTTAGGCACTCAGAACTGTATGGACACAAACCCAAGTGGGAGTCATGATTCCCAGAGCATCATGCAGAAGAGGCTCAAAGGGAAACTGAGGTACTGACAGACCAAATAACTTGACCTGTAGCAATTATTTGGACATTGAGACAGCACTAGGAACAGAACCTTTGCTCCTTGGTCCTGATTGACACTACTTCATTAAAGCAAAGAGAAAGAGATAGAGCAAATTTTCAACAGAAGTGCATTGTTTCTGGGTGAGCTGCTCTGAAACAAGCATGGAAGTATTTGCATTGCCATCTCAGTAGCCCAGCTTTGCCACTAAGCCTTTAAATACACACGGGACTCTTCTCATGCAATCCAGGGCACCAACATCAGTGGAAAGTAAGGCAACAAAACTTAACTTCCATGTCCTGCAGGAGGAGAAGGACTGAGGGTAATGTTGGATACCCACAAGCCCTCACAATTTTGTGAGGTTTTGCAGAGCAGCAACAAGATGACTGAGGGTTTGGTTAGATGAAGGAGGGAGGAAAAAATATACTGAAAGCACTAAATATACATTGTTTGACCAACTAATGCCCAAGGGATAAGAGCTGGTAAGCAAAAGGGAGCTGAGAGCCAAGGAAGAAGTAGGGTCTCCATTGTGAAGAGCTCTTAGCCCTTGTAAGTGAACAATGAGTAACAGCCAATTTCTGCAAGCCATGAGATAACCCAGGTTGAGGGGAAGCTGATGAGCGTAGGCACGACACAAATACATGAAATCAAGTCCTTTCTGAAACATTTCCAGCACTAGCTGCACCTGAGCCTTGATCTTCTCCTGCGGTTTTCATTCCCTAGGTGGTCAAAATGCTAAGGCGCTAATTCTTCCCAGGCTTGCAGAGGAAACACTTGGTGTAGAGCAAGTGGGTATAAATAGATGTGACAGGGTAAAACAGAGAAAAGGGCAAGTGAGGTCATTTAGATGGGAATAATCTTCAAATGAAGCATTTGTGGAAGCCCCTTCTCACAGGTTATTTAAAACTAGACTAGGGTTTTTTAAGAAGAAAGTAGACTTTAGGGGGGAAAAAATGCATTGTGAAGAGATGAAAAGATCTATTGTTCATCTCTCCAAACTGATGTTTTAATATGTTAAAACCACCTAAGCTGTATAAGTGACAGTTTACACTTGAATGTGCAGTTTGTCCCTCTTTTAAATTAATGGGCACAAATTACTAATGGCGACAATTGATAGCAATAAAACTCACCTATTGGCCAATGATTTGCATTTCTGCAAGGCACAATAGGAAGACAGCAGTGATTACAAGAAAAGAGGGGAAGGGAAGGGAAGGGAAGGGAAGGGAAGGGAAGGGAAGGGAAGGGAAGGGAAGGGAAGGGAAGGGAAGGGAAGGGAAGGGAAGGGAAGGGAAGGGAAGGGAAGGGAAGGGAAGGGAAGGGAAGGGAAGGGAAGGGAAGGGAAGGGAAGGGAAGGGAAGGGAAGGGAAGGGAAGGGAAGGGAAGAAAAAACTAGTAAGGGTCCAAAGGACAGCTGAAGGAGATCCAGTGAAGCATGGGAAAACAAAACAAACAACACACCCAACCAAACCAAACAGCAAAAAAACCCAGCAAGAAATGGAAACATGACCTTGTGCCCTCAAAGTTGCTGTAAGGAGTAATTTGAGGGAGTAGAAGATTTAGAAGATAAATACCAATCAATCATAATCACAACCAATAATTCATAGTGATTATAGACAGGCCAAAAACCTACTGTCATTTCAGATGTTCAAGATTAAACACAAATCTTGGTCTCAAGCCTGCAAGAAGAGTCACAGAGATGCAGAAATTCCAAGATTGGGAGCACAACTTCCATGACAAATAAAACCAGGTGAGTTTTGAGACAGAGGCAACTGAGTATTTCCAGATTCCTCTCTTCAAAAGCTCAATGAGCTCCTGATAAATTTATAGCAGTACTCCCCCTTCCACATTAATTCAGCCCCTTCAGATATGTAGTCCTGATGTTTCCTACCACAGGGTATAAAGACCATAAATGAAAGGCCAGAAGCTATGGGATGAAATTCAGTGCCTTATACTATTCAGAGGGTCAAATCTGATGATCTAAATAGCCTTTATGCCATTAACTACATGAACCTCTCTTCATCCCAATAAATTAATTAGGTTTTTTTTAATATTAATTCACTGATGAGCTGATGAGGGTTAATGACATGAGGCTTGTGTTAGCCAAAAAAACCCACAAGAGCTCTGTTTTAGCTTGGGCTTAGAGAGAGTGAGGGAGTGCCGACAAAAGGAAAGTAAATTAAAAACATAGATATATAGATATATATATATATATATTACGGCCTTGTGAACTACTCAGGTCTTTCAGAGCAAATCAGAACAGAAATTCTGGTTTAGTTTCCCATTCAGACTGTGGTGAAATTCACAACCTCTCCCATCAAGGACTGGTGTTGGAGTAAACCTGGGACCAGCCTGGCTCCCTGCCTGGGCTTGGGATGGGCATGAGTCCCTTCTCTGTGCACAGGAGCTCATATCTTCTTATGGGCTTGATCCACTCAATCTCCTGCTGTCCCTGAATAGCACCAGAGAATTTAAGTGGCCGCGGCAAGTTATATCAGGAAAACTGGAATCCAACTTGGGTCAGAAAGGAGACCTGTTTGCTTGGGAAATGCCTCAGTAAGAATGAACTCAGAGCCCACTGTAAAGCCCCCCAGGTACACACAAACCCAGCCTCTGGAAATCTTCAAGGGACAATGTCTGCATTGCTCAACAGAGCAAAATACAACCACCAGCTATGGCTTGGTCACATCAGCATCTTCGCTCCTAAGTATAACTCTCCATTTATGACGGGGACCTGTTTCTCCCACATGAACATCAAATACATCCCAGTGGCCTAGTAAGAAACAAAGCTGTGAGAAAAAAGAACAGAGCTACTGAAAGAAAACAAAGCAATCAATACTAACATCAGACCTCCTGCTGCTGCTCCATCACACCGGCATCACCCTTGTTGCTCCTTTTCCCTGCATCGATTTGCAAGCGTATGGAGGGACAGAGAGAAGCAGAGTCAACTCACCGCAGCGAAGGTAATCCAGGTACATGGCTTTGTTCAGGTCAATAATCCATCCCAGGTCAGACCTCCCTTGAGCGCTCACAGCAGAGATCAAAAGCCAGGCAGATAAATCTCCCTATATTTTATGTTTCTCAGCCCTACAAATGGAAGATAACGCACTTCTGCTCACTCGCTGCCTACACAAGGGGATGGGACCCCCAGCTCCCTTCCTAAAGCTTTACATTCTCGCAGCTTTCCCCACTGCCATGTGCTCCTGTGCTCAACTGCTTCTCCAGATTAAAAGAAGAAATAAAATAAATAGGCTCTTCTTCCTGGGGTAGCCACTTTGAATGGGATTAAGATGAGCAGAAAGGAGCTTATAGCTGGGCACCATCTGCAGTGACGATAATTAACTAATGAGGTTTTAAAGATTCTTTTTTTCTTCTTCCTCATGCGGTTCTGATGACTGAGGAATTTGCATCACTGTGTGCATCACGGTCTCTGCTGCTTCACAAGCCTGACCTAGTGCCTCCTTCTCCTCTGTACACATGTATTCAAGTCACGAGCTTGAACGGAGGGGAAAAGCTGGCTCCTGGTGTCAAAGCCTTTCTTGCCTTTTCTGATCATAAAGCCTGTGACATGCAGTAAATAAATTGGATTAAATGGTTGCAAAGGTCCCTCCCAGACTGAAACAAAACAAAAACAACAACAAAAAAACACTCATGAATGGCAAAAAGAAAGACTCAGAATCCAGGACAAAGTTTAACGCATTCCGTGAGAAGACCTTAAAGGGCACTTATAAATAATAAGGAACTGCAAAAATCACAACTCCAGAGTGGCAAGGGGAGACGCTATTCCTCATTCACCAGTGGGAAAAGAGGCATCTTCAAATTCTGGTATTTTTCTCACACTCAGGCCAGGTGCAGACCCCAAATGTCCCCATGCCTAGCTCAATACCTTCACTGCAGACCATGCTTCCTTGTCAAAAGACTCAAGTTTTCTCATCTAAAAAGCTTATGCTGAGGCTCCATTCATGCTCCCTTACCTGGGCTTCCTCCGGGTTGGACTAAGAGCATGTGGAGAAGATGCTGCAAGGCTGAGTGTCACCCCAGCCTTGTACAGGGACTCAGCACAGGTGGAAACTACCTGATTGAATACAAATGTCTACACCACGGACCCTGTGAGATAGCAGTGACACTCCCTGCTCAGCATGCTCCTCGGGACACAATTTCTTATATGATGTTGAAAACGGTTCACATGATTCACCCTCAAGAGTACCTCATTCTCTTTGAGGAACAAAAAAAGTACAAGATGTTAGCTCAGATACCAACCTCTACTCCATAGACATCTAGAGCTGCTTGAGGTAGGTGCCCAGTCATACAGCACACACGAGGATAAACACTGCCCCAAAATCTTTCTCTATCCTGGAGTGAAAACAATTAGCTAACCACAGTGTTGAACAACTACCACCCAGGAACTGCTACTATTCTTTTAGTTATGATTGGGAATCTTAATTGCAAATGCAGCCTCTGTTATGTTTTACAAAAAAAATCTCCGATGATGCCTGTCTTTCCCTCCAAAGTGTGAAGTGCTCTTTTAACAACATCTCATCCCACCTTGGATGCAGATCAGCTTCAGCCCAGCAGCGTGAGAGCCAGCAAATCTCAGAGTGGTTCAATGTCCTGTTACAACTGAGCCTAAAGACACTCTGTGGATGCCCATAAAATAAGTCATATTTGTGCTGAAGTAAGAGATAGCGCCATCCCCCTTGGAAGTTGGCGTTGGTTTTTGTTTTCCTTTTGGAGAGAGGGAAAAGCAGAGAATAAACCTGCAAATTTTGGAGTTTTCCCTGGAGGAAGACAGACACCATCAGGTGGGCTAAACCTTATTCCAGGCTTTGATCACATCTCATCTAGAAGGAACGACATCATCCACAAAACACATATAGCAAAATGTCTATGTTAATGCAATGAATCTCACCATACAGAAGCTGTGGCCATAAATAAGTAGTCCTAGCATTTACTACCTACCTTCAGGTGCTTCTGCTTCTTTTACATGAAAGGAGACAGGGAGAGACTTCAACCAGCTCTGAATTACCCTTGCAGGTGACTATTACCCCCTTGGTGAAAGACCAGAGGCTGTTTCCAATGTATTATTCAAAGGCTGTAACTAGAGCAGAATCTAATTCTGGGTGGTTTCAATACTCCAAAAGACAAGGTCACAGGAACAGTGTTGTAAAACAATTTGCTTTTTGGGTGTTGCACTCCAGCCTCCTTCCTCACCCTATCCCATCTGAAACTTAAACCACATCTGCAGTGATGCGCAAGCTGTAGCTGAAAACAGGGCTCGATCTGTACATGTGTGAGGACTCCACATGTTGCAGGCTGTAACTTCAGGCAGGTGTCATGTTAAATCTCTTGAGGGATTGATTGCTGTTTATCATCGTAACGAGGGGAATCTCTCCAGCTTTACCCTGCGCAATGGCTTCCTAAGTTAAAGCTGCACATGATCAGATTGACCTTATGATGCAGTTCTTGACTGTTTGGTTGTTTTGTTTTGGTTGGTTGTTTTTTTTCCAAAAGAAGATTACACATTGAGTTGCTCAGAGTCCCAGCACTTTTCTCCTCTGAGATTGTCCTAATAATTAATTGTTTATTATCATTAATTGCTTATTTTACCTGTAAGTCTCCATGCAGTTTCAAGGCATTAATGAAAATGGACTCAGCTGCAGAGTGTTATTAAGTGTTAAGTGAGAATTCGGAGGGGACAGGCATTTTGGAAAATGTGCTAGGTTTGAGAAAACTCCTGCTGGAAATGCGTCTCAAATTCAGGGCTGAACCCTAGTCAAGTCACCAGGGAAGAGAAAATGCTCAGGGTGAATAACTATTAACCCAGATTTAAACCTTTTTAATAAATTAAGAATCACACCGTAGGTCCCAGTTCCACACCACAGTAGCTGTTCTGACCCCATCTCCTCTCTGAATAAAGACTCCTATAAGGTCTTGTGCCCAAGGAAAAGCTGTGATCTCGTCTGCATTGAGAGGGAGAAAGGCAAATGAAATAGCACGTTGAACCTTAAACAGCAGCAGGTCATCCAATAAACACAGAAGTCTATTTTTCCAATCCCCCTTCTCCATTAATAAACACCTCTTGCCCCACAATTAGAAATCACACTGTTTAGCAGACCAGAGAGACTTGCTGTTTGAGAGACAGGGAGAACTGAAGCTCTTTGACTCCCATATAACCCTCCTTATGTTTGGATATTCTTAGCACCTGTTTCTAATCCATTATTTAAAGGTTTTACGCTTAACAGCTGAAATTACCAAGGGTGTTATGTGTCACTCAGAAAAACTGAGTACAGTACAATTTGGGTTACTTTGGGCAAATCATTCCCTGTTTATAAAGGAATATTAGCCAGTGCCTTGTTTTCAGGAGGTGCTGTTCTTCCTCCTAGGTTGTCCTCTGCTCAACAGGGCCTTGTTTTCTTTATATAGCTTTATTTTACATGAAAGGATTTCGATCCTAGCCTCCCAGAGGTATTCATCAAGAGGTAATCGTGCTGCACAGCAGAAGAGAATGAGCGTAGACTGCCCTGTTTGCCTTGATTATCTTTTACTGCTCTCTATCAAAATAATTCCCAGAACTAATAATGCTCATGGCAGCCCCCATGTATATGGTGATGTCGATATTGTATAATTTTAGACAGACTGTACTTAAGGATTGGTTTGCTCAGGTAATCCCAGCTGTGGATGACCAACCTCTAGGAGGCCTATCAAGCCTAGGTGTTATCAGGACTATATGAGGACCTCTGGAGAGTCTAGAAACTCAAGAAACGGAGTTGCAGGCAGACATCTATCCTAGCTACAGCTGATCCCTCTTTCCCATTGACACTAAATTTATCTCTTTCCCAAATCTTCTCTTCTTCCTCACCAAACACATGTTCTACTTCAGCATTGCAGGGTCATTTGAAAAAGTCCTTTGTTCATTCCTGTGTTGTACAAAAAGAGACATCTGAAAATCAAACAAACTAGGAAACCCAGACCTGCCCTGAAACGCGTCTGTATAAATTCATTGAACTATCAGGGTCAGTACAAGTGAAAATGAAGTTACTCAGTTGCCCTCTGATCCTTTTCTTAAAATGGCTCTGAATTTGCACTGCTGGGGGTGCTGGGGGAGTTTAGCCTCCAGCATCTGAAGGGTTTGTCACATAATTCAGGAGAGGGACAGAAAAAATTAAGTTGTTAAAAGGGCACAGATAAAGTCAACCACGTTGGATGAAGTTTATTACAAAGGTGTTGAGAAGAACCTTTCTGAACTCAGCTCATTGGCTTTTTTGAGCCATGGCCACAGGCCATGGCCATGCTGTCTTCTGCTCCTCAGTAGCACCAAAAAGACTAGGCCCATCAAGGTGGATAGCGGAGAGGCCAAAACTACAGATCTCAAAATGCTGATTGCCTTGGAGGCATTTGACTGGCAGAACAGTGAGATAGCCTTGCTTGGGTCGGTTACAGAGATAAGAGATGGCTGTGAGATCATCTAGCATCTCCCCAGACCTCACCTTCTGCGTGGGGCCCTCTCTAAGACCAACCCCAGGCTCCTGGTGGGTCTGTGACCACAGTGGGAGGTCTGAGCAGGACCCTCCATCACCATCAGCTCTTCTTGGTGAACCAAAAGGAGAGCTGGAGCTTTGCCAGGCTTTGCTGTTTTTATCTTATCTTGGCTAGAGTGCAGCTCTGATATATCTTCACAGGTTCATCTTTTAGCACTGTCCCACGACTGGGCAGAGCCTACCGGCTGATGCGTGGGGTGATATCTCTGCCTCAGTCCAACACGCCTTCCCTTACCACACTCTCTGTGAGGTGGGCTCTAAGATTAGGATCTCAGGTGGCCGTTGAGAGGCAGATGAAACACCACAAGCCTCGCTGGTCTGATAACATTCTTCAAGAAGGAAGATGACAAGGCTAGTAGCAAACTAAGCGATGCCTGTAGTCATTTTCCTGGTCATGAGACCAATCTTCAGAGCTGGCAATGTCCACAGTATTAACTTTCCTGCAAAACAAGGTGAATGCTTCCTAACTGTCTGGGACCAGGGGTGGTCTTTGACACATGTTTTTCACCCAGTCTGGGACTGGAACTTGCTAGACCTAGACTAAGGCCAGACTGCCATTGCCTGTGTTGTGCTGCTGATTAATTTGCCATTCTCAGTATGACCACTTGTCTGGATTCAGAGAGAAGAAAAAGTTGGGGCCTAAGAGGAAAGCAAGGAACGTGATGAAGAGGCTGGAGAGGGCTGAACCTTGAGGCTGACCTCTGGAACAGGCTTCCCAGGGAAGTGGTGGAGTCACCATTCGTGAAGGTGTTTAAAAGATGTGTATATGAGGTTTAGAGACAGTGTTGGGTTAATGGTTGGGCTCAATGATCTTGAAGGTCATTGCCAACCAAAATGATTCTATGATTCTATGAAGAGGAAAGCTGACTATGGTCGGTCTCTCAAGTGTCAGAGGAGCTGTGAAACAGTGCAGAAACGCCTCCTCAAGGAAATGCTGCTGCATGCAAACTGGGGGCTCCTCACCTACCCACCCCCTAAACGTGGCCCCCTTGGAAAAACATTTAGGGGCAGAGATTTGTTTACAGCTTTGGGGCTTAAGACATTTGACACATTCAGTAGAAGTGAGATGGATTTCTCCTGGCTTCACTGAAGAGTGAAATGCCTTAAAACTCCCCAACACAACAACTTTACACTGTGTGACCTTCTGAGATCCAAAATCCACCCACCGAACTTCTGCTCTTCCCAGATACTCTCTCTTTTTCTTTTTTCCCTCTCATTTTGCTTTCCACCTTCACTGTCATATTTGGTTTCACTTTCTTTTCCACTGAAAATAGCCACTATTGGGAGTCAATAGTTTTCTAACAGGGCTACAGATCTTGGTTCTGCCTTGCCAAAGCCTATTGCAGAGCCTAAAGGCCCCTCATGACCACCACAGGAGCCAGTGCAGGAGGATGGAGTGGCATCTCCTGTGGGAGTTCCCAGGGTGGAAGCCCTGCAACCAAGTTTGGGATCCACAGTGCCATGCCCACCTGGATGTCATAAAGAAGATGAAAGGAAATGGAGAACTGAGCTTGTATGGTTCAGTACGAGCTGTTTTGCCTGTTGTGTCTACCCAGGCAAGGGGAAGCTGCAAGGAGACAAACATCTCAAGACCAGCCGGAGAGGAAATAACCCAAATTGTGCACTTCGGATGCACAGATTTCATCTGAGCATTCAGTGATTTATTACACTTAAAGCATGGTGGCTAGTGGGCCAGATCCAGCCCATAGGCTGGCCTCAGCTTACCCTTTGGGTAAGGTAACAGGAGATACCTTTAGGCACAGCCCAGCACCAACAGTCTACTCCAGTCCATCACAAGTCCCACACCTAGAACAACACTGTCCGACCTCTGCAGCCTGGTTATACCCACGTTCATCCCACATACACTTAAGACCTTCCCAAGCTGTCTAAGCAAGGTGTGTTGCAACCTTTGGGTCTTCCCTGCCAATGGAAAGGCAAAGATGCCTCCAGAGAGGTTTTGCATAAAGAGCGTGGGATGGTCAGCTCAAAATCCAGGCCATAGCAGGTAGATGGTTTTTCAAAGAGGGGGTACATGTGTACATTGGGCAGAGAAGTCCATGGTGGTTTGAGAGCTGCCCCAGGCTGAGGAAAGCCCAGGAGGGAAGGGTTTGTTAGAGTTGCGGTTGCTGGGGACACCAGGAGCAGTCATGCTCTGCTGCGCTCTGGGCAAAATGTCTGGGAGCGCAGCCCGGCAGAACAAGTCTGGTAAGGTTGCTGGCGTATTCATACCGGTGTGATCGGTATGAAATCATGCCCTCACCCTATACCTCCCAGTGAGCTGCAGAAGAGCTTCCCTGTTTTGTAATAAAGATGACAACATCCATCCATCCCCTGCCAAGAGGGGATCTGAGTTTGGCGGGTGAAGATCCCTGAGCTCCCCTGAGGTTGATGGGCAAGAGGGTGTCCTGCCCACTGCTTCTGCTGGTGCTGGGGAGATGGTGTCCACCCCTACACATACCTGTGGTTTGCTGCAGCAAGCAACTTAATACACACACACTCACCACATAGAGGTATGTGAGAATTTCCTCCTCTAAGCCTGACTCAAGATACCACAGTTTAGCTCAGGCAACGTGG
This sequence comes from Patagioenas fasciata, assembly GCF_037038585.1. Lineage (NCBI taxonomy): Eukaryota > Metazoa > Chordata > Aves > Columbiformes > Columbidae > Patagioenas > Patagioenas fasciata. Next base: position 122,872,485 of record NC_092522.1, on the reverse strand, counting down.
TTTTGGGCTCTGGTCTCGGGTCTCAACACGCTTTCTTTGTGTTGTCTTTGTCCCGGCCTTTTCAAAGTATACTTACAACACATCGGAAGGGAAAAGTTATGCAAAAAAATGAGACTTCAGTCTTTGGTATAGCAACAAAAATAAATTGCTACTGATTTTACTTCTGTCTTTTATTGCTTTGAACTTACACATGTTCTTGAGCAGCAGGTCTAGATACAGATTCTCCATCACAGTAGTATTAAATTAACCTGATTGAAGTTGAAGGAGCTACTATGGTTTTGCACCATTGAAATGAATCCCTCACTTGATGCTGAATATTATATTCATGTTGAGCATAGCAATCTGGGCAGGAGTGAGAAATTGGCTCTGCTGGAGGGAGTTTTGCAGAAACCTGGCTCTGTCACTGCTGCAAACCCCAGTGCAGATGGGTTCTGCCCAGTGAATAAGAGGAGCCTTTACACTTTTCTTCTTCCCAAGCCCATCTCAATGTGTTAAACCTCCACCCCTGTTGCTGTAGGCATTTCGCTGCCTTGCCCAGCTCTGACTCTTCTCTGAGGTGGCCCCATCAACTCTTCAATGAGAGCTGCGAAGATGCTCAACGGGGCGTTTTCTACTCACTTCCAACAGCGGAGCCCCCTGAGGATCATCAGGAATGTTCTGGTAAATATAAGCACTGAATTAGCCCTAAAGGGTGTCTGAGCTTGTGTATGGATGACCAGACTTGAGTCACTGGCAACTTTGGCTGCTACTAAAACTAACGTCAGGTCCCTGGCATGGTTTCAGCATGCACTTGCACCACACTCTCACAAACACTTCCCAGGCATAGTTCAGGAGTTAGCACGGGATCACTTTTGAAAGTTAAGGCCCAGAGAATAGACAAGGCACTGTTTGCTTTACAGATATTACAATTAACTTTTTCATGTTGCCTCTGCTGGTTGTGGTTTTGTTGGGTATGAATATATTAGTATCTTGAGGGCTTCACCCTGCGTGACCCTCAGTTTGCATTGTCTTAGAGGTTTCAGAGCAGACAAAACCACTCAGTACTTTAGTATTTTGAAGTATCTGCATTGTTATGGCCATTAATAAGCACCATCAGGCAGTTTGTTTCTTTCTTGCCCCTACTTGCTGCCAAGAAGTAAATTAGAGTTAATACTTTCCATGTTTGTGTATGAGATAACAGAGTCACTTCACACTTCTGGGTGTGCCCCACGTGTATTTAGCACAGCTCTGAGCAGTCACCTTTGACTGTGGAGCTTGGTGTGAACTTCCTAGAGCTTCCCTTACATTCAGTGTTGGGAAGAAGACCTGCAGCTGGGGGGGTTGTCCTGGGCTCTTCACAGCATCACAGAGTGATGCAGTTCAAAAGAGACCTCGGGAGGTCTCTAGTCCAGCTCCTCATTCAAAGTGTAAGTCTGAGGTTAGATCCAACTTCGAAGTCCTAACATATTGCTCAGGGTCATACTCAGCTATGTTTCCCCAACATCTCTGCATACCTCCTCCAATTGTTTATTGTCTCCATGGTGGATTTCCACCCCTAATCCCTGGTGTACACCTGGGATTTCTATGCTTGCAATCAAAGTCCAGTTCCTCTTTTCCTTTCACTGTGGACATGCAAGGGGACTCTACCTTTTCGGTACCCACCTCCCATTAAGTAGCTGAAGACAGCAACAAAATCCCTCTTAGACATCTCTTCTTATAGCTGGACAAACCCAGTTCCCTCAGGCTCTGCTGGTAAATCCTGTCCTTTAGCCCCATAACCATGTTTGTGACCTTCTGCCCAACTATGTCCAGTTTGTCAATCTCTTTCTTGCGGAAAAGCCAAAAACTGAAAAGCTCAAAACCATATACAGTATTCTGGATGTGTCTTACAAGTACCAGATACTTCCATACAACAGAGTACTGGGTGTTCTATTACACTATTACGCTCTTGTATTACACTCCAGAAGGTGTAATAAGGATTATTCTCCTCTTGGGTTGTGTTTCCATCCATCTCCTTGGAATTTTGAAAATCTTTCTTACTTGAATTGAAGCATATATGGCAGGAATCAGATCTAAGCTAAGAGAGAGATGAGGATGATCCCTGTCTCCTCCACGTCTCCATTGAGAATGAGAAGGAGGGAGCAAGTGATGAGAGAAACAAGCAGCAAAGCCACATCAACACAGTTCAGCAGGAGATATCCATGTTATAGATGGGTGAAAACACAATTATCTGCCTATCTCACACACTGGATGGAAAGAGAAGAGGGAAAAGCAGCATGGCACCATGTAGTTATACAGTATATGCTGGTTGACTTACCATATCTCTCATCTTTTTGTAGGTGGTCTGTGTCCACTGCATGCTTGAGGAGAGATAACAGAGTTTTGTGCTGGTTCCAGAGAAAACCCATTTGCCCATTGGGTTTTTTAGAGTACCTGTGAAATAAAATTAAGATACCATTAATGCATAACTCAACACAGCTGGTGTCTGTGCCCAAATACTTGGACTTTGCCAGGCCCTAAGCATCATATTGAAGGTGCAAGGCAAGTCTGAGGAGAATGTGCTATACTCTCTGGGATTAGACCCTGCATAGGAAAGCCTGAGAGATTAGGTATTTTGATGCTTACAGAGCTGTTTAATCATAAGATAAAGCACAGCCTGTTCACACAAATCAGGGTGGATCCTGTTTGCATAATGTTGATTTCACAGGTGAATTAATCTCACAGATAACTTGTTTCTACCACAGGTTTTATCCATTCAGCACATTCGATAGGGAATCAGATCTCAGTCTGATGAAATTGTTGGAAGGTGGATTTTGAGAGGAAGGAAGGAGGAAAAGGTAAGTGCAACCAGAAAGCACTTTACTGTAGAATTGCTCTTGGTTTGCTAGGTTTAGGCAGAATTTAGCCAAGGCTTTGTAACTTGAAGGGGATCTTTCTCTCTTTCTTGCTGACTCTTCTAATCAGAGGGTGCTTAATAATAATTCATTCCTTATTTGTTTTGCAAATAAAACAATTTCAATCATGGATCAAACATCCCCCCACCAACCCTCCTGCATTTCTTGCCCCACCAATCTTATAGTTTGACCACCTTCCCTACACAAATACATTCACTTGTTACTTTCCTGACCCTACAGACGATCACAGCACCAATTTTCAAACATTCCCTTTGAAATAAAAATCTATTCAGGACATCCGCTGCTTCTTAACAAATTAATTAAATTTTAATTAAGCATCGCTAAAAAATCAAATTTCCCTTTGCAGTCATCTGGGTCAGGAGAGGCCATGGGGCACTCTGACAAAGCTGCAGCTTTTCTTGGCTTTCAGAGGGGAGGGAGCAATGCTGATTCATTCATAATCAGCCCAGTGAATAGTTTAAAGCCCTCTCAATAAGTCCTGCTAACTCCCACCCCAGGATTCTTTTCCCCTTTTGAGACAGGTACATCCCATTTGTCACCAGCAGGCCAAGTGCCATGTACAAATCCATGATCAAAACACCCCAAATTCTGCTGGTGACACCAGCCCCGCAGCCAGGTATTGAGCTGGTGGGACTTCCTGCATCCTTCCTCATCATACCCTGTAACTGTGGGGATAGAGGAGAACACTACTTGTGTTCCTGATCCCTTGACCAGTCATCCCAAGGCCTTGAAGTCTTTCTTGAATTATCTTTAGTTTTCCCTTTTCAGTTTCATCGCTGCCTGCTTGAAAAATTATTAGGGGATAATAGTCTGAGGGCCTGATGCCTTTTTTCCTGTATAATTGCACAGAGGATATAGACTCCCTTTTTATGTATAAACCTACATTTGCAAAATGTTGGTGTGATAGTCCAACTCTTCATACAATAATAACTTGTTCCAGCTCATCCTACAGGATCCCTGAAAGACTTTCATGCCTAGGCAAAGTAAGCTGTTCAGAGTCCATTCTGGTGACCCTACTAACACCATTCCCATGACAGGAGTTATTTGTGGACATCAAGAATGAAGAAAGTTCATGAGGTGTGCCTCCAAATGAGATCAGTGGGCATCAGGCTCCTACATCCTCATGAAATTACAGTCTTTCAGATATTTCCTATCAAAAACATCAAAAAAAAAGGTGTAATTAATCACCACGTTGGTTTATTCAGCACTGCTTTGCCTCAGTTCCCCAATGGGCTTATCTGTACTTTTGCCATGTACTGCTGTGGATCTTCTTTCCTAACCAAATATTTTCATGCTAACAATTTTATCTCCCAGGGCTTGGCCCATTACTACTCCCAAAAGACACCAGTCTCTCCAATTCATTACTGTCACCTTGGAGGAAACTGGTAACAGCATGTGTTCACCAGCTCTGTAGGATTTTGCTGAGAATAATGGATGCTCCCAGTTCCCTTAATGGACAAATTATCATTCCAGTACTGCAGACAGGTCAGTCTGAGCTCACCGAGGTTAAGGGACTTGGCAAAGGACATGTAGCAATTTGGTGGCAGACGCAATACTGTAATTGCAGAGTCGTGACTCACTACGTTGCTAATTACTGTCTGCCATTAGCATAATTCAGACTGTAGGGTTAGAAGCGTATCCCCCATTTCCCTCCAGCCTCCAAACATGTATAACCTCCACACCTGATTTTTAGAAATATTCCCTAATCCTGTAGGTATCAATCATTTTGCAGCATGACTGGAAGGTACAGCCAAAGCAGAAATAAATAATTGGGCAATCTGAATTGTTCTCTCAGCTTAGGTTTTCATATTTCTTTCTTCAACAGAAAGCTGCCTTTCTGAAAGAAAAAAAAAAATAAATCCCATAAAAATCTTCATTTTTTAAAATAGAAAACATGTCTTCTCTGATACAGTTTCGCTTTGTTTAATTGAAAACAGTAATCTATCAGTCTTGTATGTTTATTGAAAAAACCTCATTTTTAGTCAATAAAAAATTTATTCACTTGAATATAGTAAAAGTTTAAGTAGAGGGGGCTAAAAGAGGCTTTATCATCATAGAATCATGGGATAGATTGGGTTGGAAAGGACCTTCAAAGCTCATCCAGTGCCACCCCTGCCATGAGCAGGGACATCTTCACCAGCTCAGGTTGCTCAGAGCCCCGTCCAGCCTGGCCTGGGATGTCTCCAGGGATGGTTCATCCACCACCTCTCTGGACAACCTGGGACAGTGTTTCACCATCCTCAGTGTCAAAATTTCTTCACAATGTCTCACCTGAATCTCCCCTCTATTAGTTTAAAACCATTGGAAGACGTTCCTAGCAGAAATGTTGGGCTGGCTTATGATCAAAGACTCAAAGAGTCTATAACACAGGTGTCCCAGTACTACACTTTTCTCTATTGTCCATAAACAGAGTCTTCTTCTCAAGCTCTATATCCATCAGAGATGAGATTCAACTCACCCACCTTTACGTGTCTCCACTGAGATCAAACACCGCTCTCAAATTTGGGGAGATACAAGACCTACCCACCCAGGTTCTTTCCTTCCTCACTAATAACTGCAATTCTTTAACCTTATATCATCTTTCAGTGCAAAAATCATCGCCATTTTACAGGCTGAGAAACAAGGATAAGAGAGAGATGCTCTGATTTGCACCCACAGGAGGTGATGGCCTGACTAGGAAGCAGCACCCAAGAACTTGGGATTTTCTATCTTTTAAAAACAGAGTTTTTGAAAAACTGTTGGAATCTGATGATGAGAATGAAGCCTAATTTGACCAAAAAACTGTTAATTACAGCTAACAGAAAGAAATAAGTACAGTGCCTGAAAAAAAAATCTGTTTCCTATGGATGGTCTAGGGGAGCTTGGGTATGGCCATGAAAAATGTTACTTGAACAAATATATGCATCATGTCTTTAAAAAAATCAAACAATCTCACTCTGACTGGGCAGGCATCACTTTTAATTTTTCTTTATGCATGTAGGCCATTAGAGAGGAAAGAAAAGTGAAAAACTTGTGTAAAGTCGTGTTTAAGGGAAACTACCCTAAACCTAGAATTGAAGTTGGGTAAGTTGTTTTTTTTTCTTTTTTTTTTTTTCTTTTTTTTTTTTGCCTTAGAAGGATGTTTTCTGCAAGGAAATCATCAATAGAAAATGTTTGACCAGCTGTACTCTTATCTTTAGATCTGGAAACACATGCAATACATGGAAATCCCCACCTCACTTGAAGTTTCAAGGAGATGACTGGATTTTGTGCTCATACTTCTTTCAATATGAGTAACTGTTTCAGTATTCGCTTTTGTTTGCTGTCCATCCACTCCAGTCCAAGGAAAAACACAAGAAAATTTCCCCTTTTACCATTCCAGTGTGTGATCACTGTGCAGGGATCTGCAAAGTCAATGTCTGTTGATTTTTTTGCAGTGCCTTGAACAAGACCTCACTCTTGGCTCCTTTTTTCATCTTCAGGGAATTTTAATCTGGAGATTAACATCCAGCTTGCAGGAAATAACAGAGCTGACTTGGATATATCTGGATATAGAGTGGTCATCAAAGCTCAGTCATTTGCACTGCTGTTAGCATAGTCCTTGCTTTGGTTTTGGCCTGAACCTGCTGACCCAGACCCAGACAATCCCCAGCCATAGGTCAGGACATATCATAGTCCAAGGACCATTCCTGGTAGGATGTTTAGATGCAGCCACCTTGCTCTGGAGAGAGCTTGGCTATATGGACTTCACCAGACCAGAACACTGAGGCAGACCGTGCTCACTGTTCCTGGTTAATTTTTCTGTATGCAACTATTTGGGTCCATGATGGACTAGTTTTCTTTCTCTGAGCTTAATGACTCAAGTGCATCTTTGTACCATGGAGAAAAGTAGCAGAAAGGCCTTGTCCTTTGTTGAATATTTTCCTACCAAAATCCTTGTCCATGTGCTCTACCTATCAAAATGCTCTAGGCACAGGTTACTAGGTTGTCCTGGAGAATCCTTAAACAAGAACTGGTTTAACAGTTCTTTTGGAACAGCACCTTCCCATCCTCTCTCCAGCTCATGTAGGATTTGCAGGAAATTAAAACGTAATTATAAAGGAAAGGAGAAAGCTGAGTTACTTTTTCCAGTTGAGACATTATCGGTTGATGCTAATAGCTGCGGTTTTTAATTCCAAAACAGACTACCGTAATTGTGCATGTTGATATTTGCAGGACTGTTGCAGGCTTATTTAGGCCTGCATCATTCACTCAGCTTCGGGTACACAGCTATGGTTCCTAAAGGAGTTTAGCTGACTAATCTCCCTGTGGAGCTCATGGAAAGAGCTGGCCATCCCTGGAGATCAATTAAGAACTCTCCAATCAGGAGGATCACCCTTGGAAGACCCTGTTTCTCTTCAGCAGGCTGAATTTAAGCCTCAGGAGATGTTAGAATCTAGTACCATGTCTAGCCATCTCCCAAACCCTCCGGGTTTTCTGGGACATAAGTCTCAGCCTGTGAGCTGAAACTATAGCCACTCAGGATGAGCATCTTGTGCAATCGTTTTTCAAACATTTCCACCTCCAACAGTTCATGATCTGCCACAATATAGCCATGGTGGTAGAGCTGTGCCAGCCTCGAGGTCTGTCTGTCTCCGTATGTCCACCCACCAGAGGACAACGTAGATGTAGAGACTGAAAAACACCACTAGCACATTGCTGCCATGTTGGGCACCAAGACCCAAAACTGCACCTATGTGATGCTTCTGCAAAAGGTGAGGGTGGAGAAGAATATCATCCTGAAGAAGGTATATACAACACTAGAAAACCCAAGAAAGAAGCTGGATGTAGAAGTAAAAACCCCCTGTCCTGGGAGATGCTGTTGGTGCAACTCTTAGAGTGGATTAAAGGGAGTGGAGATGTCTCCAGCCCTCTGCCACAAATTCACTCTCCGACCTTTCTATCTCTTAATTTTTCATCTAGGAGACTGAGAGTGAGGATGAGATATGGGACATGTCTTTGATGTAGGGATCTCATTTTGTTTGCCATCTAAAGCTGTTGAGTTTAGAATTCCTTTGTCCCTCTGTTTTTTTGCCAGACTTTGGTAGTGGGAACTAATTTATCTGAGGGTGACTTCTAAATCCCCATCACTGCACCTCCTGTCTATATCCTAAAAGGGGACTTTGGAGAAAAATCCTGCTGTTTTTCCAGGACAACAGGGCTCTCAGCAGGAGTGATGGGTTCAGAAAGTCTGTAAGATTTGGCTTTTCTTCATACAATCTGAACTGGATTGCCACCTCTGGTTTTATTTCATACTCCAGCCATGAAGTGTGGGTAACACTTAGGAAAAAAAGAATCACACACGCAAATTTAAAGAAGAGCAACCCCAAAACCCCAGACGTACACACACACACATACACATGCAGACCTGCTTCAGCTTGCAGTACAGGTTCTCAGCCCAGGAGCAGATCACTTGGGAAATTTAATTAAACTTTAATGAGGTACTTTGATTGTTGGGCCGTATGCCTAGTGGAATTAATGTACAATGAAGGGCTGTCTCGTCATGCTGCTGGCAATCGCTGGCAAGTTCATGTAGAGCAGAGCATGTCAATCTAAATCACCTTTTGAACTCAGGAAAGCAGCAGGGAAGAGCAACTAGGAAGCTCTAATGGGTCAGTTAATTACAGCTGGTCCTTCGCTTGTGAGTCCTGTATATTGAAGAAACTCCACCTGAGTCATTTTTGGGACTTTTCAGGAGGTTGGGGAATGGACGACAGGCCAGTAATAGTAGCATGGGTTTTGGGTTTCTTTATCTTCTTTCCCTTGAGTAAGCACAGCGTGGATTGGAGGGAGCTCTGGCTTGGGAGATCCTGGGAGAGCTGGATGGTGAGCAGAGACCTCCACGGACCCTCCACAGGACCTTGATGCACAGCCACCCGATGGAGATGTGGCTTCTGCTTCAGGTGAAGGGCCTGTTCAAGCCCGCCTCAACCGCTGGAGAAAGGCTCTTTTGTAATGTAAAGCTGGTTTGGAGAGGGCTATTCAACCTCAGGACAGTCACACCTCCTTCTGCCTCAAAGCCAGGTGTCTATTTCAGAAAAGGTCATCACAGATCCCATATGGCATCTCCAGATGTCCCTTACAACCTCAACATCTCTGTGAGAAGCTGCTGCACCAGGCTGGATTTGACTATCGCCCACCCTTGGCTTACAAGGTCCCAAAGGGACCAAGGTGTGTTTCCACATAGGAGACCCCTTATGGAAAGGATCCCGTTTTGAAAGGGAGACCCCTCTCTAGGCATCCAGGAAGGTGAGTCCCACATGCTGGGAGGGAAGAGAGTTGAAAGGCTTATGGAGGAGAATCATAGGACAACTCATGTTGGAAGGGACCTCTGGAGATTTCCAGTCCAACATCCCCCAGCATCGCTGCTCAAAGCAGGGCCAATTAGAGCAGGTTACTCAGGACCTTGATTAGTTGAGCTTTCACCATTTCCAGGGATAAAGATCCCTGACCACTGTGGGACCTTGTCCCCAGGCTTGCAGAATTTCACTCGCTGCAACTTGTGTTCATTGCATCCTATCCTTTTCTGCACACCTCTCACAAGAGACTCATCTCTACAGCCTCCCTTTAGGTAGCTGAAAGCAGCAATAAGATATTCCCTGAGCCTTGTCTTCTCCAACCTGAGCAAACCAGATCGCAGGCTCTACTCACACACGTGTTTCAAGAGGATTACCAGAAAAAATAACCTTCTGCTTGGACCTGTGTCAGTTTGTCAGCAAGAAGGAACTCTAAAAGGAGAAGCCTCAACCTTCCTGCATTTCTGTTTGCTCCCTTAGAGACTGGAAAATTCCTCAGGAGGTGATCAGTGGCACGGTAGAATCCGTGCATGAGATTTTCCAGGCTGAGATCCAGACCGCCTTTGGGATCCTGGAGCTGAAACTCCAAAAGAAGACACTAAACTTGAAGCCACCTGTTTCAAGGCAGTCCTAGAGATCCCAGTCCTGCTCTGCGCTCAATCATCAGGAAAACATCCCTACCCAAATCCTCTGGTTTTGCAGCAGGACATATAGAGCAAGCAGAAAATAAGTCCCAGAGCCAGGCATCAGGTGAAGATGGAAAGAATACAGCAGCTGCTGCTTATTGAGGGGCTGTGGTCTAAGTTCAACCATCCAAATGAGGGAAGATTCAGGCCAGACATGAGGAAGGAATTGTTGACAATGAGGGTGGTGAGAGCCTGTCCCAGGTTGGGCAGAGAGGTGGTGGATGAACCATCCCTGGAGACATCCCAGGCCAGGCTGGACGGGGCTCTGAGCAACCTGAGCGGGTGAAGATGTCCCTGCTCATGGCAGGGGTGGCACTGGGGGAGCTGGGAAGGTCCCTTCAACCCAAACAATTCCATGATTCTATGCTTCTAAATGATGCCTTTGCTGTGTTGTGTGAGTTGGGAGCCCTGCTATCCTCAGATCTCACAGTGGAGGCAGCTGGGCATGCCTGGGAAGTAAATCCCACCTTGTATCACTGATCAGACTTGCCCAGGTCTGTGCAATCTCTGGGGAGGGACCCAGAAGGCTTGGTTAAATGTTAAATCTTGAATCGATGGGTCCAAATCTGCCTGTGAGCTGGAAGAGGCCGTGGTCCAAGGTGTTTGGGGGTGAAGTTCATGCGTAACCCTGCAACGAGAGCCTTTCACTGCGTGATCACATCACCAGATCTCCTGTAACTCTAGGTCTCTCGCAATGCCTGTCACCTAGAAGGAGCAGAGATGTTGCACAAACATTCTCCAACCTGGCGTTTCCTAATCCTGGAGCACTTAACTCTGCAACTGTTCCATGCTTCTTCCATCCTAATGTGTGTGGAAGAAGGAAGAAGGAATGTTTTCTAAGATTGTAAAGAGCCCAACAGACAAATCCACCCAAATCACGCACTCCAGCATTACCCAAGGACCCCGTCTGCATCTACACTCGCAGATTAATATGACCAGGATCAGAAGCACATATACTTCTCCAGTTTTTTGTAACCTGCTCCCTGGTGTAATTTTGGTGAAGGCACGGGTGCAACCAGGACCCAGGTAAGGTTCAAGGTGAGCAAAGACAAGGGGCCATTCACAGTAGGCTGTTTGGTGCTGTCATCCTCTTGTTGCAGGCTGAGAGGGTTTAGTAAGAAGGATGGACCAGGGGGGCTCAGAGATGACCTGTTTATTTTTCTGCATAGATGCGCCACCTGAGACATCAGGGCCTCTGGAACCACCATGTCACAGGGTTACAGCTGGAGCTGTCATCTGTCCCAGGCCAGCTCTGAAGAGGACACTTGGGACATGCACTTCGCTGAGGCTTTCACTTGTCTGTGCTGGCAGCCAAGGAAAAGGAGACCAGGAGACACTGCTTTCCACAAGCCGTGAGTCTGACCTCCGTCCTCTGACTTGGCCACTCACAAGCAGCTCAGTCTTTTCTTCTCCACCTTGGGTCATTGGTCCCTCTCCTGTTTTCTTAGCCATCCTCTAAGATCTGTCATTCCCATCTGGTCCTGCAGATGCTGGTGCTACTCCTCTCCCTTTCCCAGTTCATTCTTCACTTCAGAAGCTTCTGTCCACTATTTCTTTTCTCCTCCATCTTCTGTTTCCTCGTCCAATGTCCCTCATTCCGGTCATGCTCTGTTCCTTCCCAGCCCTACCCCTCCTTGACGGACCATGGTTGTCACACCCACCTCCTCCTTCCTTGGCTGCTTTCTCCAACCTCTTGCACCATCTAGTCCTGTCCCCAGCAGCCCAAACCCTCGTCTCCTGTCTCGCCAAGACAGGGTCCACCTCCTGTCTCCTCCTCTCGGCACATGCCACCATTCCCACACCCACCCAGCATCTCTTGGTGTCTCCTCCACCCAGTCTCCCCCTGAATAATGATAGTTTAAAGCTGTTGAAACTCCACAATACACAAGTCTTCCTCTGCAGGATCTACCCCCAGCACTTGACAAATATTCCTGAAGTGAATAACGAGCAAATCCAGTCTCAGCACTCCCATGGTAGACTGAGACCCAGAGGGAAAGAATGGAGGTCTCCAGGCTGGAAAAGAGATGACTAAAGGGGTGGGATATTGTAGGAGGGTGTTGGTCTATTCTCCCAAGTAACAAGTGATAGGACAAGAGGAAATGGCCTCAGGTTGCACCAGGGGAGGTTTAGATGAGACATCAGGAAAAATTTATTCCCAGAAAGGATTGTCAGGCATTGGAACAGGCTGCCCAGGGCAGTGGTGGAGTCACCATCCCTGGAGGGGCTGGACAGATGCAGAGATAAGGTTCTTAGGGACATGGTTTGGTGACAGTGTGAGGTTAATGGTTGGACTCTACGATCTTTAGGGTCTCTTCCAACTAAAATTATTCTATTATTCTATTCTACAGTATGATACATGGTTACAAAATCACACATGGCCCAAAGAGAGAAAATAAGGAATAAGACAACCAGAGAAATACAGCATCAAAAGAACCTGGCAGGTGGTGGGATCAAAGCAACAGAAGGAGATGGTTCTTCACATGGAGTGGGGATGTGGAGAGTGTTAAAATTTTAAACCCACAACTGAGTAAGTGTACAGAAGAAAATACCACTGACTGTGAGTCAAGACAGAGAGCTCACAAAGCCGTGAGCTGCAGATGATCTGGGGTGCATCACTCCGCTTACCCTGTTCTTATATTCCTCTTCAGACAAACTTCCCTTGCTCCATCAGAAACAACATCATGGACTACATCTGCTTTGAGTATGGCCAGATGTGACCCGTGTAGATATATATATGCATATATACATGTAATAAATCCCCTGTGTGTATATATGTTATAGAGGTAGAACTGGGAATATCGACCTCTCCAGACTAAAGCCCCAGGTGCTCCTGCATTCAGAGACAAATTAGACCTCAGGTCTTTGCTACTGTAGAGTGGTCTGAGTGATGACAACCTTTATGGTATCATGCGATACTCAAGGAAAGAAGCCTGTCCCTGGCGGCAGAGAATCACATAGCTGGTCCCAAGTCAGGGGTGCTGAGAAGCTTGTTTTAATGGAAGGTTTTCAGCATCCTCCCTGGATTTTGGCTGAGACCCAAAAGGATAATGTGGAGATTTTTAGCTTGCTAGGGAAGCAAATCCAGGGTTTCCCACCCAAGCTGCAGAAAAAAAATAATAACAATTTAAAAAGGCATTTTGTTTCTGAAAGCAAGAAGGTAGGGGACAGCAGGGAAGAAGGATTTTTGGTGCCCTAGTTGGACAAGGGGGGGTTTGGGACCTGCCACCCCTTGGTACCCGATGCTGCCTGCTCCTGGGATGCTGGGAGGGAGCAGCAGGATCATGACTCAGCCGCCACGTGAACAGGTTTCCTTCCTGCACCACCAGCCCAAGCTTCTGATGTTTTGTTCACTGTGAAGCTCTGGGGGCCAAACGGGAGCTCCTGGAAATCAAAGAGAAAGAACAACATCTTGGGCTTGCTGAGGTGGGGTGCGTCCCAGCTGGCCAGCGGGGTGGAGGGGATATTTGGGGTGCTGAGGGAAGGGCAGTAGGAGCGATGGTGTGAAGGCATGGGTCAGGTCTCCAACATGAACTTTCTTAACCCCAAACCCGCCCTGCAAACAGCAATGTTCCTCAGATGCCCTTCAGCTGCTGGCAGAGACCCTCCTGGGGTCCCCAAGCTCTGAGGAGGAGGAAGGGAAGGGCCTTCCCCATCTTCCCTTTCTTCTTGTTCATCCTGGAGAAGAGAAAGCTCCAGGGAGACCTTATTGTGGCCTTCCCATACTCAAAAAGGGCCGATAAAAAAGATGGGGACAGAGTTTTTAGGAGGGTCTTTTCTGATAAGACAAGGGGTGATGGTTTTAAAGTAAAGGAGGGGAGATTCAGGCCAAACATGAGGAAGAAACTTTTGATACTGAGGATGGTGAGAGCCTGTCCCAGGTTGGCCAGAGAGGTGGTGGATGAACCATCCCTGGAGACATCCCAGGCCAGGCTGAACGGGGCTCTGAGCAACCTGAGCTGGTGAAGATGTCCCTGCTCATGGCAGGGGTTGGAATGGATGAGCTTTGAAGGTCCCTTCCAACCCAAACTACCCATTCTACAATCCTCAGGGTGTCTTCCATTCCTCCCTCTGCCCCACTGGTTGGAAATGGGACCCTCAGAACTCCTTTTTGCATTGTAATGGGGGTAAGCAAAGGTGAGGAGGCAGATCAGCTCTCATTAACCACCTTGGAAGAAAGATTGCCAGATTTTCTGTGTTATCAGACTTCTCTCTATTGATATCCAAGACAAAACTCTCAGTCAGAAGAAAAAAAGTCTGTAGGCTCTCTAGCAGTGCCCAAACTCAACTCTTTGGCCCTGAGGTGAGGCCCCTGGGTCTGTCTGGCTGCATCCAAACCAGGTGGCCACATCTAAACCTTCCCTGGGGATGTCCTTGGCTACCTCCACCCCAGAGCTGGGAGAGGACTTGTTCACCTGGACTCTGTTGTGCTGGAGATGGTGATAATTTCACTCTGTGGACAGTTGCTGTCAAGGGCTGAGGATCTTCCCTGAGGTGGTTTCTTGACCAGTGTGACCTAGTGCAGGTCTCTCTGTGTCCTTTCCTGTGTTCAGCAATGACCCTGGACATGTACCAGCCTTCAGGCAGTGCAGAGGTTTTGTCTTGAGCCCTGTGAATGATCCCAGAAGAATGGCAGGAGAGCACAAGCTGCATCTAAAAGAGGAGGGTCCAGCCAGCACTGGATTTTACTTATTTGTTTCAAACAGATGGAAACTGTTCACTGGCAGAAGATCCCCATTTGTCTCACTCCACATCCACCAACACAACCATTCCCCCCCTCCCCGGCCATCTGGGCACCACCAGGCTGTTGGACCCAATTCTTTCACCCTCTTCCCTCTTTCAGCATCTCTGAGTCCCTGGATGACAGACAGGGCAGGAGCCGAACGTGGTGCTTCAGCCACGGAGGCTGGAATGGGTGGCCTGAGCTCCTGCCTTGAAGGAGTTCTTCCAAGTCCTGACTGGGAGCTGGATCTCCTCCAGGTGGGCACCACTGGTGATGTACTGGGTTTGGCCAAGTGGGTTGGCACCAAGGCAACTCTGGAATAATCATAGAATCATTTTGGTTGGAAGAGACCCTAAGGATTATCAAGTCCAACCACTAACTGAACGCTGGCACTAACTCATATCCCTAAGAACCTCATCTGTGTGTCTTTTAAACACCTCCGAGGATGGTGACTCCACCACTGCCCTGGGCAGCCTGTTCCAATGCCCGACAGCCCTTTCCAGGAAAAAAAAATTCCCAATATGAAATCTAAACCTCGCCTGGTGCAACTTGAGGCTATTGCCTCTTGTCCTCGCGCTTGCTCCTGGGGAGCAGAGCCCGACCCCCCTGGCTCCAAGCTCCTTTCAGGCAGTTCAGAGATCAGAAGGTCTCCCCTCAGCTCCTGTTCTCCAGCTGAACCCCCCAGGTCCCTCAGCCGCTCCCATCGCACTTGTGCTCCAGCCCCTCACCAGCTCTGTTCCCTTCTATGAACTCTAATCCTGAGCCTGAGCCCAGGGGATTGAGTCTGCACTATGCAGCTCCTCCTGCCTTTGCCCTGGCGATCGCTCACCCCAGCCTAGCAGGGAGAGATTAAACCCAACCTGCCCAGCCTACAGCACTCCTGCCCTGGGACCAACCCCATCACCCACCTCCATCCCCTCGCCGCTGTTTTCCCATTCCCAGCATTTACCCTCCCGCATGTAGCCCTGGGGGAGCCGGAGGATTGTACACAGAGGGAGAAGTTATTTTTCCTTGACATAAACATCCAAGCCTTTCCTCGGCCCCTTCGCTTGAAACGTGGAGGTAGGACCTGGACTCATAACATCCGGCAGGAGAGGCTGGCCTTATCTGCCAGGAAACACTCAGCTCCGGACACATCCTCCCCTGCTCCCGGCACCCCAAGCAGCTCCCATTGGCAGCAGTGGGCAGGAAACCACTCAGCAGCTTGTCTCATTCCCTCCTCTGGAGAGACGGGAGGGAGTGATCCTGGCCTCCCCGCTGCCTGCAGGAGCAGCCGTGGATCCCCGCGGGGTGCGACGGGGTTCGGAGTTGGGATGGGATGGGGTCAAAGAAAGGTGGGGGGGAAGGTGTTTTCTGATGAGCAGAAAGAAACTGAGAGGGCAAAAGGGGATTTGGGGGAGTTGGTAGTGTTGAGGGTCTCCCCTGGTCTCTGCCACTGATTTGCAAGGTGACCTCGGTCAGGTCTCCTCGCCTCCTTCTCTGCCTTTACTTCCCTCCCCTGCCTTCTGCTTTGAGAGCAGTGGAGGGAAAAAAGCCATCTCCCAGTTAATTTCATCTTCCAGAGCCCTTGCATGGGGCAGACACCACTTATGCTAAGGGCAGCATGAGCACTTGGTCCTGTTCAAACTCTTGGTAAGAGACAGTTTGTGTCCCACTATCGAACAGAAAAAGGATGGGAATGAAGAAAGGAAGTATTGTCTCAATTTTACAAACAGGGAAACTGAGGCATGGAGCAGCCACATGGCTGCTTGTCATTGGGATCTACCCCTTCCTGATGGCTTTGTGACAAGCAAAGGTGGCTGGTGGAGAGAGGATGGAGAGTAACCAGCACTTGCTCAAGGAATACAAAGGAAATGGCTCAAACTGGGAGGACCAGGGCATGACACACACCACAGGTCTCGTCCAGCCCGAATCACAGTGCTGTCCGGGAAGGTGACCTCATCCCTGCTCCCACTGCCCAGCACCATGGCCCACACGGCCACGGGGGCCAAGGTCTGGCCAGGGCCACCGGACAGTGGGGGCAGAGGACTCACACCCTGGCCACCTCCTGGCAAGGAGACACCCTTGCCCTGGCCCAAGCTGACACCCCTGAGCAGGAGCCCAAATGTGGTGTGAGGTCATTTTATCCCTTCCTGCAGCCCTGATTTGATCTTCCTGCTGGTTCCCAGCCTGGGGAAAGCAACCCACAAACCACAAGACTCCTCAGTGTGCACAGAGACAGCCTCGGGCTCGTGGGTTTGGGATGGGGAGGGAGGAGAAACATGCCAAGAACTGATGCGGAACAAGCTCTGCTTGGGGTGGAGACCCTCCCAACATCCATAAACCTCCATGACTATCAATCCTCTGCAGGGATGTCTGCCTTCCAAGCAAAAAAGACTCCTTCCCACCCCTGTCAGCCATTTACTTTCTGTCTGGTCTCTGCAGCAATACCCTGCACCCCAAAAACATGCTGCAGGGGGGTGGGGAGGCAACCCATAGGGTTGCATTTTCCATCCACCTGGAGAACTGGCGGATGGCTCCGCTGTTGAATTTCATCTCAGCTCCCGGTGTCCCGGGAGGTGGAAGCCGTCTGCTCCCAGCGCTGGGCGTGTGCCCGGATCCGTCCGGCGAGCCCCGGCTCCCCAGGAGCCCCACCTTGCCTTGGCTGCAGCTCCCAACGCCCTCGGGGGGCCCCGGGTCCCGGTTGGGGCCTGTAGCTGTTCCTGACGTGCAGGGAGCACGGGGACACGCTCCCACCACTCCTCACACAGCACCGGGTTGAGCAAGTGGGGACACGCTCGGCTTGCGGGAGTCTTGGTGCATCCCAACCCAGCGGGTTCCTGGGGACTGGGATGCACAGAAGAAACCCTTTTCCTGGTGAAACCACACTCTGGCCACCGCCAGAAACTCTTGGTGTGGGCTTTGCTTCCGCCAACCCTGAATGGGACTCTGTGTGCAAGAAGGGAAGTGAGGAAGAAGATTGTGGGGTCAAGGAATCACAGAATAGTTGTGTTGGAAAGGACCTTCAAAGCTCATCCAGTCCAACCCCTGCCATGAGCAGGGACATCTTCACCAGCTCAGGTTGCTCAGAGCCCCGTCCAGCCTGGCCTGGGATGTCTCCAGGGATGGTTCATCCACCACCTCTCTGCCCAACCTGGGACAGGCTCTCACCACCCTCAGCGTAAACAATTTCTTGGGTGTTGGGCTGTTTCAGTTGATCCCATCACTGCTCAGGACATAGGGACAAGGAGCAGGAGAGGAGAGAGCAGCCAGTGTCCCAGAGGGGATGGTGGGGATACCCAGAGTTGATCTTGTTGCGGGGCCAGGACAGATGAGCTCTCTGTCTCTTCACCAAGGCAGTTTAAAAATCTCATCACGCTGTTCTCAGCTGACCTGGCAGAAAAGGCAACTTACAGAGAACCTTGGGCTGGGTCCCCACCCAATGCCCTGGGGTAGGTGACCCTCTGATGCCCTGGGGTGTTTGCCCATCTAACAAGAGCCTGCTTGGAAAGGAGCAGCCCTGGATTTGCTGCTTGAAAGGCAGATCCAGGTTCGGACATCCACACTCGTGCCATTCCCTGCTACGGACAATTTCTAATGTACTTCCAAGGAGTCGTGAGCATCCCATGGGGCACCACAGGGATCGTGGGCAGAGCAGGAGATGGGAGGAGCAGGACTTCTCCAGCCCTGCTCCTGCTCCTGGTGTGATCCAACGTGAGTCAATGCTGCTGGGCACAGAGACCAAACAGGCTCACAGCACCTCCCTCACTCCAGCCCCATCGGGCTGATTCACAAACCCTCTTGAAGAAACGACACTGACCCAACTGGGCTAGTTCATCGGCCACCTTGGCACCACACCAACCATCACACCGTTGTGCTGTGTTGCTGCAAGAGCCACCACAGGCCACAGTGCTGGGAGGACACTCAAAGGCATCCATTTGGTTCCCTCTAAAAGGGAAACCAACTGCACATGGCCAGGGGTGGGTTTGGATGCTGAGCGATGGGCAAAGGAAGAGGTGACGTGTCTCCAGGAGGACTATGAGTGGGAGACAAAGGACAACCATAAACACAGGACAGGGGCATGTTAGTGCCTCCCCAAATACTTGCTATGGGCTCCCTGAGTCAGAAATAAGTCATTTATGGAAGGCAAGTCAGCTCAGCTGGGTTGGGTTGCCTTGGGTTGGGTGGGTTGAGTGACCTCAGGAGATTCCTTCCAGCCAACACACGTAAGTAAGCATCACAAAGTGAACTTGCTCTTCCACTTTTTGGGCCCCAGCAGGAGGACATAGCCTGGGACGACACTGCTTTGGCAGGTGTGCATGGCTCAACCCTGAGGACCACGGTGACACAGCCTAAAGTGATGCCCGGCAAGAGTAGGATGTGATGTGACAGGCAACAAGAAGGACTAAGATTTTTCTCTTTACTACTAATGCCTGAAGGCCCACATCCACCTACAAGGCTCCCCAAATTTGACTCACACTCCATTTCTCAGGCCTCATGGCCTTGATCTGCATTTGCACCAAGGACCCTCTACATGACCCTCACACTGTGGAGCATCTTAAATCAGCATGAACTATGAAAGATGGCCTTAAATGTGAATAAAAAACACACTCCAGGCTCTGGCACTCGCTCCACCAATAAGCAACGTCATTGGTGCTCATCAAAACAGCAAAGCTCTGCCTACCCTTTACTGTAATATCTATGTAGGACCTGGCGTTAAAAGGACATATTCATGAGCTGGCAAAAGCAGGATCAAGGCCACCAAAGTGACTTGCTGCCCCCAAGACACACCATGAGAAGTGACATGTCATGACGAGTCGGTTTTTAGAAAGCAATCCACAATTTGTAAACATAACCACAGATCTTTTTTATTAAAAAAAAAAAACAAAATGGAAGTAGAAAAGTTTGGCTGAAAATACCAACATCAAAAAAAACTTAAAAAAATAGCACTCGCACGGGAAATGTTTCTGTTTTGAAAACTTTGTCAATAGTTACAGCAATTTAAATCATAAAACAATCATTGTATAAAAACATATTTATTTAAATTAAATATTTTATGCAAACTCATATCTACACTCATTCAAAATGCATAGAGTCACACAAAAGAGATGGAATGCCTTAGCTTAAAAACCTGTGAAGTTGTGGGGCTTTTTAAGTATTATTTGCAATTATTATTAATACATGTTTGGGACTGAAAACAGAAAATCATAGCCACGCTACTAACTAATCATTACCAAGTGCCATATAGTAAACACTAAGATTAATCATGTCATATAACTGATTTAAAATAAAGCTTCATCTTTATGAAAAAGAAGGGAACTCGAGCAAATACAAAATCCGAGGGGAGGAATAATAGAAGGAATAAATCAATGTACAGCTTTATTACAAGCAATAATACGTCAGAGTTAGAGGAGGCATTGGGCTCAAAAAGGGAAGCGTTCGCCTTCAAAGGATGTTCGATTAAAGAAAAACAATGTATATCTGCTACATCATCACCTCTTGGCCAAAATGCTCATCCCCAGGACCTGTTCCCAGGGCAGCTCATGTTCTCCCCAGTGTTTGGAGGGCTTTTGATTGGAGGCCAAGGAGATGGAACCCAGACCAGACCCTGCTTTTCCAAGCCCTGATCCTACCCCTCTCCAGAACTGACCGCCCTCGGCACTGGCTGCCCCTTTACAGCCCCCACATCCCCAGGGCCAGCCCAGCATCATCCTTGGTGTCCCCTCTGGATGTCCCCTTGAAGGGGCTTTTTCCCTGACCAGGACTTTTTTCTGCAGGATGCTGCCACCCTCCTGACTCCAAATCAGAGCTGGGATGCCCCGAAATTTGGGGAGCAGCTTTCCCGCACTCCCAGGCGCATCTCTGCTTTGGAAAAGGGACTTGGCCAAAGGGCTTTGGCAAGGGGAAATGCCCCCAAAGCCCCGTGCGGAGCAGGACACCCAAGGCTTCACACAGATGACGAGCTGACGACCGAAATCCTTTACCTACGCCACCGAGAAGACTCCATGGCCCTCGCGGTTCGGACTCAGTCACCCTGAGGGACGGCGAGCGATGTCCCCGGGGAGCAACGCCTTGTAATACTGTGTCAGGTCCTTCCTCAGCTGGTCCAGGCGGCCCCGGCCGGGGGTCTAGGAGACGCTGTAGTTATTGTAGTAGGTGGCCGTGGCATCGGCGAGGACAGAGATGAGGCTGGTCTCGGAGGTGTGGGAGCCACCGGCCGCTGGGACGTGTCCATTGACCAAGACATGGTGGTCACCATGGCCGGGGTTGTTGAGATACTGGTCGAACTCATTGCGGTCCATCTCCCCCAGGAGCTCAGCTTGGCTCAGCTGGTCCAAGGTGTCAAAGCCGTGGTGGTCGGGTGGTGGGGAGAGCTGGCCCAGGTGGGCATGGAGGCTCGGGGGGTGCAGGGAGGGGAAGGCGGGTGTGTAGTAGCTTGGAGGAGGAGGAGGAGGAAGAGAAGGGCAGCTGGAGGTTGGGGGGATCATGCAGGTGGTGGGTTGCGGCATGGGGCTGAGAGAGTGGTGGTTGCATGGGATGGAGCTGCCTGCGTACTCCGGGGAGTAGGTGGCTCCGGGGAGGTGGGAGCGATGATGCTCATCAGGGCAGGGCGAGGAGAAGAAGCTCTGCTCGGGGTCTATGGCGTCCAGCGGAGACATCTCCGGGGGGGTGGGCAGCCCGTAGGGGTAGGTGTCCACGCTGGTGCTGCTGCCACTGCCCGAAGCCTCTCGGTAGCCGCGGATGGCCGGCAGCCCCGGGCGAGGGGGGTACTCACCCGGCCCCTCTTTCTCCCCCCCAGCCCGGCCGCAGGTCCGCTTCTCCGGCACCGCGTTTTGGTCCCGGGTCAGGCTGCCCAGCAAAAATCCGGGGTCCACCCGCTTGCAGATGCGCTTGACCTGCTTCTTCCTCCGGGGTCGGTATTTGTAGTTGGGGTAATCTTGCATGTGCTTCACCCGCAGCCGCTCGGCCTCCTCCACGTAGGGACGCTTCTGCGGGAGGCTCAGAGCCTTCCAGGACTTGCCTGAAATGGAGAATGGAACTCCCCTTAGCACCCGTGGAGGCCACATAGGGGAGGAAAGGGAGCTGCCACCCCACGCTTGCAGGCACAAAACCCAAGGGCAAGGTAGGGGCTCCCAATATCCGAGCTGGTGCACATGAGCGATGCACCCCACAAACCCACAAGGAGGACGATGTAGCAGTGGGAGGGTGAAAAAGGGGAGTATTGAAGCCACTGTAGGTCCTCCAGTTCCCCCCATCCCAAATGCCAAGCAGGGTGGATTCAAGGTTAGCTGAGGCTCGCTGCAAATAAATCAGGGCAAATAAACTCCCCCAGCTCCACGGCCTGATCTTGCAAAGCCTCTCTGGGATGGAGCGGGGATTGCCAAGGCCATGCCCGGCTGGGCAGGGGGTCAGGATGTGGCGTCCCTGGTTGTGTCCCAGCATGTGCCCTGCTGGGACTTGCACCGGGGTGTACGGGGACACGGGTGCCACAACCTGCTTGTCTGAGATACACAAAACATCCCCAGGACACAGGACAGAGAAGCAGCAGTGGGATGGGGGGGGGTTGTAAGCCATGGTGAGGCTGCCCCAGGCTGTCCCTCAGGGCAGGGGGAGAAATAAGGACATGGATCAAAGCGTTTGACGCTTTCCCCTTGCCAAAGAGACAGCAGAAATAACATTGAATAAGCAGAGATGCTGCATGGCAAAGCAGCGAGGAGAAAAACCAAACCACCAAAGAAAACACCGCAAAACTGTCCAGGGAAACAGAAACTTCGGGTAAGAGGCTGGACAGCAAAGCTGTGTTGCAATTTGGGCAGCTCTTTCTCAGGCTGTCTGGGCTGTTTTTTTCAGTTTGCCCTCTTGGTTTCACATTAAAAAAAAAAAGGGATTGTGGGGAGGGGGAAATAGTGGATGGGGAGTGGGGAAACAAATGTGTATGCAAAATGGGTCGTGATCTCTGAAAAGAAACAGCAGAAACACCACTACTGTCCTACCCGCTGCCCGGCTATGCAATGTTGGGGTGGGCTAGTGAGTTTGGGGACAAAGCGGGGCCAGGAAAATTTGGGGGTCCCTCCTTACATTGCACCCAGGGCTCCCTGGCACTGGCAGCCCAGCACTGCAGGGTTTACACTGAGGGATGGTGGCAGGGTGTACAGTGCCTGTCCCCTGGGGTGCGGGACACTACCGGCCTTTGCACCCCACAAGCCCGCTGCATGTTGCCCCCCGAGGGCTGGACCTAGGCAAGATTTGCACCCCACAGCGTGGCCATGTTGGTGCCCACCCCTTGTGTGCTGGACCTGCCTGTATCCCCTGGGGTGGCATGGAGGATGCACACACCCCAGGGTGCTGGTGCCAGACCTGGGAAAGGCTTTTAGGGTGGCAGAGTTTGCACCCCTGGGGCATGGGATATGGACAGGGTTTGCACCCCAGGGGGTGCCCGGGTGGGTGCATGGGTGCGCACCCCAAGGTACTGGATCTAGAGAGTTTTTGGACCCCCGGGATTGCTGGGTAGGTGCATGGGTGCCTAGCCCTGGGGTATGGGAGCTGAGCAGTGTTTGCACCCCATGGGATGCCCGGTTGGGTGCATGTGTGCCCACCCTGGGGTACTGGATCCAGAAAGGTTTTGCACCCCTGGGAATGGCCAGGTGGGTGCACGGGTGCCTACCCCAGCGTGTGGGATCTAGACAGGGTTTGCACTCCCAGGAATGGCCAATGGGTGTATGGGTGCCTACCCCTGGGATATGGGATCTGGACAGGGTTAGTACCCCATGGGGTGGCCGATGGGTGCATGAGTGTCCACCCCGGGGTACTGGATCTGGACAGGGTTTGCACCCCCAGATCTGCCCGGGTGGGTGCACGGGTGCCTCCCCCCGGGTACCGAATCTGGTTCACGGCCGACGGGACCACGGGCTGTGGGATCCAGGCAGGGTTTGCACCCCGTGGGATGCCCGGGTGGGTGCATGGGTGCCCAGCCTGGGCTATTGGATCCAGACAGGGTTTGCACCCCCGGAGCCGCCCGGGTGGCTACACGGGCACCCACCCCCGGGATCACCCCCCTCCCATCCCCAACCCCTTCGCCCCTCCGCTCCTCACCGAGCATCTTGCTGAGCTCCGCGTTGTGCAGGTCGGGGTTCTGCACCGCCAGCCGCTTCCTCTCGTCCTTCGCCCACACCATGAACGCGTTCATGGGCCGGCGGATGCGGCTCTCGGAGCTTTTCTCCCTCGGAGGACAACGGGGGGGTTGCGGCCCCGTTCGCAGCCCCTCGGTCCCGTCCCCCTCCAGCCGCTCCGGCCAGGGGAAGGTGCTCAGCAGCGCAGCCATGGCCCGACCCGGCCCCGCCGCCCCCCCGGCCCCGGCCCCGGCCCCGGCCCCCGCCCCTGCCCGCTGCGCTGCCCTCGGGGTCCCCGCGCAGTCCCAGCCTCTTGCCCGGCCTCCCTCGTATTTATGAGCTCCTTGGAGAAAGCCTCCTCCAATGACACCGAGGGGAACTCCGCTGCTCCTCCTTGTTTGCAAACTCCTCAAGCACCGGACAGGATGGAGCGGGGAGAAAACTTCTCTCCACCCTCTGCCCGGCACCCCCCCGGTGGGGGGGCAGCACCCCCCAACCTTCTACTTCCCGCCCCCCCTCCCCTTTTATTATAATTATTTTTTATTGTTTTGCCCGCTGAAAGGGAGCTGGAAATGGCCCTGCCACCCCTGCACAGCCCCAGCTGCCCCCCCTACCCCTGCACCTCAAAAGCTTCAAAACAGAGAGGAACGATGACAGCATGGAGAGGTTTTGGGGTGGCCCCAAATTGAAGGTCCCTATAGGGGTTCCCCCCAGCCCTCTCCCCAGGCTTTGGCAAGCTGCAGTGCGTCTGTTCGCCAGGGGAGATCAAGGCACGGGTCCCACAGGAATGTGCCCCTTTCCCCCCGCACCCCATTCTTTAACCACCAGTCCAGGCTGGACTTTGCCACCCCCTGCAGGTTTTCACCCCGTTACCCCAAATTCCCAGGTCCCCTCGCACTGGAGGGAAACTGATACCCAGTGAACCTTCTTGTCCAGCCTGGTTGGGCTCCTGATTGAGTTTGCTGAGGTCACACAGAGCAGGGGCTACAACAACCCCAGTCGGTCCCACTGCTCCCCACTGGGACATGGGGGATCCATCTGATGCTTTATGCTCTTTTTCTTGCTGCTGCATTTCATGGAGCGCTGGCCCATCCTGCAAAGCCATCCCAGCCCAGTTGGGATGGAAGCCCCACCATCACACGATATTCCCCAGTTTGGTGCTCATGAAGACAAGAAAGTCATCCCTAAGAGCTTCCCCCACCTGGGACAAACCATCTCCAGGAAGGCGATGAGACCAAAAATCCCCAGCCAGACCCCTTTGCCAGCTCATCCCTGCAACCTGCCCCAAGGAATATATTTAGTCGCTGGATTCCTTTATGATTCTGACCCCCTGACATGGGCTGCAGCAGCTCCGCCGTGACTGATGGTGAATTTCCGACCCGCGCTGCCAGAAAGCCGATGGGCCAGGGCACACCATGGGAAGGCATTTCCTCGGGGCCGGCTGGATGTCGCCCCATCTAACCCACGCACGGAGGGGAAAAACCCAGCGCGGATCCCAAGCTGGGGTGTTTGTGCAGGTCGGCAGCAACTGAACCACGTGTTTGGGTGTTCCTATTGACTCTTGTCAGCTTACAAGTGATGGAGAGCGCGGTGTGTAAATGTAAACTCGGCGGGTTCAGGATCCGCCTGGGTTTCCTGGTCTCTCCTGCTTTGCACAAAGAGCGGGATCTGATTTTTGCGGGTTATGGTGATTCGGGGGTCTGGAGAGGTGGCAGCCGCCAACTTCACTCGCAGCAGGAGCAGCGACTGCGCTTCTTGAGCTTTGCCCCGGGAACCGAATGAAAACCCTAAGGAAACAACAACATTTTCCAAAGGAACTGATTAAATCTATTAAGCTATTTACAAGTGGGGCTCGATCAGAGCCGCGTTATCTGGGAATACAACAGGAAGGCAACTTCTCTTAAATCTAAAAGGCGCAGGAGGTTTCCTGGTCTCGGGACAGATTTATAAACCCTTTGCACACACACACACGCAGACCGGCACATAGCAACCGCCTTTTATCTGTGTTTTGGAGCTCCTGGGGACAGCCCGTGCTGTCCTGGACTTTGCACAGCGGGCACCGGTTCCCTCCCAAAGTCTCATCTCAACGCCTTCAAGTGCCAGGACGGGGCAGGGAGGGAGGGAGGATGCCAAACCCTCCATCCTCCTCCAAACAGCTCTCCTGGGTGCATTTTGTAGATGTGGAGTTGCTGCGGAGGTTGGCAGCAAGAGTTTGGGAAGAAAACCCATAACATCCTTTTTTATTATTGTTATATATATATATCTATTTTTAGTTTCCCTTTAGAAGAGGTTGAAGTGCACTGCAAAAAGAGACTGCAAAGTGGCAAGGTTTTATTTTGAATACGGTGTTACACCCCTCAGTGTTGTTTTTTAACTCTCAGCATGCACATAGAATCATAGAATCTTAGAATCACAGAATGGTTTCTGTTGGAAGGGACCTTCCCAGCTCCCCCAGTGCCACCCCTGCCATGGGCAGGGACATCTTCACCAGCTCAGGTTGCTCAGAGCCCCATCCAGCCTGGCCTGGGATGTCTCCAGGGATGGTTCATCCACCACCTCTCTGCCCAACCTGTTCCATTAATTTACCACCCTCATTGTCAACAATTTCTTCTTCATGTCCAACCTGAATCTCCCTCCTTTGGTTTAAAGCCATCACCCCTTGTCTTAATCCCCAAAAGCAGCATCTTCCCTCTGCAATCTATAGTGCTGAGGTGGTTTTGCATCAGCCCATCTGTAGTAACTCGTGTACGATGATGCCCTTTGTGGTGAACAAGCACATGGTCTGGATATGATCATTATTATTATAAAAAAACCCCAAACCTCTATAGTCAAGGCCACAGAACGTTTAGCAGTAGTAGTAGAATATATCCCCTCGAGGGAAAAGGAACAGATGAATTCCACTCAAGCCCGGTTACACAAACGTCCACGGTGCGATGTGCGGGATGCAGGGAGGATAAAGCCCTGAGCAGGGATGGGACCTCCATCCACCTCCTGCCTTGGCCACAGAGCTTCTGGGAACAACTCACCCGTTTCTCCTGGTGCTCGATTTTCCCTCCATATCGTGAGATAACACAGTTTGATCTCCTCCATGTATTGCATGTTTAAATCCATGTGGCTTTTCAGCCCCCCCCTGCAGTGAGACCGCGACGCCCATAGAGCCGCAGGACAAAAATACTGCAAAATATTTCTCATTTGTGCAAACAACAATAATAAACACCTTTCTTTTCCTTTTCCTTTCCTCCCCCCTCTCCCTTAGCACCTGGCATTCTGATTGCATTAGTAAGATGGGTTTCATTCTGCACCCGACCCAAAATGCTGGTTAAACCTGTCCTGTAGGAAGCTCGGCGTTACATAAAGGCGGTTGGGGCCATGTGAAAATGCCACCTTTTTAATTGCGACCATATCAGGGTAATTAGCAGCAATCTGGAAAAAAAAAAAGATCAACAAACAAACCTCATCTTTACTTTTTATGCTTTACTTTACTTTACAGGGCTTACCTGTATCTGGGGCACAGGAAGAAGCGGAGCTCTCCCAGGGCTTCCAGAGCAGGGAAATTACAGCTAAAAGCTAAAATAGCGCGAGCAGACAAAGGGTGGAAAAAGCTTTGTTCTCCCCATTTTCACGGACGGGGAACAGCGGCAGCAACTCCCATGGGTCGTGCGGCAAATCTGCCACCAAACCCTGTATAGGCGAGACCATCCCCACTCTTCAAATTCAACCATCCCCTTTCGGCGTCCATCCGACATCTGGTGTTTCGCTTGGTTTGTAAACGGTGGGTTTGTTATCACCCTCCCCTCCATTATTCAAATGTGCAAATGCTGAATTAGCTCGATATTCGCACGTTCTTTAATTATTGATGAAACTCTTGCCTCCCAAGGGCAGTTTTTTGCTGGGGGTTCCCCATGCAAGAGCCGGTGGCTCTTGGTGGAACAGCAGAACCAACCCAAATCTGTTCCCCTCTACTACTGGGACCATTTATTTGCTACGAAAAGAAATCACAGCTTTCCCCTTATAAACCCCACCACAAATAATGTCAACCAAAACCAATTTTCAGCACACACATTCATGGTGCTGAATGCTTCTGGTCTATTTTTAAAGCACGGTTTTAAGTCACAAAACTCACATATTTTAGTCCCTTTATGTTACAAAAATAACATATTTTAGTCGCTTTAGGTTAAAGGGGACTAGTGGAATTTCCCTCTTACACTTTAAAATTTATAAAGACTGGATTAAGATAAGGAAAAAAAAACATCTCTGAGTGACTCAGAAGCAGAATTTTAAGTTCTGACTTGCTGAGAAATTGAGCTCCCATTTGGCATTGGAACAATCTTCCGCTTCTGCCACCACAAAAGTTGGTTTTTACCACATCCACCAGTCACAGAATCACAGAATCCCAGAATGTCAGGGATGGGAAGGGACCTGGAAAGCTCATCCAGTGCAACCCCCCCATGGAGCAGGAACACCCAGCTGAGGTTCCACAGGAAGGTGTCCAGGCGGGTTTGAATGTCTGCACAGAAGGAGACTCCACAACCTCCCTGGGCAGCCTGGGCCGGGCTCTGACACCCTCACCCCAAACAAGTTTCTTCTCAAATTTAAGTGGAACCTCCTGTGTTCCAGTTTGCACCCATTGCCCCTTGTCCTGTCACTGGTTGTCACCGAGAAGAGCCTGGAACCATCCTCCTGACACTGCCCCTTTCCATACTGATCCCCATGAATGAGTCCCCCCTCAGTCTCCTCTTCTCCAGCTCCAGAGCCCCAGCTCCCTCAGCCTTTCCTCACACGGGAGATGCTCCACTCCCTCCAGCATCTTGGTGGCTGCGCTGGACTCTCTCCAGCAGTTCCCTGTCCTTCTGGAACTGAGGGGCCACAACTGGACACAAGATTCCAGGTGTGGTCTCACCAGGGCTTGACTAAGAGTTTGCTCATACAAGTAAAAGTTTGTTTGTCCCTGCGTGGGACAGGTAAAGAGATGTGGTTATTGCCCAAATTCTCTGCGAGCTCTGATCCTTCCTGGGGAATCCTTGACCACAAATTAGATTTAAAACCCTTCTCACAGCTCCAGGAATGAGGAGGAATTAAGCGCAGGATTGTTAGAGATGCTCAAAACCCTTGCGGTGTTTGAGGACACGCTATGATTTCTTTTTGATGCTACGCGGTGTTTTCCAATAGACTTTGTGTGGTTTTCCTCTCTTTTTGGAGCTTCCTTCCTCCTCCTCGCGCTGGCAGGTCCGGAGGTTTTGTGACGTAAATGGTGCCTTTTGAAGGTGGATGCTTCACGAGCTTCAACCTCATGTGTTTAAACAGGGGAAAATTAGTTAATTACATCGGTGCATTCAGCTAATTTTCTTCGCCCAGGGCTGATTATGTGAAAGAAGTCAGCACCACAACTACCTCTTGCTTAAAGGAAAATTGCATTAATTGGACACGACGCCGAACTGGATGCGTTTCTTAAATCTCCCAAAGCAGCTGCGTCTCAGATACTTCCTAATGGACCAAAACTCACATTGACGTAAGGATACAGGGTTCTCAAATCTTAACAGGTTGCCTTGAAACTTGTACTTAAGAGCATCACGCATCTGTGCTTTGAAATAATTGCTGATTTTTGTGTAAAGTCTTGGGGAGAAATTCAAGGAGCGGAGCCTGTTGTGCAGAGTCGGACGCAGCAAGATCAAACACTTAAAGCCATAAAACTCATGTGGACTTTGGTCCGATAGTGGTAATAAAAGCACTTTCCCGTGGCCTTTGCTTCCCAGGATACAGTTTTGTGCTCGCAGGTAGTTACAAGCACAAAAGTCCATCTATATCTATCTCTATCTCTATCTCTATCTCTATCTCTATCTCTATCTCTATCTCTATCTCTATCTCTATCTCTATCTCTATCTCTATCTCTATATCTATATCTCTATATCTCTATATCTCTATCTATATCTATATCTATATATATATATAGATACACATATTGCTGTTCATGAAATTGCAACTGCAGCATTGCAGCGATGGTTTATTTCCAGGCTCAAAGCAAAGAACAACGCGGTACCTGCGACAGGTGGAAGGAGCTCACAAGAAATCATCATCTGCATATGGTTCCCCATGCATAAAGGAGAATTTTCTTCTATGTCACTGGTGATCCGGAGTGATTAAAACTGGAACTATTTTAAGATCTATTCCGTGTGTGCATGGTTTTCCATTTGGAAGCGAAAGCGGAGCGGAGCCTCTAATTTCTCTTCGTTTTTAGGTTGCAGGTACATCACTTTGTGCCGCAACGTGTGACTGCGATGGACAAATATATAACACAAACTCTGCTGTTTTAAAAGTCTTATGTTCACTAAAATGAAACCAAATAATTTCTTTGCGCTTACATTCTGCTAATTGCAGCGTTTGGGTAACAACGTGATTATTTTTCCTATGCTTTTGGAAAAAGACCTTCTCGCCAAAGCAGAGTTTGGTTAAAACTGGACTCAAAACCCACTATAAACCAACCAACCAAACCAAAGCAAATCAAATCCAAAACTATTACTTCTTTGAAACGTGTTCCTGCTGTTTCAATCATCTATTTCACTATCTGTTGAGAAGAGCTTTTTGTGGAGTAACGCAAAGTTGAGTGACCACTAACACATTGAATTGCTTGTTTCAAATTCTAGTCTATTCGGATTATTCTTCCCCAATAACCCCTATTCTGCACACCCTGTTTCTCTTTGAGCTTGAGGAACATTAAACCCCTTCATTTCCTGGGATAAAGTGAAATTCCCACTCTTGGTACAAACAGATTCTCGTCTATCTGTAGCTGATATTTCAGCAAGATTTAAATCTTAGGCACACGGTACTTACCTGTATTAATGCCATAAATTTAAAGATTTACTCCTGCTTTTCTTTCTTCTGTAACTAGTGTTGGAATGCAGCCAAACACTCACAAGAATTAGCACATAGAAACTAGAGGAAGATTAATAGAGAACAAACAAACAAGCCCAGAAGTATTTGGAGAAAGAAAACCTATTCCTTGACCAGCACCTTTTTAAACCAAAATCCCAGAGGGACTGTTAAGTTTAACTGTTTAAGACTTTAAAATCATTTGAAATGGGCTTTTGCTAGCAAACAAAAATCCCAAATCGGGGTGAAATTAGAAAGGCTGCTTTGAAGGGCAACCATAAAACTTGCGATGCTTCAATGTAATGTGAAAATTGATTCTGCTGTCTTTGTTCACTGATAATTAATTTCCAGCCCAAGCACAGAGCTTACTCACAATTGTGTAGGAACCTCATGGTATTGTGTATTTTCTTTAAGGAAACCAGGGAACAACCCAGCATCATAATATCTCAATATCTCCAGGTTCCAGTATGAGTTGGGGAATGACCTGTTAGAGAGCAGTGTAGGGGAAAGGGACCTGGGGGTCCTGGGGACAGCAGGGTGAGCATGAGCCAGCACTGGGCCCTTGTGGCCAGGAAGGCCAATGGGACCTGGGGTGGGTTAGAAGGGGGTGGTCAGTAGGTCAGAGAGGTTCTCCTGCCCCT
This sequence comes from Patagioenas fasciata, assembly GCF_037038585.1. Classification (NCBI taxonomy): domain Eukaryota; kingdom Metazoa; phylum Chordata; class Aves; order Columbiformes; family Columbidae; genus Patagioenas; species Patagioenas fasciata. The sequence continues at coordinate 122,841,274 of NC_092522.1, read as the reverse complement.
CTGCTCTGTCCTGGGGAGACCACACCTGGAATCTTGTGTCCAGTTGTGGCCCCTCAATTCCAGAAGGACAGGGAACTGCTGCAGAGAGACCAGCGCAGCCACCAAGATGCTGAAGGGAGTGGAGCATCTCCCGTGTGAGGAAAGGCTGAGGGAGCTGGGGCTCTGGAGCTGGAGAAGAGGAGACTGAGGGGTGACTCATTCATGGGGATCAATATGGAAAGGGGGAGTGTCAGGAGGATGAAGCCAGGCTCTTCTCGGTGACAACCAGTGACAGGACAAGGGGCAATGGGTGCAAACTGGAACACGGGAGGTTCCACTTAAAGATGAGAAGAAACTTGTTGGGGGTGAGGGTGTCAGAGCCTGGCCCAGGCTGCCCAGGGAGGTTGTGGAGTCTCCTTCTGTGCAGACATTCAAACCCGCCTGGACACCTTCCTGTGGAACCTCAGCTGGGTGTTCCTGCTCCATGGGGGGATTGCACTGGATGAGCTTTCCAGGTCCCTTCCAACCCCTGACGTTCTGGGATTCTGTGATCTAATACTTATATAGCACTGAAAAGCAAATGTTATTGATACAAGGGTTAAAAAGTTAAAAAGTACTGGCATGCCAGCCTGAAACAAAGAGAAAGGCATTTTGTTCTCCTTTAAAATCAGGAAAACTACAATAGTTTTGCTACAATGAATGAGCATGTCCTGAGGGCAAGAAAGGTGCTTTGCAACCCAAGAAATCTTATAAAGGATGAGTTCAGCTAAAATATCTGAAGCCACATGGACCATGTTACTTCAGACTGAGTTTCTCCCACTGGACAATAAACATGGCTTAAAGACATTTTTGCTTAATAACATCTGCATCTTGAGGATGTTTTTCAAACCATGTTAGGCGACTCAACTAAGGCAATTGTAACAAAAAAAAAGGATCCATTATATTCAGCAGAGCAGGCGAATGGGATGTTTTAGATTTACGCTGATGAAACACAGCCAGGCCTAAAGTCAAACAAGCAGCGAATGGATTTGAACTCTGGATTATGCCACGATAACTGGCTGGTTTTTAGGGTCGTGCCGCCAATTTTCTGTGGCCAAAACCACATCAGAACCAGACTTGAGGATGGCAAATGCGTCTTCTCATTCCATCATTTCACTTCCAAGCTCCCCCACCAGTTCTTAGCTAAACCTTATGCCAAAACCCATCCTGAATGCTCAACCTCTCATACAAAATTGCTTATGTTAGTGCTGAGCTCCAGCATTACTTATTTCCAGGTTTACAAACAGAAACGAGCTCTGATTTGCTTATAAATCCAAACTGCTGGTTTTTCAGTGTATAAATGGCAATATTAATGCACCTGACCGGCTGTGCTTTTAGAATCTGTTTGGTCCCCTAATTTCACAGACAACCTTGTTCCATCCAAGCCAACTTTTTGAATTCCAGATGTGCTCTTGAAGGTTTTTGCCTGGGAACCAAAGATTTAGATATGGTTAATAAAGGCACAATTGTTGCAAAGTTACAATTGCTTGTGAGTTAACTACAGGCTAGAAAACAAAGGGAGGGATTTTATTTCATTCTTTAGCACTGACACTTGGGTGTAAACCCTTCATTACACTCTTTTGGTAAGAAACAACATTTGTTTTATAGGTAAAAGGAGATAAACGAAAAAATAAGACATGACTTTGCAAAAATCAGTGACAAAATCCATACGGCTTTGCGAAACCCCTCCTGTTTGCCTTAAGCGGAGCTGGGCTATCAGAAGTGAAAACAATGGTGGTTTTAATAATAAAGGCAATAATAGGGTGACTTTTTCCCCCCCTTCTCCCTGGATTGAGACAAACTCAGTCTGTACGAAGCAGTGGAACTTTTGACCACCAAAGCTGACGTTGGCCTGTCACCCTTGAATTTAAGGCTTGTCACCGTTGAATTTAAGGCCTGTCACCCTTGAAATTAAGCCTTGTATTTAAGCCCAACCTGTGGTTTAAGCTGGGGGAAGAGCAAGGTCAAGACTAAAACCCAACCCACGCCTGGCTGGTGCGTTTCCACAGACTTCTCCCTAACGTGCTAAAGTTTAAATCATCTCAGAGCCCCAGCTTGACTCTTAACTGGTTAAACGTGCTTGCAGTGCTTCTTTTTCTTTCTCTGCGCCCCTTCCACCTGCTCATCTGTCTCCTCTTTTTGCTTTTTGTGTTTCTTCTTATGGCGTTTCTTTTGCTTTGCTTCAGAGTCCTTTACGCCGAGATCTTCCCCATCAGATATTCCCGTAGAAATGTCTCCATTGCCCGTATTTTCATCACAATTAATGCTTTCGCCCTCAGGCTGCTCTTTATGTTTCCTTTTCTTCTTCCCTGAGTGACATTCATTGAACAGAGCATCCAGTTCCTTCCCATTCAAGTCACCTGTCTGAGACTGTTTGGCTTGTGGCTTCTCACAACGCTGTGTGCTCTCCTCCTCATCCCTCTTCTGCTTCTTCTTTTTCTTTTTGACTTTGGTTTTCAGTTCTTCTGAAGGCTCCGAAGCTTCTCCAGCTGTTGGGACAGAACCGTCAACCTCCGTTTCTGTTCCATTCTGGGATTCCTTTAGTTTTGCCATCCGCTTCGCAAAATATTCCTGTACGGTGAGGCTGCTTTTCACCGTATTGTAACCGTCTGCAGGCTCAGAGAGGAAGGGATTTCTCTGCTCCTCCTGGGATTTAGGATCCGTAATATCCTCCTGCATGTGAACAAAGAGGAGTGAGAGTCAGAAATAATGGCTTTCAATATAATGTTTTAGGTTTTTTTTGCACGCTAAAAAGAAAAAATATTAAAAATAATACACAGACAGAATCACACAGAATTGACTGGGTTGGAAAAGCCCTCAGAGATCATCCAGTCCAAGCCTTGGTCCAACTCCAGTCCATTGACCAGATCATGGCACTAAGTGCCATGGCCAATCTCAGTTTCAAAACCTCCAGGGCCGGTGAGTCCAGCACCTCCCTGGGCAGCCATTCCAATGCTGACCACTCTCTCTGCACAGAATTGCTTTCTCATCTCCAGCCTCAATTTCCCCTGGCAGAGTTGAAGCCCATGCCCCCTTGTCCTATTGCTGACTGCCTGGGAGAAGAGCCCAATCCCCCCTGGCTAGAACTGCCCTTCAGGTCGTTCTAGAGAGTGCTGAGCTCACCTCTAAGCCTCCTCTTCTCCAGACTGAACAAGCTCAGCTCCCGCAGCCTCTCCCCATAGGGCTTGTGTTCAAGTCCCTTCCCCAGTCTTGTTGCTCTTCTCTGGACCCGCTCCAGCACTTCAATCTCTTTCCTGACCTGAGGGGCCCAGAACTGGACACAACTGGATACGGTGCTTTGAAAATTAATTGTAAAAGTATAGATTTGGGCAGAAGTGAGAGAGCCTTCAATGCAAAGGATGGCGTTGGTTTAGAGAGGTGGCAGCATGGAAGAGAATACAGAACAAGATAATCCTCCGTTGCTTTGAATTTCTTACTGTTTGCCCGCTCCTGTGCAACTCATGCAGATTATGTACAATATAACACTATCACACTGGGTGTATTACACTCGCTTTGCAAAAGCACATGTCTCTACAAGATAGAAAACAACATGAAAAATAACGCAGAACAATCTATTAGCCTGTGGCATAAAGGAAATCCCACGCCTGGAATATCTCCACAGCAAAGCGCAAGAACTGGGTGATATACGGAGCAATCGGGCATTGATGCATCTCTTCCATCTTATCTGATCTTTAGAAATGTTTGTTTCGCAGCTGGTTTACTGTCATTGTGTCCTAGATGTTGTTATTTAAACATGCTCTGTTTGATCATACGTTATCAGATGGCAAAAACAACATCACAGGTTAGGTCTTACAAGGCTTCTGAATACATAAAATAAATAGCTGGTGAACTCCAGCTGCAGGTGAATATCTATGCCGTCTAGTATCTCAAAAGTAAATATAAAACACAAAGCAAAGTATAGCTCTGGAGCTGGATGTTATGTATGGCACGAAGAGAATTGACTCTGAATAAGCAACAAATGCAATGAGATGAAAATACATAACTTGTTAAATTACCTGTGACTTACAAGATAAACAAGCCAAAAAGGCAGCTGAAATTCAGACTTGTTTACACGGATACCGAGACACTCAAAAATAACCCTTTGCTTGGCAAAATCATGGAATCACAGAATCATTTTAGTTGGAAGACAGATGGAGTCCAACCATAACCTGACTCTAAAAGTCACAAAAGACCCTTGGAAATGTCCTAAAATTCACATTGCTTTTTCTTGAAAGCCTTTCAGGTAACCAAGCACACTCCCCTCGATGGGAAAAGCTGAGCAGGTGTGAATTGTATCACAGTATGTTTGGGATTGGAGAATCTTTACCAACACTTGACCTACAACAGAGATAATCCACAGCAATTACAGCCAAATGTGGTATGACAGATATACTTCACTTTTCTTCCCATTCATAAATGCACAGATGATATGAGTATCCATTCTATCCATGGATCTCGTATATGAACCGCAGTGACTATAAAATGTAACTAAAATCAGAGCGGGAATATTTCACACCCTCTTTCACTGGCATAAACTGATGCATGGGGTGAAGGCCGGTGGCAAACTGGGAGATATAAAACCACTTATCTCAACACTTTATAGTTATTGCACGGTGGTGGAGATAAGTGATCTGGTTTCTTCAGGGCAGCGTTACACGTGCTTGCTGAACAGGGGTTTATTAGCGTTTGTGAGTGAGGTTTTGCGGGTCCAACTCCTTGTGCATCCATCACCTTCACTCACATGAGCAGGAACGCAAAAAGTTGTGTCACCAGCGATGCGTGATGAGCAGTGATTTCCTCATTCATCGGCTTTCAAGAGGGCTATTCCAGTGGAACGAAAGATTCCACTTGAGATTCCAGTAATGTTTGTGTGGGCACTTATGAATACGAGGCACTTTTCTTGCAGGAATACCTTGTCGTGCACCTTCAACCTAAGTTTATGAACTAACTGAAATGATTTGATTTCTGGGCAGAAAAGTCTGCAAAGAAGTGTTGAATATGGGCAAAAAAACTGCATATATCTACACGCATCTATATATATCTATGTCATATTTGAAAAGGGAAGTTTGACAAGACGGAATCCACAGAATAAATGGACTGAGCTGTGTTTGTAGTCGCTCTCTTCTTAATAAGATGCACCTCCCGGCCCAAGCGAGCGGTGTTAATGTGGATCAAAAATAGATGCCCTGCTAAAGCGGAGTTAAACAGGTCACTCTCTTCTCCTTTTCTTTCTACCCGCAGAAGGATTTTGACACCTCATATCGCAAAATGACAAACAGTCTCCCAGGTTTTGTGGCGCGGGTGCAGTCGGAACAGTTTCCCTCCCCACCCCGATATGTAAAATGTACTTGAGACCAGAACGCCGATTACCCCCTGGCCAACCAGGAAAGGGTTTTCTCATTCCCTTGGTGACTTCAAGTCCTGACAACTTAATTATTGTAATTGAAGGCAAATATTACTTGAACTCTACACATTTCTTTTATAAAATACATTAGGCGTAAAAGAAAAAACCCCAACCAACGTTCCTTTGGTTAAGCTGTTCAGAAGGTATGCACCATGCCAGAAAATAAGAACCTTGCTCAGAAAACTCCTTTATTGATAAGAATTTTAATAACCATGGGCCACTGAACACAGAACTAACAGGGCACGGAGACAAGCAAAGAGGTGCCAACCCTAGAAAAACCTTCCAGTTTAGGAAAAGCTTATGTGAAATCATAAATCACCTGGAAAGGTGGTTAAAGGCCAGAAATGTTCCCCCTCCCGGGATGTACCTGTCCCAGTAGCCATGGGAACACCGGTCAACTCTAAACATGAATTTTCGCCAATGTCTCCATGGGCAACAAAGGGCAACAAAGATGCTGAAGGGAGTGGAGCATCTCCCGTGTGAGGAAAGGCTGAGGGAGCTGGGGCTCTGGAGCTGGAGAAGAGGAGACTGAGGGGTGACTCATTAATGTTTACAGATATATAAAGGGGGAGTGTCAGGAGGATGGAGCCAGGCTCTTCTGGGTGACAACCAATGAAAGGACAAGGGGTAATGGCTACAAACTGGAACACAAGAGGTTCCACTTAAATATGAGAAGAAACTTGTTTGGGGTGAGGGTGGCAGAGCCTGGCCCAGGCTGCCCAGGGAGGTTGTGGAGTCTCCTTCTCTGCAGACATTCAAACCCGCCTGGACACCTTCCTGTGGAACCTCAGCTGGGTGTTCCTGCTCCATGGGGGGATTGCACTGGATGAGCTTTCCAGGTCCCTTCCAACCCCTGACATTCTGGGATTCTGTGGGAGACTCACACTTTCTGCAACTCCTCCCCTGCTTGCCCCAACATACACAGATAAAAGCTGCGAAGAAAAATAAGATATACGTACTTAAATGTATACAACTTCTAAAAAGCAATTGATTACTCAAGATAAAAGACAGAAAGAAACATTCCACACAACCAATATAAAAGGAAAAATGCAATGGTGCTGTGAGTGGTGGGAGGTCTGAAGGTTGAGCTTGGGAGGAGATTATGTGTGTCCACACTGCGAGTTCCAACATTGGTGAGAATATGAAGTTTAAAGGAGTTGGGAATACTGGCCTCTAGGGAATTGGAAGGACCGACACAAGCAAAAGAAAAGGATGGCTTGAAACATGGTGTTGAATGCGGAACGAGTAAGAGGAAATAATAGGAAAATTCAAGGAGAGGCTGGGAAGTGCACAGGAAAAGATGAAGGTCAATTACAGTCAGAAGTCCCCCGTAAATATCATCTGTTTATGTAATTCGTTAAATGTATGGAAAATAATACGAAGCACATGAAGTACTGTAAGTACTGTTGTTTGTTAATTCTTTTTCTGCCTGCTTTCGTCACTTGGGGCACACAATGCTGATTTAATCATTCGGTGAGAACACTGAGCTTAGAGAGTGAAATCCTGGTTCCCTCGATTCCTGCAGGATCAGGATGGCACCTCTTCAGGCATCTTCTCCCAGATCACCTTTCAACCACAGTTATTTAATGACCAAGAAATCAGGGGATTATGGTCAATTATGCAGAGAAAACAAAACAATTCACATCACATCACGGAAACAGTTTGGCAACGGTAGAAGCCCAAAGTGGAAAGTATTTAGACACCTCATGAAACCAAATGAGTTTGAAACCCAAAAATCTTTGGTGATTAAGACATTGGGTTGAAGAATTAAAATCCAAAAAGAAAAACTGCATCTGTCTGTTAATCTGGGAGGAAAAATGAGATATAACCAACCAGCAAATAAAAAGGTGCCAGTACATCCGGGTTGGAACAACCCCAGGTTCCAGTATGAGCTGGGGAATGACCCATTAGAGAGCAGTGTAGGGGAAAGGGAGCTGGGGGTCCTGGGGACAGCAGGGTGACCATGAGCCAGCACTGGGCCCTTGTGGCCAGGAAGGCCAATGGTACCTGGGGTGGGTTAGAAGGGGGTGGTCAGTAGGTCAGAGAAGTTCTCCTGCCCCTCTGCTCTGCCCTGGGGAGACCACACCTGGAATCTTGTGTCCAGTTGTGGCCCCTCAGTTCCAGAAGGACAGGGAACTGCTGGAGAGAGTCCAGCGCAGCCACCAAGATGCTGAAGGGAGTGGAGCATCTCCCGTGTGAGGAAAGGCTGAGGGAGCTGGGGCTCTGGAGCTGGAGAAGAGGAGACTGAGGGGTGATCTCATTAATGTTTACAGATATCTAAAGGGCGAGTGTCAGGAGGATGGAGCCAGGCTCTTCTGGGTGACAACCAGCGGTAGGACAAAGGGCAATGGGTGCAAACTGGAACACAAGAGGTTCCACTTAAATTTGAGAAGAAACTTCTTCTCAGTGAGGGTAACAGAACACTGGCCCAGGCTGCCCAGGGAGGTTGTGGAGTCTCCTTCTCTGCAGACATTCAAACCCGCCTGGACACCTTCCTGTGGAACCTCAGCTGGGTGTTCCTGCTCCATGGGGGGATTGCACTGGATGAGCTTTCCAGGTCCCTTCCAACCCCTGACACTCTGGGATTCTGTGATAAAGAACAGAAGGACCTTGGATTAATTCAGTGAAGTTTCCCTCCTCTTCAGACTTCAAGGGTTTATTTCTTGGCACTTAAACTTTAGAATAAGGGAACTAAAATATCCACTATACATTCTCAGATCCGCCACATACGAAGAACAATCACTGAAGTAATTTCACATGCCTTTGCTTCCTTATTTGCAAATGAGGGGGTACTAATTCATAACCAATTTTGTTAGCTCACATTCACAAAAATGACACAAAAGGAAAAGTACAGAAGGGGTGAGCAGAAAGCCAGAATAAAGCCAAACTCTAATTTCAGTAGATTCTCTGTTAAATTACAGAAAATGGTCTAGATGAATTAAGCAGAGCTTAAACCTCTAGCCTGATTTACAAGGCAATCGCACGATCATCCACAGCTTTAAAACGCAACAACCCCTTTCTGCGGTCTGGCTGAACCACAGTGATTAGTTCTTGCTTGTTGAGGAACCAGAATAATAAGATTAATATAATCCAGTTCTGTTTCTGCTACTTCAGATCCTCACCGCAGAGCCGCATTGGTTTGACCCCCCTGCAGCGCACAAGACTTGAGAGGCAACAACTGAGGGCATCCCTGTATCTTTCTAACCCAGGTCTAACTAATGGAGAAAGTCTCAGATTATTCACAAAGAGTCACTCTGGAGTTTTGCAGACACTGAGAGGTTTTCTTAAGGAGGTGACAACTTAAAGTGAAATAAGAGCATAAACATTTGGATTGGGATCAAACAGGCAAGAGAGTGAACAAAGACCTGTAGCACGATGAGTTTAGGCAGGATTAAAATAAATACATGCATAAATATGGCCATGCAGCATCAGTTCTGAAGTCAGTTCTGGCACAAGGATGGGTACCCAGGAGCCTGGAATGTTTTAAATTTACCTGATTAGGATTGGTGTGCTTACAAAGAACTAATGACAATAAACTTCCAATATAGAAAGGGCTGATCAAAGAGAAAAAGAGACAATTTTCCCTGTTCTTATGATGACCAGATGTGAATTGCCAACATGAAACTTTGTTAGTAGGATAAATTTATCAGTATATATGCAAAGTCTCAACAATCCTGGGGAGTCTTGACCACTGAAAGCAATTTAGACAACTCTCAGGAAAGCGTTCGGTAGAGTTAATACTTGCTTGGAATGGAAAATAGAAGAATCTTCCAGCCCTGAAATGCTTTAAAAACCTGGAGCTCCAATTTGACCTCCTGGTAATAAAAGAGGGTTTAATGGAAGAGATGAAAAGCAGGAACACCAAACCTGGAAAGAGATGGTGAAAATTCAGGCCACCTGCAATTTCCTTCTTTTGTTGACCCCGCTATTCCAACCACCAGGACACCTCACATAAGCAGAGCAAGGTTTAATTTTACTACTATCTATACTGATTGCCAATATAGTGAGGAATCCACTTATGGGAAACAGAATGAAAATCCTGAATATCTAATAGCTGACTGGGTTGTATGACATGATAGCAGTTTTTAAAAGGACAAGTTCCAATTACTAGAGAGAAGCGCTTTCCTGTTTGACTCCATTAAAATAAATTCTGTGCTAGAATACACTGAAAAATCAGCTGCTATCTTATTAACTATATTAACTACTATATCCCACATGAACTACCAGCTTCGCCTCTTACCCAGCAAGGACAGGGAGAGAGGTTAGGAAGTAACTAATGGAAAAGGGACAAGGAAAAGCCTGTTTTAAAAAATCCAACCGTTTTCTCCATGGAATTATGAAGATCCATTTTTGCTACACCTGCCTCCACCTGCAGCTACAAACGAAGGAGCTTCCAATTAAAAATGCCAAGGAATTTTATTGTAGTAAATCTCTGCTTAGGATAATTTTGGGGTGATTCACAGCATCACTGATTGGAAGTGACCTCTGGATTCATGGAAACATCCAAAGACGGAGGTTCCACAATCCTTCCCAACACCCCTTCTGATGTGGCATCACGTCCTAGTGGGGAGGCTTTATTACCAAATACCAGCAGGTGTTTCATTCTACTGTATAAATCTATAGGTGCTTGGTTCTCAAGTACATTTACCTTGTATCTGCTGACTCCATTTTTAATTTCAGTTTCAAATTGCGTTTTAAATTCTGAGGTGATGTGTTTCTAAACTGCATTCAAATTCTCTCAGGCTGTCTTGTAATTCTATTTCATATTATTGCCCAAAGCTCATCCCTCAGCAAGTGACCAATTTTAGCATATTTATTTATTGTTATAATTCCTACATTACCACCGATAGCATAGAAAGCCACCATCTCACTTGTTGAATGCAATCTTTAGGTCTCCAAAATGCCATTTGCTTATCATATGAGTATTTTTACCATTGTATGATGTACTAGATCCAAGCCTAATTCCAACAACGAAACGGGAGCCGTAGAATAAGCCGGGTTTTGCCTTCAGCCCAAAACCAACAGCGTAACAGGAAGCAACAGGGTTGCAAAAGTGCAGCGGATTAAATTTTGGCCGGAGACTTGATTACAAATGATAGTCCTGGGGATTCATTCCAGCTGTCATGATCCTGGTGGCTCCTACAGTACTAACAGTTACAACACCTGTATTTCTCATGTGGGCTTGGGAACCCTGACACCGCGTCGCACAGAGCACGCAAACTTCCTCCTACTGTTCTTACACTTTTCAGGAAAAAAAAAAAATAGACAACACGCATTAAAGTTTTAGCAAACAAAGGCAGCGAGTAAAATCCACAAGCAGAAGGCAGCCTGCGAAAGGTCAAGGGAGAATAAATACAGTCAGATAACGCGCCAGACGCGCGGAAGGCTGAAGGCACATAGGGAAAGAGTTAAAAAAAATCAGAGAAGAAAAATCCTTTTCATATCTTGAGAGACACTTCGCTATCCTTGTGACATCTCATTTCACTCCAGCTACACTGCTGAGGCCAGCAAAACCTCCATTCCTTCGCATTTCCTTACAAATTACATCTCCGCGTTAGGCTGAATATCAACAAAACTAAAGGAAGAGATTTCCCCTAGGATCTCTCTACTGGCACGATGCAGAGATCCAAACACAGTGACTTCATCTTCCCAGAAGCACCTAAATCAATTCTAACCGTCCTTTTCTCACCTTGAATAACAGAGGAAATATGGTCCGGTAAAGCGAGCACAGGACTGGGAAGGTCACGTTTCCCAAGTTCTCTTCCCAGCTACAAAACAGAACTGGTGGTAAACCCTGGGGAAGAAGTTATTAATATTCCCTCCAGCTGGGGCACAGGCTATCAAAGCATAAAACACACATTATCAACCATATGAAACTCGCAGCGAGGCTAAGAGTTTCATTAAGTGTTTGTAAAGTGTTTTGAGATCCTTCCAAGAGGTCTCATGGATGTGCAAGGCACTTTGCAAGTACTGAAATAACCTCTGCTCGCCTGACACTGCTCCGTGGCTGTGACCCTGAACAGCAAACAGACACACTGTGATTTTTGTCTGTTCTGTGATATATATAATAACAGAATCACAGAATCCCAGGCTGGCTGGGGTTGAAGGGACCTCTGGAGATCCCCCAGTCCAACCCAGCTGCTCACGCAGGGTCACAGAGCAGATCACACAGGTGGGTCCAGGCAGGTTTGAATGTCTCAGAGAAGGAGACTCCACACCCGCTCTGGGCAGCCTGGGCCAGGCTCTGGCACCTCATACCAAAGAAATTTCTCTTCCTGTTTAGATGGAACCTCCTGTGTTTCAGTCTGTGCCCGTTGCCCCTCACCCTGGCGCTGGGCACCACTGAACAGAGTCTGGTCCATCCTCTGACACCCACCCTGAGATACTGATCCCATTGATCACATCCCTCTCAGCTTCTCTTCTCCAGCTCAACAGCCCCAGCTCTCTCAGTCTCCTCAGCACAAAGATGCTCCAGACCCCTCAGCATCTTTGTGTCCCTCCCTGGACTCTCTCCAGTAATTCCTTGTCCTTCTTCAACTGGGGAGCCCAGAACTGGCTGATCAAATCATCAAGAGGCTCTCAAATACAGTATTTTAAAGGAGAGGATGGGATTATAATCAAATGCATAGATGAGGTCCTTAGGGATATGGTTTAGAGGTGGACTTGGCAGCGTGAGGTTAATGGTTGGACTTGATGATCTTAAAGGTCTTTTCCAACCAAAATGATCCTATGAAATCAGTGCAGACTGGTCTTTTAATCCTGTACCCTCTAAATGCCAATGCCTTCCATGTCCAGGACATTCATTCCATAACACAGGTATGATCCACGTGGCCGTAGTGCTGTAAGGCACACTCAGAAGTAATCCAAGTCTTCTCCACATAGTAGTTTACTACTGTCACATCATTCCCTGGGCACTTTTCATTACCCTTTTTGTGACGTGTGGAATAGGCAGCTGCTGCTAATCCTTTATAATCAGGATTCAGAAGACCAAAACCTTCTTGATTCTTGAGTTCAGGATTTCTTCCTATACCCCACAGCTGTATGGACTACACGAGAAGTATCAAGTGGGCTTGGCAAGCCAAATTGTGAACACGAAAGTATTAATTAAGAAGGGCTCTGAAGATTTAAATGCTGAGATAAGCCACTGAGAGCAAGGATGCAACAAAAATCATGGGAAGTACCCAGAGGAGAGAAAGCAGTATTGGTAGAAAATACAAGAGCAAGCGCAGTCAGCATCATAACTTGGCTTCTGGTGGAGGAAATTACATGTACTTTGAAATCTGAAAACAACAGCTGCCTATATAAAACCTCACTTCTCTCTCTTTTCTAGCAATAAACACAGCAAAATGTATCTGTGTCTAAATAAAGTGCTTCTAGGAGCATGTGAAGCAGATAATTTAAATGGCCAAACCTTCGCTTCTTTCCCCTTCCCCTTAGAAAACGCTTCTCAGGAAGGAAAATACACACTCGAAACTCTTCCGCTTCTCTGCTTGGAGAGGGGGAGATGCAAGAGAGCCGACCCACGGATCAAAACCCAGCCAGACCTCCGTGCGAGGGCACAGACGTTTCCTGTTTTTCAGCAGGAGCAGCGGCCGAGAAACACCTTCTTGTGTCACTTTTTAGTCACTTATTTGTTAAGCTGAGCCTTCATCACGACGTGGTTCCTTTTCTCTAAGCAGGTGCGAAGAAGCAGTCGCAGCGCAGGAAAATGAATCAGAACGCTGTGATTTAGAGGAGTGCAGCCCATAAATACCAGCGGGGAACTCTTGCCTGAAAGCATGGAAACTAAAAGACAAACGCGGAGAAACAAGGACAAACAGCAAGAATGAGAAGTGAAATATGAAATACAGCTGCACCGAGGTGTATGCACGTTTTTTTCTTCTCTCCCATCTACGAGGCTGTGAAGAAAAGAGTTTTTCTGAGGAAATGGTTCTATTTTTCAAGGAGTATCACTCCTGTAATGTACTTATGGATCTTGCTCTAGTTTTCAAGAATTCGCATAGTACAGTCCTCCAACTATAAGCAAAACAGGCACAATCTCCCTGTCGCCTTCTTTCATAAATTTCTTCATTTTTTCTTTATTGCTCCCATTAGTTTTGGTGCTCCTCTTGCACAACTCTTCTCATAAGTCAACTCCTCAGATTAATTCAAATTAGCACTCATTCCCCCCCCTTACAAACCAAACCAACTCTTCCACACTACGTTTCACAGAATCACGGAATGGAGTGGCTTGGAAAAGCCCTCAGAGATCATCCAGTCCAACCCTTGGTCCAACTCCAGTCCATTGACCAGATCATGGCACTAAGTGCAATCACAGTTTGTACTCTGCATTGGTGAGGCCACACCTGGAGTATTGTGTCCAGTTGTGGGCCCCTCAGGTCAGGAAAGAGATTGAAGTGCTGGAGTGGGTCCAGAGAAGAGCAACAAGACTGGGGAAGGGACTTGAGCACAAGACCTATGGGGAGAGGCTGAGGGAGCTGGGCTTGTTCAGTCTGGAGCAGAGGAGGCTTAGAGGTGAGCTCAGCACTCTCTAGAACGACCTGAAGGGCAGTTCTAGCCAGGGGGATTGGGCTCTTCTCCCAGGCACTCAGCAATAGGACAAGGGGGCATGGGCTTCAACTCTGCCAGGGGAAATTGAGGCTGGAGATGAGAAAGCAATTCTGTGCAGAGAGAGTGGTCAGCATTGGAATGGCTGCCCAGGGAGGTGCTGGATGTTTCATAACACTATTCCATTTTCAAACACAGACATAAGTGTTTAACTAACCATATTGCCCATGTCTTACCTTAGCCTTTTACTCTCTTATATATGTAACATCCTGCCCTTGTTCTGTCCATCATTTTATTATAAGCTCTCTGGGGAAGCAATTAGCCCACATGTGAGCACTATATAACATAATTAACAAATAATAACCACCGAGAAATGTAGGCCAAAAAAGCAGAGTTATCAGAGCAACATTTCTGCAGAGACTTGTATTGTTCTGTACTCACTTGCAGTGTTCGCTTCCAAGTTCCTGGAGGCACATTTTACACTCCAAGCCGCATAAAAGCAAAGGTGAACACTGTGCTTTAAAGAAGACATAAGATGTTCTGATTTTATTTGGATTTACAGGCTTTGCTATTTTTTTCTACATTCATTAACGCTACCAGTAGTAGCTGCAGTCAAGGAATTCCAGAATTGGAGGTGAAAAGCGTAGAATTTGGTTCTAAATGAATTTTGGCAACAAAAGTATTGAAGGAAGGAAAGATGAGATGACTGTAACCATGAGCAAGACGCAACACAAACTTTGTACGTGACATCATTTGGTATGGAAAAAATTGCTTGAGGAGGCAAGGACAGAACCGCCGTTCTTGGGTCTCCATCCCCACGCTCCACTGTAGTTGCAGGGAATGGCAGCAATTGTTGCTGTCCCAACAGAGGAAGAATAAAAACTCCCTCTTATTTCAGCAGGAAACAAAATATTTCCCATTCCTGACGCTTCCTAGTGTAGGACAGGTATTTCACATTTGCTAGAGAGTGTAAACTTGAGTAGCCCTTCAATGCTGCCTCTATCCCCTTGATACTGAGATATAAGTCTGGTAGTTAAGGTGGCAAAGCAATTAGACAAAGGTTTCTAATTAGGCTGACGCAGACTTTCCACTCCATGGGGACCTGGGGAGCTAAGGAAGGATAAAAGAAGGGAAGGAGAAAAGCGTAAGTTTGGAGTGGTTATTGGGATGAAGAAAGATGACACTTGGGATGTACAGAGGAGGAATAATGTTCAGGAAAGAAGAGGGTGAAAGTATGTGATAAAATACTGGCCCAGGTTGGGCAGAGAGGTGGTGGATGAACCATCCCTGGAGACATCCCAGGCCAGGCTGGACGGGGCTCTGAGCAACCTGAGCTGGTGAAGATGTCCCTGCTCATGGCAGGGGTGGCACTGGGGGAGCTTTGAAGGTCCCTTCAACCCAAACTATTCTATGGTTCTACGATCTCCACATTTCTCATCTTTGAGTATGTTAGCAATGGCAACCATCCTCTGAAATACTGATTTTAGATGCAGCAACAGCCGTTTTTGTCTCGAAACACCAAATTAAAGTGGTTCCCACTAAGGACATGGCAGTGAACAGAACATTTCAGCCACAAAGCAGGTGGAAAACCTGTCATCAAGCTGTTGTCACTACACTGTGGACAATCTCTGGAGACAAGTGCCAACATGACCCATGCAGCCTTGTAGCCTGAGCAAGACAGGGCAGGTATTCCATGACCCGTAACGAAGCTGCTGGCTTTGCATGGTCAGTTTGTGAAATCTTTAACCTTTGGCAGAACTTTGGCTCTATCAACCTGCAAAACAACTCATCCATTTTAACCTATGTAAGCAAGCAATTTGAGAAGAGAATAGCTTAGATCAGCATGTATGATATCTACATTACCAATGCTTCCATGCCAAAGAGAATCTTAATTATCCAAGTGAAGAAGGCAGGTCTTGGGCTTCAAAACCTATAGATAGCCATATGATGTTGAGACAGTTTGAACCCTCACAGTGAGGGTCTTATCTCAGCTTTTCTGCTCATAGGCAACCCAGCTCTGATCTCCCAAGCATTAAGGTGAAAACACCTTGTTTATTTGTGTTTCACATCCTATCTATCCAGACTGCTCTTAGCTTTATATCGCTTTCCTCCCCCGGGACTCAAGAGCCTCACTCTCTATCTTTAAAACTCTCCTCAGACTTCATTTCCTTTGGCTTGCTTTCCATAGCTGACCTTGGTGGTTATGCTCTGCTTTTCTTGCCTCCCTTTGACCCTTTGACCCTTTGACTTCTGCACCTTGCAAACCATCACCTTCATTTCACACCCTTCTTTGCTGCTTCCCAACCTCCTTTTTTCTTTTTGGTGATGGTTGCTACTGTAATTTTGGCCTGAATAAGTTTTAAAGATGCACATGTCTTTCATTACGCTACGTATTAGCTTTATGGTACTGTATAAAGATTTAGCGGTAATATAAAAACACGACAATAAGAAAATCCCTGCGCCTGTAATTCCAAATAGATTTCCTAGGATTTTATAATTAACACTTTATGTAATGCCCTGTGGGGAGTGAAGCGCTCTATGGTTGCCCAGTGAACCACACAAAACACATAATCTGTGCCTTGCAGGTTAAAGCTACGAGCGGGTACAAAACAATACAAAGAATTGCCAGGTAGGCAATCCCGCAGGCAGCGTGTGCGTTCCAAGCCAGAGTGTCTCCTGGCATGGGAGTTTTCCAAAGGAGCAGGAATGGGATGCTTATCACGGCTTAACAGCAAACTGCTCCAGGAATAAGCAGCAAAATGAAGACTCAGGAGGAAATGCCAGATCAAAGGAAAGACCAATTTGTTCCCAGTGTCTCACTCGCTCCTAATACTCTGTCTACAGGTAAGCAAAGTTGCAAACCAGAGTTGCTGTCTCCAGTCCCTCTGCCGCGTTGTGGGAAGCTGTTCTGGAGAGAAATGGTGCTGGTTGGGGTGTCAAATCCTTAGTGGAAGGCTTCGAGTAGTTCACCCAGATGTCCCGAGTGTACTGAAGCAGAAGGAAACCAGATCATAGAATCATTTTGGTTGGAAGAGACCTTTAAAATCATTGAGTCCAACCATTAACCTCACACTGTCAAGCCCAACAATGTCCCTGAAACCCACTCTACGCATGTTTTAAACCCCTCCAGGGCTGGTGACTCCAGCACTACCCTGGGCAGCCTGTTCCAATGCCCCACAGCCCCTTGGGGAAGAAATTGTTCCCCACATCCAACCTCAACCTCCCCTGGCGCAACTTGAGGCCGTTTCCTCTGCTCCTGGCGCTTGTTCCTGGGGAGCAGAGCCCGACCCCCCTGGCTCCAAGCTCCTTTCAGGCAGTTCAGAGATCAGAAGGTCTCCCCTCAGCTCCTGTTCTCCAGCTGAACCCCCAGGTCCCTCAGCCGCTCCCATCACACTTGTGCTCCAGCCCCTCACCAGCTCCATTCCCTTCTCTCAACTCGCTCCAGCACTTCAAGCGCTTTCTTGGTGTGAGGGGCCCAAAACTGACCCCAGGATTTGAGGTTTGGCCTCCCCAGGGCCCAGCACAGGGACGGTCACTGCCCTGGGCCTGCTGGCCACACCAGTGCTGGTACCAGCCATGATGCTGGTGGCCTCTTGGCCACCTGGGCACACACTGGCTCATATCCAGGACACCCCCAAGTCCTTTTCCGCTGGGCAGCTTTCCAACCACTCTTCCCCAAGACGACAGCACATAAATTCCTTCTTTACATTGACTGAAAGGTTGTAAAGAGGAAAAAAGACTCCTCCCCAGCAGACCTGAGCGGTCTAGCATTTCGCAAGAGCCCAGAAGCTTTGAAAGATTTCACTTGGCCCCAGTTACACTCAAACAATCCACACTTAAAAGCCGCTTTCTACTTTTGCTTTACCTCCTTTTGGTCAATCTCCCCGCTGCACTGCTCCCCTTTCACGAGGTGAGCCCTGTGCTAATCCCTCCTGCTACCTGCAAAGGCTGGGAGGTCCCAGCTCCACCACCACGTCTCAAATCTCAGCCATGACTCAGCAGTGCCAGCTCAGGTTTATTTCTTCCCTTCGTTACCCCACGCTTAATGCCATAAGAAAAGCAGCAGGGTGGAGCCACGGAGTTTTTCAATAAGTCATTCCAAGCACAGATGAAGGTCAAGGCTACTCCAAGATCTGAGCTATTTTTTATGTTTAAAAAAGGATGGTTGGAGTAAAGCAACTTGGCTTCCTGTGGTTTCGCATCTTGTGGCTGGATGACCCCGTATCTAACGAGGTGCAAGTTCTGACAGAAGCTGTTCCTGTGGTTACGGCATTTGCAACGGTTTGCTCTGCGTGGATTCTCTGATGTCTAATAATACAGTTGAGCCCAGCTGGGCAAACAATTTGTCTTTCCTTTTTATGCGACCATTTATTTTCACAAAGAGTAGGAACTTCATATTTGCAAGGCTGCTGTCTGCCCATGTAATGTGGTGGATATTAGTGAAAGAGAATCAGAGAATCATAGAATATCCTGAGTTGGAAGGGACCCACAAGGATCATTGAGTCCAGCTCCTGTCCCTGCACAGGACAACCCCAAAATTCACACCACGTTGTGGCATTGCCCAGTTGACAAATATAAAGTAATGCGCTTGGGTGAAAGATAAATTAACTTTAAATAGTATAAAAATTAGGAAGTCAGGACATATTTCGGCAGTGCATCCATTAAAAAGAAATTCCACATAACGCTGATTCAAGAAGTCCAAAATTCCCCAAAGTGAAGTGTGACAGGCTCGATGAGGAACAGGAAAACTATAGTGACAGTATGAACCACCACTAAAGATGATTTAGAGTAACCGGTTGATTTTGTGCTGAAGCTGATGAGAAGCTTCCACAGAGTCTGTTCCACCACCTTTGCCGCTGGGGAAATCACCTCTGGAAAAGGGGTAATAACACAGAAATGGAAGTGGTGAGGGTAAGGTGCAGATGGCAACCATTAACACGACTATTTTTGCAGCAATCAACACCTCTTGAAGAAAAAAGTCTAAGTCATAGGTGGGAAGAAGCCAACACATCACTGAAGAGGAGGAATTGTTCAATTATTCTGCTGGGTATGAGCATTGCAAACGCAGGCACCAACATCCATGTTACAACCTGTTATCAACCCCAGCGTGTTGAAGGGATTAAAAGCCAACATTGCACCACCATTCCTCCTAAAATCCTGTGCCAGGTCAGGGTCTTCCAATTTCTCAGCTTAAATATCCCTGGAGTTGCAACATCAGACCGACTTTGTTCCTAATGAAAGAGGCGATTCAGTTCCTTTCAAGGAGCTACACCGTATAATGTTGATTAAAGCGCAAACTGCCCCCCAAATTTAAAGCAGAGGGAAAAAGAATACAAAGTGAGGCGTAAAAGAAGATGGGAGTCGAGGGGAGAATCAAAGCAGAGAATTCACCAGGAGGTAGAGATTTTTATCAAAGCGATTGGTTCATTAGGCAGAAAATTTGACTGTGCATTAACACTGTGCTGTAGTGTTTTTCGTTAGTGAGTTCTTCAGGGCAGACACCTCTGTCTTTATACTTGTAAAACACCAATTAGTATCTTGGGCAGACTACAAACAAATCAACATTAAAACAAAGCGGAGAAATAGAACCATTTGTATATCTTGTTATGCCTGGAGTCACTAGGACAGATTTAACTCTCTGGAGAGAGACCATATTCTCTTTAATAGTCTTGCCCGTGTGTGCAGCACGTCTCTGGTAGTTAAAAAGCACAAACTTTTGATTTATCTCTCTGCTTCAATTGAGAAGGATTTCACCATAGGATGCTGGGCTGAGAGTTCTTGTTACACTTTTTGTGTATGTGTATTTAAGCTGGTTTAAAATTACTAAGAGTCTACCTGCAGGAGCGGAGTCCTCTGCAAGCTGCAAAGCCCACCCAGGACCCTGTTAAATATCGCACAAGTCAGCCCTGGAGCATCACTGCTGTCCCAACATGAACCTCAGGGTGCTTACACACATCTTCCAAAGGGAGATGGGCACATTTGGGAGTTTAAAGACAACAAGAATGGTACTGGAGGACTATATAGAATGGAAGGAGCCAACTCTGGCTCAGTCTTTACCATATGGTGGAACTGGGAAGGGTCCTGGGCACAAAGCATCTCCAAAAGTGCAAAGAGAGTGGTTTGTCTTGGGGAGATTTTGAAGTACAGCCTGGGAAGGAATTTATTTATGGGGATGAGTTGTCACCAGGACCCAGGAGGGAAAAGGAGTACCAATCTGTATGACAGACTGCAACAGGTTGGGCAGAGAGGTGGTGGATGAACCATCCCTGGAGACATCCCAGGCCAGGCTGGACGGGGCTCTGAGCAACCTGAGCTGGTGAAGATGTCCCTGCTCATGGCAGGGGTGGCACTGGATGAGATCTGAATGTCCCTTCAACCCAAACTATTCTACGATATTAGCAAGTGCATACATGGAAACTCAAGAGAACTTCACCCAAAGCCACAGCAAGCTTCCCTTTCAACCTGCCTTATCCAACCCTGCATCTCCCCCCATGTCCCACACACAATTTCTAAAGCGGAAAAGCCATTTAATATTGTCTATCTCCTTAAAACATCTCCAGAGGAAAGGTCAGACAGGAAAAATCAGTTGGTTTAGGGTCATGGTAATGGTTAAGATCCTGTATTATAAATTCAGAGCCTGAGCCTCCTCCTCATTCACACTAAGGGCTGGCCAGGTTGTACTTGCTGTATGTAGAAAGATGGTAATTTAGACTTCTGATGGAAAAAACCTGAAAATATGCCAGTCACGGCTCTGTCTGGCATGCCAGAAGCTATTAAAACCCTAACCAAGGCTACAAAAGTAGGAATGTTCCTAAAGCAACCTTAATGTCGAAGGTTGGAAAAGAACAGCAACCTTATCTCCGTGTTGTCCTCCCCATGGTAAAGAAATAATGATCTTAAGTAGTGGCGACAGAGATTAGTTTTTAAGAGTTGGAAAAGCTTTTGCATGTTTAGTGAAGCACAAACCAGACTCTGAAGGGTTTGTGGGGTTCATGTAAGAGAGACTCCATTTAGTGCTTTTTAAAAACCACATCTGTCAAGACTTATGTGAGCTGAGCTGAACCCTCTTAGAGAAAAGGTGATGGATTTGATGAGCCCTCAGAGTCCTCTCCAAACCTACGTCCTATGAAAAGAAACCTAATGCACAGAAACACAGAAGAGAAGAATTAATAGCTGCATCCTATGAGTGAAAAATGGTTCCAGGTCACCTTGTACCTTGTCCTGAGAAGCTCTGGTGGACACCAGCTTGGTAACAGAAAAAGGGGGAGATTTCACAGAATCACACAGAATCCCAGAATGTCAGGGGTTGGAAGGGACCTGGAAAGCTCATCCAGTGCAATCCCCCCATGGAGCAGGAACACCCAGCTGAGGTTCCACAGGAAGGTGTCCAGGCGGGTTTGAATGTCTACAGAGAACGAGACTCCACAACCTCCCTGGGCAGCCTGGGCCAGGCTCTGTCATCCTCACACCCAACAAGTTTCTTCTCAAATTTAAGTGGAACCTCCTGTGTTCCAGTTTGCACCCATTGCCCCTTGTCCTACCATTGGTTGTCACCCAGAAGAGCCTGGCTCCATCCTCCTGACACTGCCCCTTTATATATCTGTAAACATTAATGAGGTCACCCCTCAGTCTCCTCTTCTCCAAGCTAAAGAGACCAAGATCTCAGGATTTAGAGATCTCAAGAAAGAGTTAAATCTTCAAAACAGGCAATATCTGCATTTTGAAAGAATTTGGCCACCAGAGCAACACTTACAAGAAGCTGCTGCCAATGTTAACATCAGAAGGCAGATACTGACAGGTTTTTTTGCCCAGTCAGATGCCAGTATTGACACTCATTTAGACAAGCCAGTACAAACACGTATAAAAAGGACATTTTCTATAGCAACGGCTTCTCAAGTAACTAAGGAATTCACCGACAAGTCATGAAATCTCTGGAAGGAGCTGGGGTGAAGCTTCCCAAATGTCCTGGGGCACGGAAAAGCTGATGCGACTCACGTAACAACAGCTCCTACCGAAGCCCGAGGAGCTTGAGAGATGAGTGACAGCCTCCCCGAGCCCTGCAATAATGCAACAGGAATTCTTGAAACCTGGTAACGTGTCCTTTCCGAGGGTGGCCAAGTGATGTGGAGGATGGGTAATAAATCAACAGTTGCAGGTCGGGCTACTCATGGAAGAAATTTATGCGGAACCAACGCTAATTGAATTTTTCTTTAGACCAGAAAGCAAACGCCAAGTTTACTTACACAAGAGTTACTGACCAGTTGTTAAAACTGGAAGCAATAAATAGTATCCTTTCCACGGGAAAGACTCAAAATGCTTTGTCAGTGTGAGACCTGAACAGGACCAAACTATTGTGAAAAAGGGAGTCTTGCAAAGGAATACAAGTAACAAAGGTGTGGGTGTAATTACCGTCCAAATTTCTGGCTCTGCATTTTATGCCCCAGCTCATAGCACACACTGTGCTAGCGCAGAAAGTAAAACTGATTGAGGAAGCTGAGCTAATTCTGCAAAGTCCAGGGGAAGGGTGAGCTGTGCACGAGGTGCGGTGTGTTCCTTGCAGACTGGGATCTCCACGCCCCGTGCTCAGACCAGTTTTCCTTCCTTGAAGAAAAAGTGACGTGGGTCTAAGATTGGAGCTGCTCCGCTTCTCAGAAGACCAGCCTCAGCATCCCTATATTTGGATTTTCCATCCAAAACTGTCAAAATTCACGCCTGGTTTGAAGGCAGAAGGAAAACCTTAGTCTCAAGAAATGTAATCTAGTCTCAGATTCGCAGCACTTTAGGAATAGATCCTCCAACTTTCATCAGCAGTCGTGCTTTTGTCTTTAAACCAGAGTGAAAATAGTGTGAAAGCTGGAGAGCTGAGAGCCGTGTGAGGAAGATGTGAAAGGTTCCACGATGATTTTCTAAATAAGAGAAGGTCTGGAGAGGTAGCTGACAGTTCGCTGGAGATGACAGGTTAGCCAACGCTACCGAGTACAATTTGCATCTGATTCATGGGGACTGGAAGAGAACTAGAAAGTTGAGATTATAATGAGATTAATCATATGACTCTAGGGATCCCATTCACCCTGCTGCTGAAGGGTCCTAGAGCCGCTTCGTACGATCTGAGCTGCATTTGGGAAGTTATTTGGGGTCTGCTGGGACAGAAACATCTGATGGGAAGGAGGGAAGAGATAAAAATTTGCTAGTTTTCCTATCAAAATATGTGACCACGAGCTGAGATTAAGGACTGTAGTAAAGCTCAAGTTCCAGACTACAGATGAAAAGCGTTGAGATTTAATGCTAATAATTCATACGGCTCTTGCATTTAGCAGGAGGAACCGTTCTGCATCCTGAAACAAAGGGAAAGAATGAGATCATACCTATTTCTTCAGCCCTGGTGAGGTCTCCACGTTAACACATGAAACAGATGAGGAGCCTCGTGTTAGCAAGGCACGCCAATGTCATCGCAATAAATAAATGTTCGGATAATAAGGCTGATGTGGCAACACAGAGCACTGTTGTCAAACCTGGGTGAACCGCATTAGCCCCCGGATCCTTGGGTCACCGAAGATCTGGCACCACACTTACCTGGACGTAGACTTCACGGCACAGCCACTATATAAAGTGTTGCGTTGCCAGGTTAATTAGCAGAGAAATGCACTTGCAAAGTTTCTCTCCCACTGCGATCTTCTGTGTTGAACTTGGCATTATCGTGGAGTTCTTGGGTTGTTCTACCAGTGGGGACACCAAGGCCCGGAAAGCAGCAAAACAGTTTGCCCCAAACTGTAGAGCATCAATATTTGATGTGGGGGCTCCTGGTTTTGTACCTGGATTTCCAGCCCTGGGCTTTGGCCACTGATTTTTTCCATATGTGGCCAGAGGAAGAGCTGCGAGCCGCGGTTTCTTGTGCTTATCTTAATGGCAAAAATTAGGAATGAAATCTAACTACGGAGTGTAACAGAAATGAGCTGGTTTCATCAATTCATAATTATGTTTATATTTTTCCAAGAACTGGTTACTAACCTAGAGTGGCAGCCCAGATCCTGGCTAAGATCCTGGTGGAAGGTCCTCTTTGCTCTAATTCACATTCCCTTTGACTTAGACCCTTCATTTCTAGGTCACATCAAGACAATACATAAAAGCAAACCTCTGATCTTCGTCTGTAAAGACAATCTGTCTAAATAATACCCACTTCTTTTTGTCTGACCTTTGCTTCAAATCTGATAGCACAACCCTGAGTTTTGTAAAACCCTCTTAGAAAAAACGGTTCTTTTATTATATTTTCTTTTAAAGCTTAATTTACTTTCTGGTAGAAGTCTAAACAAACAATTAGGAGCCATGATGAATTTATGCCCTTTATACAAAACCAAACCAAAACAAAACCAAATGCCACACAACACTACAATGTGTAGAGCGATGTCTATTGACCCAGCAGTTATCAGAAATGTGCTTGCTTTTATTTTCTGGCACAAAACCAGCTTTCTAAACAGCCAGTGACCCACTTTCACCTAGTTGGCCTCTGAAGTTGAGAGAAGATTCATACCCTGTAGACGTTTAGGGCTGTGTTTGAAGTCCCTGCTGTCAGGAGATGGTCAGTTTACGTCTCCTGTCCTAGGACAGGAAAAGGATGCACTCTCAGCTCCATGTGTTGCGGCGAGATAAGCGCAAAGATTTCTGTCCTACGCTCTTATCAGCTTTTCCTGCTGCTCTCCAGAACAGACACCACCAAGACTGGCAGTAAAAATCCAACTTGCTTAAGCAAAAGGAAAGAAAAGACTCATGTATTTCTCATAATTGTAAGCCAAAAGGTTGAAGTTTTGGGAAAAAAATCATGCTGGGATTTTTGGGAGCACAGAAAACCACCTAAAATCTTCTGTTTCCTCGTTATAAACTGATCTCCTCTAACACATCCAGGATGACTTACAGTTTAAACCATATCTCACTAGTTAAATACAAGTCTTTACTACATGAAAGACACAAATATTCCCCTTGCAAATAAAACCAATTAGCTGGCAAAAGAACATTGCTTGCATATGGAAATTATGTCAATAATAATTTTTCTTCCATGGTTCCCTTTGCTTTTCATTCTCTCTCTGCTGCTCCCTCATCCTCTCATGTTACTTCTGTCCTTCCACCTCAGTTTCTTAGCATGCAGGACTTGGTTTATCTCTTATCTTCCCATCATCTGTCCACATATGACTTAATTTACAGGTGCCTCGGTCTCCACCCTGTATAAAACTGGTGTCACTTCTTGACAAAACACTGTCATCCACACGTGAGATGGACTCAACCTCACAGCAGCACATCGGTCCAATAAAGGCATTTTACAAAGTTATTTTTCTTACCTTGTGGAAGACTCGGTTGAGCTTCCCAAATTCTCCTCAAACATCAATCTGGTGGGTGAGCAGCACTGTCAGGATCCTACATCCAAGCCTACCTATCTATCTATCTATCTATCTATCTATCTATCTATCTATCTATCACCTATCTATCTTGTGGTTTTCACATCTGACACAATTTATTTTACCTTCCAGGGATGGTGCAAACAGCCTATGCAGTGCACGTCCAGGAATCAGACACCACCACAGGATCACAGCATGGTTTGGGTTGGAAGGGACCTTCCAAGCTCCCCCAGTGCCACCCCTGCCATGAGCAGGGACATCTTCACCAGCTCAGGTTGCTCAGAGCCCCATCCAGGATGTCTCCAGGGATGGGGCTACTGGTTCTACACCAACCACCCAAGTGACAGCAAATGGTGTTGACCTTCATCACCCCAAGTGGAAAGTTAGGGATTGGAAGGGACCTTGAAAGATCATGTAGACAGACAACCCAAGTGTCCCTTCGACACATCAACACTGCTTTAGGAGGCATCCTCAACTAAGACTTGAACATACAGGTGATAAATAAACCTTCCAGATAGAAACCAAGTTGCCAGACTCTCTACAAAGCCTCATTTTCACCTACCAGTGTATAGAAAACCAAACACCATTTAGCATATAGACAGATATCGTAGCCACAGCGTATATTTTAGGAACATCAGCTCCTCCCCAATCCTCAATACACATTATTAAATGTATAAAATGATGACTGCTGACTATCTGTTATTGCCTTTCTGCAGCACCAAACCCCAATCCATTCCTGCACACAGAAAGGAAATAAAACACAATGATCATTTAAACAATTTTAGCAAATACACCACACTGAATTGCAGCAGCTATTAAATACACATCATAAAGTCATGGGGTGCCACAAGAACCCCATTGAGTAGTTCAAGACTCCTGACTTCTAGACTCACTTCTGCCAGTGATTTCTTGTGGGAAAATGTATTTTGAGTACAGTTTAAAAGAACAGAACAATCCAGTTTCATTCTTAAAAGCATACATATTAACCTTCCAGGTGACTTAAAGACCTACCTATGTATCTCTACAGAAGAACATCTGGAGTTCTAAAATGAACACAAGCCACTGAAGCTACAATCCATGTATTGGTTCTTTAGTGTAAGCAGGACTTTGCTGCTAAGTCAACAAAGAAGCTTCTAAAACGTTGCTTTTCAAGTTAATAAGACATTTTTCCTTCAAACCTGACTCAATATCCTCATTGAAGTGAAAAAGTAATACTTCCCTATACTCATAGAACCCCAAAATGTAGTTTACTACTCTTACTGCTATTGAATAGAAGTTTCAAAAGGGAGATGTTGATATATTAGAATTTCTCTAAGTCACTCCACCATTTCTCTTCAATAAAGGAAAAATCACTCCCTCGAATCCCCTGCAATAACATGAAAATATGAAAAAGATTGATGATGAAATGATTCTTGGGCAGGACAAGAACTATGGCGATAGCATCAAAAATGTCAAATACTGCAATGAAACGAGTATTTTAAGACCCTAACCACACAAAACCAGCAGCACTGTGGATAAAACAACCTGTGTGTCTATGTGTCCGGGTGTGTTTATCCCTAGATATCAGACAGAACAGGAAAGGAAGAGCTGCAACACTCGTCCAGCAAACACAGCCAGGACAAATTTAGCAGCTTTACTTAGCTGAAATATCAAAGGCAGCGTTGACTGTAACAGCAACCAGGTCTCAAGAATGGCAAAATAAACTCAGACAAGTCTCAGGAGGAAAACGTCGATCGGAGACTGGATATTGTTAACCGCTGCTGTTTTGGTTAAGCGAGGTCCTTTTTGACACGGCTAAGATAGCCTTGTCAAAGAGCAACAACAATGCAAAGCAAAATAATAATTAAAAAGAGACAGACAACAGCCTTTTTGGGGGGAATCTGGTTTGGTAAAGCGTGGCTTTGAGCTGGTGTCTGAAGAAACAGAACTTGAAATCAACTTCTTAAACCATTTCATTTTAATTTCCTTTGGAAAAGCCTTTTAAAAATTTCTGTAGTCTGATGGGCAACTTTTTGATCAAAGGAAAAGTCTCAAACACATCTGACAAAGATTTTCTGAAAGTATCAAAAAAAAAAAGCATTTCATGCTCAATTCAGAAGAAAGTTTCCCTAGTAGAAACTAGGCTATTTGAATGTATTTTTTTTTCCCAAAAAGGAGGTTTCCATCAAATAAAATGAGCAAGATGTGACAACTCTCTCTTAAAAACATACAGTTTACATAACCATTACCTTAAAGAATCACAGAATCCCAGAATGTCAGGGATGGGAAGGGACCTGGAAAGCTCATCCAGTGCAATCCCCCCATGGAGCAGGAACACCCAGCTGAGGTTCCACAGGAAGGTGTCCAGGCGGGTTTGAATGTCTGCAGAGAAGGAGACTCCACAACCTCCCTGGGCAGCCTGGGCCAGGCTCTGACACCCTCACCAGGAACAAGTTTCTTCTCAAATTTAAGTGGAACCTTTTGTGTTCCAGTTTGCACCCACTGCCCCTTGTCCTACCATTGGTTGTCACCCAGAAGAGCCTGGCTCCATCCTCCTGACACTCCCCCTTTCCATATTGATCCCCAGGAATGAGTCCCCCCTCAGTCTCCTCTTCTCCAGCTCCAGAGCCCCAGCTCCCTCAGCCTTTCCTCACACGGGAGATGCTCCACTCCCTTCAGCATCTTGGTGGCTGCGCTGGACTCTCTCCAGCAGTTCCCTGTCCTTCTGGAACTGAGGGGCCACAACTGGACACAAGATTCCAGGTGTGGTCTCCCCAGGGCAGAGCAGAGGGGCAGGAGAACCTCTCTGACCTACTGACCACTCCCCTTACATACATACAGTTTACATACTCATTACCTTAAAAGACATACAGTTTACATACCCATCACCTGGATACGATACCAGTGTACTGATACAATGGTTTGAATTTTCTATACAGTGTGATTTGCTTACATTACACTGAAAAGTATTTACCCCGGACTCCAAAAAACATCCAGATCTCTTCTTCTATAGTAACCGTAATCACAAACCTATGCTCAGAAATAGCGCATATTTAGATAGAAGAGGCCAAAATAAATGAAGAAACAGAATTCTGAACTTGGTTAGCAGCCATGTCTTGAAGCTGTTGCTCCTTCACCTGGGGAAGTCTACCTTGAGGATTTAGTAGAAGCAATAAAGCATGTGTGTCAACAGGATCTATACCATCCAATGGATAAAACTGGCTTCGGAATTCACCCGCAGAGTGCCAAACACCCGCTGTCTAAATATTCAGATATTTAAGTGATGTCAAGCAATTTCCCTTGGCTTAAAGTAATGCCAGCAGACAGACACTCTGACGCCAAGAGAGGATGATGGCGAGATAGTGCGTCCCTCTCATTTTCACAAGAACTCGAGGGAACGGCTCTCCTATCTGTTGCAGAATTAATCAAGATAAGTTAATGTGTGATAACAGGAAGAAAACCTGAGCAGCTTCTGGCTCTCCAGGATTGACTGTAACAGCTCTCCAAGAAACACAACATTTTCCTTTTTTGCCCCGATCTACCCCCAAAACAGAGTTCATAGTGTAGAGTCAGATATGTGGAGGATGAAAGTAGAAGGTGTGTCATAGGAATGCGACATGATGGAGAAGCATCTCGTAATATAAAAGCATTAACATATTATTGATGCTTTTGCACCCTGACCTGTAAATATTCCTCCTACTGTTACTCTTAAAACACAGCACAATAAATAAATGGTTTCTGCGTACACAAACATGGATGAGATATTTCAGAGAGGTCTAAACTAGATTTTATTGCTATGTTACAAATGTGAGGCATTTTATACGAAACGCAAAAGTCCGAAACTATTGGAACATTTGACTTGTGGGGACGGTGGGAAACTGGAAAAAGGTTTTGGTAGCAATCACATAAACTGGGGCATAAAGAAACTACAATCTCTGTCCACACTTTTCTCTCTGTAACGCAAGTTTACCAAGCGATGATATTCGGATGATATTCCTTTTTATTCCTCTGAAAGCTCTTTTTGTGAGAAGAGAATGAAAAAACGAGCTTGGCTTCTACTCTCTGTGCAACCAAGACGTTCTAAAGCTGGTTTGTTAGACATGGGAAAGTGGGTGATTGCAAAACCCCCCGTGCAATCCATTCCCTTCGCACTCAGCTGACGGGGACGAGTCGCTGCACGCAGGCACAATTCCCCACAGCGGTCGGTGCCTAATTAAAAAGCTACCTGAAACAGTAAAATGAGGGGTTTGTAAGATGATATGGTTTTGCTTACTTCAATATAAAACTACTTTGGTCCCTCTCTCCCCCCCCCAGCTGCCAAACACTTGGAGGTGAGATAGTCTGCAGGATATTTCTCTCCAAGGGGTTTGTGGTCCTTTGATTAAGAGCTTGAGAAGCACGGCCCTCCCCAGCGTAACACAGCAATTAACACAGTTCTGAGCCAGCTATCAATGTCTTAAAGACTGTGGGATCTGCGTAGCTTTATTCATCACAAATGAGGCACTTTGCAGATTCAAGTCTCCCAACCACATGACAGTAACTAACGCACCAGGAATCGCACGCCGGCAAGCAAATATCTGCACCGAACGCTTTGAAGTGTTCACAGGGAATTCCCAATGAGCGCAATGAATTAGATCTAATTAATAAACCATGCTAGCAAGACA
Source organism: Patagioenas fasciata (assembly GCF_037038585.1). NCBI lineage: Eukaryota > Metazoa > Chordata > Aves > Columbiformes > Columbidae > Patagioenas > Patagioenas fasciata. Next base: position 122,811,275 of record NC_092522.1, on the reverse strand, counting down.
TATTTGTGCTCGCGATCACTTGTAGGCACACACAGGCATGGATGTGGTGGTAGGGAACCACCAGGCATGTGTACATTATACACAATATAGAGTTAGCTAAGGGCATCTAAAAGCGTTATCTAGTCTACATTAAACACAAGGACGTAATATAGGAAGAGTTAGATAGCCGAAGGTGTCTACAAATATTATCCAGTGTATCTAGAGAAAACACTATTTGAATAGAAAGCTCTCATGCTCCATTTTCTCACCTGCACCGTTCACAAGGTGACATATATAAGAAGCATCCCTGATGGCATGGATTAATAGAGCAACTTCAGAGGATGAGTTTCCAGCCAGGTATTTATGTCACTTCCCATTGTGAGTGAGCTGACTGCATTTATATGAGAAGCTGTAACCCAAAAAAAGGCAGAAGTGTCAATGCATCAAAAAGTGAAATAAGGAAAAAACCTGAATTTGTCTGTTTTGCGTGCAGACGTGTTGGATACGGAATAGGCTTCTAAATGAAAGGTGGTTTGACCAGCATGTTTCCCTGAGGAATAATTTGGCCTTCTAATGAAAAAATCACTTCTCACTGTGCAGTCATTAACAATATCTCCTGAAATAACGCCTATTTCTTTAATCTAGAAATATAAGGCACCATAAAAAAACCCATTCCTATGTATAATGAATGAAAAACAAAGTAGCAGGGCTGACATCGAAAACTCTCTCTTCTATGGTACTTGAGTTATTCTCGCCAGAGATTCATAGTGAAAATCCTAAATCTTCCAGCTCCAGGTGTGTAAACCTGAGTTTTGAAACTTTTATTAGAGAGAGACAATTTTCAGAGGTGAACACTAAACAGTCACAGAAGTCTATGGAGGGTTTACTATAACTCATATTCACAAGAATATTTAGGTGTCCAACCCTTTCAGCACCTTTCTATTTTTGCATCCCAACACCATTCTAACTATGTAGCTACATGTTGTGTTTTGCACGGGACTCCCCCACGCAGTGAGCGGGATTTCTGCAGAGATGAATCACAAGTTTGCAGTAAATCAAGCTGCATTCTTCCCAATGTCTGGATGGACACCGGTGACAAATGGTGTCTCTCACGGGTGTATAATGGGACCAGCACTGTTTTAATATCTTCATCAGTGACATACACAATGGGATCGAGTGCTCCCTCAACAAGCTTGCAGATGACACCAAGCTGAGCAGTTCAGTTGACTCACCTGAGGGACAGGATCCAGCCAGAGGGACCTGGACTAGCTCATGAGGTTCAACAAGGCGAAGGGCAAGGTCCTGAACCTGGTTTGGGGCAACCCCGGTACCAGTACAGGCTGGGGATGGAGGGATGGAGAGCAGCAGCCAGGAGAAGGACTTGGGGGGCTGGGGGATGAGAGATTGGACATGAGCCGGCAATGTGCGCTTGCAGCCCAGAGGCCAATTGTATCTTGGGCTGCATCACAAGGAGCGTGGGCAGCAGGTGGAGGTTGGTGATTCTGCCCCTCTGCTCCACTCTGGTGAGACCCCCCTGCAGTGCTGGTCCAGCTCTGGGTCCTCAGCACAAGACACACATGGAGCTGCTGGAGAGGGGCCAGAGGAGCCCCAGAAATGATCCAAGGCTGGAACAGCTCTGCTGGGAGGACAGGCTGAGAGAGCTGGGGTGTTCAGCTGGAGAAGAGAAGCTCCAGGGAGACCTTAGTGTGGCCTTTCTGGACTTAAAAGGGGCTGATAAGAAAGATGGGGACAGACTTTTTAGCAGGGCCTGTTGCAATGGGACAAGAGGTGATGGTTTTAAACTAAAGGAGGTAGATTCAGGCCAGACATGATGAGGAAATTGTCTGTGGTCAAGGTGGTGAGAGCCTGTCCCAGGTTGGCCAGAGAGGTGGTGGATGAACCATCCCTGGAGACATCCCAGGCCAGGCTGGACGGGGCTCTGAGCAACCTGAGCTGGTGAAGATGTCCCTGCTCATGGCAGGGGTGCCACTGGATGAGCTGGGAAGGTCGCTTCCCACTAAAACTGTTCTATAATTCTACAGGACCACGTGTCATCTGGAGCAAAACGCATTGGCCCAAACGAACAAGACTCTTGTAATTAAATTAGCTGAATGCTGACCTGAGAAATCAATGTTACGTTGGCCTTGGCCACAGCACATGCTGATAACAAGTCATGCCTTTAATTTATATTTCTCTTTTTACAAGTGCCTGTCAAAAACCTCAAGCTGAAAAGCATTCAGAGCTTTTTTAAGAGCAGTAGCATTGTGAACACTGCAACTCCATGATTTGAAGCAACAACAAAAAAACAAACTGAGGTCTCAGGTATCCCAAGCTGCAAACCTAAAATCAGTAGGCATCTGTACAGCATCATACAAAATGGGGCAGTTGCACCCAAATTACTTCCTAAGAAGAGATCCTGGTATGTACCAGTTTCCTAAAACAGGCCAGGGTATTGTATGCAACCATCGTTTGGCCAAGGACTGTGCTCCCAGTTGAAGAGCACAGAGAACTGGAGGCCAGTAAACAGGCTGGTACCCCACTCTTTTAAGTTTACTATTCAAAAATATGGGTTTTGAACTTCATTGCCCATCAGAAGGTTGGGGTTGTATCCTCTCCATCTCATAGCAACACTGTGAGAACTCAAGTAAGGGGGAATTCTCCTTGCTCAGCAAACTCCTCCAGATTTTGACTCATTAATACCTCAGGATATAACAAACTGTCCTCTACAAGTACCTGATCTCTTCCCCTGACCATGGACAAAACGCTGAAAAGAAAGGATGCAGATTCTACAAACAGTGTGGAAAGTCAGAAAGAATATCCATAATTCTGTCTTCTGAGCAGCATTTGAATTGTGTGTAGTAAATAAAGACCAAGGCCACACCTTAAATGAAAACAAAATACTGAATAGTTGTTCATTGTGTGAGCGCTATTTCCAGATAAACGAACAGCGCGTAATTACGCAATTAACATTTACGATTATCTAAATAATCTCATTGTAGAATTGGAGCGAGTCAAGTTACGCGATCCATCTCAGATTCAGCATTTCTAGGTTTCCAGTACTTACACAAATATCTATTTGAACCAGGTTAGTATTTGAACAAAGTTTCTGCATTGAGAAATGATATTATATAGGATGAAATAAAGGTCTCTAGGAGAGGCGGTCGGATCCACTTCAACCCACGCAGGCTATGGGCAAAGCCAACTCGCATTCACTCCGCGCCAGCCCAAACTCCGTCTGCAAAAACAAGCAACCCCAACCTTATGTAAACACGGGCATGAAATTCAGTTGACGACTTCAACATTCCTTGTGTGACATTCACACGTGTCCTACGTCGCGGGGAAAAAAATCCCCCAAATTTATGGATATTTAGTTTTTAATTCAAGTACTGTCAAGACAGCCCAGTGAAATACACGTGGACTTCTTAAAGATGTTAGAGAATCCACTGTCAAACCTTTGGCATAAACACTGAAGAGCAACATCATCTCCCCCAAATAATTTTCAAATACAGTGCTTATCAGAGCAGGCAGTAATTGGGAAATAGTTTGGAATTCTGTGTATATGTAAAACTCAAATGTATGCTTACTAAAAACTAACAAAACAAATAAAGATAGATAGATAGATAGATAGATAGATAGATAGACAGACAGATAGATAGACAGACAGACAGATAGATAGATAGATAGATAGATAGATATTGGATTGTTTGACTCTTTTCACTGTGAAGCTCAAGTATTTCAAACACACAGAAACTAAGAGTGCTGTTAAATACCAACGCAATATTTTATCTGCACTGAAATTCAGGAAGTCATCCTATATATGTTATGTTAAAACAGTAATGGTTTTTACAAGTAAATATATCATTGTTTGCCTTATGCGTGGATTCTTTTTGTCAAATGCCCCTTCAAGAGTTTCCTAAAGACAATGAGATTTTTAGTCTTATGGTCTTCACTTCGGAATGGCCAAAACCCAACTATTCTTCCGCATCGAGCCAGCTATTCCTCCAGGTGATGACATTACCTCAGAATCATCCAGACAGGTGCTGAAATCAGTGTTGTGGAGCTTGCAAAACAGAAAGTCACTTCCCACTCAGACGGTTAAAACCTGTTTGTAGCCTGTTGGGCTCCTCGAAGCAACTGGATGCTCTGATAGTTTTGGCAATAGACGTTCCCAATTTCACTGGGGTTAGCCAGAACGAGATTAGACCACATTCCTGATAGCCGGTCTACGCTTGTGTAATCTCGGGTACAAAGGTAGAAGTCTTATCTCTGCGGCTGAAGGCAAAACCACCTGCAGCGAAAAGAGCGGCTCAGCTCAATGAACAGATCTCCAGAGAATGGCAGCCCAGGGAACAGAGAGTTCGAGGTCATCAGCTTCATACTTCGTTTCAATTTTAGAGATAATTTCCACTATCGAGCATTTGTGGTTTTTAGTCTCTATTGCAGTAGGAAAACTCTCAGTTGCTGGAAGGAAGCTTTTGTATTTGTATTTTTTATTGCAATAAGATCCTGGCAATGGAATCCATCCATCCATCCATCCATCCATCCATCCATCCATCCATCCATGAAAACGCAACTGGCCGCAGTTGCAAGAAAACCACTCACACCTTCGAACAGCTCAGTGGTTTGTTCACACATGACCAGGAGTAACAGACAAAGCGGGAGAATAAGCTATTGCTTTTCATTTCGTGAGGAAGAAGAATTAAAACTATATTAAAATGCTTCAAAAACACTCAAGGATGGTTTAAACAAGAATTAGGGGCAACCCTTCAACTTTTGGAAGTTGATCTCCCTCCAACCAGAGAACAGGTGCCTGACGGGTATCAACTCCAGTAATCTCTTGAACAGAAAGCTAACAGTAATATTAGAATAACATATAGCAAACCCTATTGATACGTTTAAATATGCCTTTTTGCTTATGTATTTGCAAGACGATCGAACAGCTTGGGTCTGTTCCAGCTGGTTATAGGGTGGGGGCAGAGTATACAGCTCTATCCACCACAAACCTTTTAGTAATTTTAAAAAATAATATGAAAAAGATAGTTGTAGTTTAAAGAGAGAACCACCACCTTCCAAAACAATTACTTTCGAAAGGTTTATCTTGGTTTAGAAGCCACAGTCTCGCAAATCAGTCTCACATCTACATTCTCTCAAGCATTTTCCATTCAGGGAAGTTCAGGAAATTAAGCCATCTTGCCTCAGTTTCCCTGAGAGGAGAGAACTGGGATCAATATTACAGCGATATTAAAGAGTTAATTAGGTAGCACTTTGTGCAACAGAGCTTCACTGGTTTTGTAAGTCTCCATTAACACCTAATTAATAAATCTCTGATGAGCTGTTTCTTAGAGAGCTCAGCACTGGTACACCACGCAAATCTTTACCAAGCAGCTATAATGTCCCTGTTGCCCCTGGGTGAGGATATATAGTGATTTTTCTGGCCGCCTTTAAGCTGTCATTCATCTCTTCCCCCCCCAACCCCCACTATAAAAGTTTATTTACTAAACTTCGGAGCATTTGGTACAAAGCAAAAACCAGCAAGCTACATCAAAGCCTCCCTATTATCACTCCCTAGTGAACTGTGAAAATATAAATTCAAAGCTGACAAGCTAGTTAGACTTTTAACTAAAATCGGAGTGCAATTAACTTTAACCATGCCACTCCGCTACTGTATTTCTGGCACCGACTTGGAGAAGTGGCCCAAATTCTTCTGAGAAACAGAACAGAACAGAAAGACCATTTATCTACTGTATTTATTCAGGGCAAACCTCCTTCTTGGTGTCAAGCAGGGAACGTAGCGTTGCTGACTGACTGGCAGTGATAAAGGAGCTGGTATCATTTTCAACTGAGTAGCACGTCCTGCTTTCCCAAATGTTACAGAAAAGTGAATAATATGCCCTCCTAAATAAGAACCGGCTACCGATTCAGAGATGCACACTGGGGAAAAGGTGCCTATAAACTGCTGGACATACAGAGCTATTATCTTAAACTTTAAAGGTACTTTTATTTTGATGGAGAAAGAGGGAGAGAAGGATCATTTGTTTACGGTAAAGTTAGGAAATGGCATTAATATACAGAATAATTTGTGTACACATTGTCCCTTCTAAGGTTCCTTGAGGTCCTGTACACATTTTGTGTACTGAATCATTTTAGTAGCACCAAATCTGTAAGACAGAAACTATCACAATGCCTTACCTAAGCGTCCAGACGGAAAGGAAAATAATATAAAGCTTTTATGTATTTGCAATGTATATATAAACCAAGAGCTATGTACCCAAAGCTCAAACCATTCCAAATATTTGTATTTTAGAACGGTAGCTTTAAATCTGGAGGCCAAAATCATCATATTCAACGGAAAGAGGTGACCCTCAAATGCACAGGTCATACCTTAAGTGGGTTAAACGGCCCTTCGCTGGTGCTTTTCTCTTCCCCTGCTTCTTACACGTTACATCACTATATTTAACCTCTCAGCTAGGATTAATCTTGCTCTACTTTAGGCATCGAGCTTAACTCTGAAACAATTGGAGAATGTTGTCTTGACTCCATCATTATCAGCAAATCTCCACAGCAACAAGATACCCTGAAGGACGAAACAAGAAAGTGAAGTGGGTACTTCTTGCATGACACCCTGAAGATGATTGTGTGTCAGGGCCCTTAAGTGGTGACAAACTCATGTTTTCTTTCAAGGACATCAGACCCAACAAGAGAGATAATTCTCCTACCAGCCTGACAATACAGGTTCCAGAAATAATGCTTATTAACTAGGACAAGAGAGTTTTGCAGCTTTCAGCTCAAAAATTTTAAAAGAAAAGCTTATTGGGAAAACAAGTACAAAAACTACTTATAGATATCACAACAAAATTCTAATAGCTTGTTGCCTGACATCAAGATAATTTTGCCTAGTTACCAACCTCAGAAAATTCCTCTGTGAGTGCTACTGGTTCCCATCCCTTCAGGCATCCTTGTCATGCTCCCTTGCTCTTTCTCTCAAGAAAATCACCTGGATTCATCGACTTTGCCCCACAATGGTCCAAGGGCTTTAACAGGCGAGCACTGGCAAATCTTGCAGCTGAAGATGTCATGAAACCCAGCTCAGCACATCTCTTTGCTGAAGGTTACTGGTGTCTCCACATAGCAAAACCAGCGCTGAAGAATACATACCTAAAAATGGGTCAATCTTGCCGATATGTTATATCGCACTGTATATTAGTGGCCGGGGCACATATATGCTGTTTTTCTTCAGGTGAATGTAGCAGGGCAGGATCCTAGGAACAGAAACATCTTAGATCCCCATAAATTTACTCAAGCTGTTCCGTGCTCAGGTGAAGAGCATTTTGTTCCACTAACACTTACATGAAAGACTGAGGGAACTGGGGCTCTTTAGCTTCGAGGAGACTGAGGGATGACCTCATTAATCTTTACAGATATATAAAGGGTGAGTGTCAGGAGGATGGAGCCAGGCTCTTCTCAGTGACAACCAATGACAGGACAAGGGGCAATGGGTACAAACTGGAACACAAGAGGTTCCACCTAAATTTGAGAAGAAACTTGTTGGGGGTGAGGGTGTCAGAGCCTGGCCCAGGCTGCCCAGGGAGGTTGTGGAGTCTCCTTCTCTGCAGACATTCAAACCCGCCTGGACACCTTCCTGTGGAACCTCAGCTGGGTGTTCCTGCTCCATGGGGGGATTGCACTGGATGAGCTTTCCAGGTCCCTTCCAACCCCTGACATTCTGGGATTCTGTGAAAGTTCACTCATGGTGTGAACTGTGGGGTGTCCTGTGCAGGGACAGGAGTTGGACTCGATGATCCTCGTGGGTCTGTTCCAACTCAGGACACTCTATGATTCTAAAGAAAGAAACTTCAGGGCTAAATGAACTTTAAATTCTGTGATTTCAACAGTATCTGCAATAGCCCTCCAAGGCTTTAGATATTATTAAGCCTGTGGGGGTACTAGACTTTGAGGTACTGGGACCAGATGGGCTTTACAACCCACATTCCACCACCCAGGGACAGCTCAGGGGGTTAAAGCAGAAGGACAGCATCACTGCCACACTGGAAGATTCCCAGAAAGCAAGCGCAAGCCAGGACTGGGCACGAAGCCCTTTATTGTTATCAGTGTTTTCCTAAAGTCAGTTGCCAGGAGCGACAAACCTCTGTTTTCTAGTAGCAAGTGTTAAAATCAGAACACCCAGACTTTTGTGGCTGAAGAGCAAAGGGCTACAGCGATGGGCGTCTCTTGGAGACGCCCATTTCCCTACGACAACGGAGGGAAAAAGGAACGGGCCATATTTTGTGCCTTTGGATGCGATCCATCGCAGTTGCTACACACAGCATTCCTTCGCCGTTTGGTAACTGAGAAACACAAGGCTTATTAAAAAGGAAAAAGAGAAAACAACCCTGCAGCGCTCTGGTTGGTAAGAGGAGGTCTGTAATGAATGGATGTCGGAGAATCAGCAGCCCAAATGATACACTGAGTACTAGCTGTCAAAACAAGGGTTGCTGCCTCACTTGACCAGCAGCAAACATTCACACAAACACTCCTGCAGGTAGATGGTTCTTCCCTTTTCTGCTTGATCTCAACTTTTCAAGATTCACAGATCTGCAGGTTTACAAACCCTCAACCTCAGCTACGCAAGTAACTTGGTTCTCTGGAAAAAAACTCCCACCTCCCATTCAGATTTTATGTAAACAGCCTTACTTTTGCACAGGTTTCAGGAAAGCCAGAGAAAGTCATGCTTCAGGAACCTCCGAAAGTTTAATTAAGTTACAATGTCTTAGAACCACAAAAAAGCTTTTATAGGTGATATGGATGTAAAGTTCAAAAGGTAAACAGGGAAACACATACCGTACACAGGACAAGGGGAGGTTCCAGTATAAGTTGGGGAATGAGCTATTAGAGAGCAGTGTAGGGGAAAGGGACCTGGGGGTCCTGGGGACAGCAGGGTGAGCATGAGCCAGCACTGGGCCCTTGTGGCCAGGAAGGCCAATGGTACCTGGGGTGGGTTAGAAGGGGGTGGTCAGTAGGTCAGAGAGGTTCTCCTGCCCCTCTGCTCTGCCCTGGGGAGACCACACCTGGAATCTTGTGTCCAGTTGTGGCCCCTCAGTTCCAGAAGGACAGGGAACTGCTGCAGAGAGTCCAGCGCAGCCACCAAGATGCTGAAGGGAGTGGAGCATCTCCCGTGTGAGGAAAGGCTGAGGGAGCTGGGGTTCTGGAGCTGGAGAAGAGGAGACTGAGGGGTGACCTCATTAATGTTTACAGATATATAAAGGGTGAGTGTCAGGAGGATGGAGCCAGGCTCTTCTCGGTGACAACCACTGATAGGATGAGGGGCAATGGGTGCAAACGGGAATACAAAAGGTTCCACTGAAAGAGTAGAAGAAACTTGTTTGGGGCGAGGGTGTCAGAGCCTGGCCCAGGCTGCCCAGGGGGTTGTGGAGTCTCCTTCTCTGCAGACATTCAAACCCGCCTGGACACCTTCCTGTGGAACCTCAGCTGGGTGTTCCTGCTCCATGGGGGGATTGCACTGGATGAGCTTCCCAGGTCCCTTCCAATCCCTAGCATTCTATGATTCTATGATACTTTGCACTTCAACATTTTCACTTACAATGTAAATATTTCAATGGGCTTTACAAAGAACCACACACTTTACTCGAATCAGGTTAACACCTCCTACATGGGGTACCTGAGTCATTCCCGGATTTACTGATTGCGAAACTGGGATGCAGAGAAGTAATTTGACCCAACGTGTGAATAGGACAGCGGTGAAAGGGAAGAAAAGAGCCCTGAGTGCAGGTTTGCTGCTCCTCATCTGAGCCACATTCTTCTGCGGGGTGATGTCCCCTACAGACAAACCACACGCTCAAATCCAAAGGGGCTGGGAGAGAGGGGTTTAAAAGCAGCAATTAATAGAAAGTTTAACACAGCATAAGTTAAAACAGTGACATTTTCGCCTTCTGACTTCGTAGCGTGCAAGTTACAACAAAAAACTTCCTCTTCCAGCCGTTTGCTGACGTGTGAGATTACGCAATTTTCTCTCATCACCTCCAAGTTTGGCCCGGCGTTCTCACTGCTTGTGAGATGAAATGTGAATGGATGCCCAAAGCTTTCAGCATTAGCGCAGTCACTGATGTTAAGAGACTGAAATTAGGTCACTTTGGCCAACACTGAATCACTCCCCACAGAACACATTCTCCTCCTCTACTCTGCCCTGGTGAGACCACACCTGGAATCTTGTGTCCAGTTGTGGCCCCTCAGTTCCAGAAGGACAGGGAACTGCTGCAGAGAGTCCAGCGCAGCCACCAAGATGCTGAAGGGAGTGGAGCATCTCCCGTGTGAGGAAAGGCTGAGGGAGCTGGGGCTCTGGAGCTGGAGAAGAGGAGACTGAGGGGGGACTCATTCATGGGGATCAATATGGAAAGGGGCAGTGTCAGGAGGATGGAGCCAGGCTCTTCTCGGTGACAACCAATGACAGGACAAGGGGCAATGGGTACAAACTGGAACACAGGAGGTTCCACTTGAATATGAGAAGAATCTTCTTCTCACTGAGGGTGTCAGAGCCTGGCCCAGGCTGCCCAGGGAGGTTGTGGAGTCTCCTTCTGTGCAGACATTCAAACCCGCCTGGACACCTTCCTGTGGAACCTCAGCTGGGTGTTCCTGCTCCATGGGGGGATTGCACTGGATGAGCTTTCCAGGTCCCTTCCAACCCCTGACATTCTGGGATTCTGTGAACATTCATTCTTCAGGAGGAAAAACGTTTTTGGGTAGAAGCAAACCTGAGAACTGGATAACCCAACACTCATGTGTTTCATTATATCACTGCCCCAGATCCAAGCCGAGTAGCACCAAAAGGTGCAGAATATTACAATGGTCTTCATGGAACAATTTTGAGTTTGTAATTGTTATCTTTACTGAACTGACTGAGAACATAGAAAAAGGGAGATGTTTAGAAAACTTAATAACCAACTAGGCTAAATGTGTTGTTTACTAACCTTTAAGGACTTGATACTGGGACGAGCTGAGCCAGGCAAGTAAATAAAGATTTAAAGCTCTGAGATTATTTGAGAATTGTCAGAGGAAACAGCTTTTGCTTGAATGTGGCAGCAGGGACACACAGAGTTAGCAGCTCCCGATATTCTGTGCATCAAAACAGAATTCAGGATGATCTCTTTGCTGCGACACTTTTATATTCAATTCCACAGTGTCTTAATACATTAATATTTGCAGAGAAATTCCACATCTGCTTTTCAGAGGATTTTACAGTTATTTTAACTGGATGACAGCTAAACCGAGGATGTGTTCCAGTTACCTTGGAGTGTTTGGTACAGATTAAGATGGTTTTTGAACACAGTTAAGCGTTAAAGGAATAGATGAGGTGGGCAGGATCAACACAAAAGTCCTGCTTAATTATTTATGCTGTTCCCCTTTTTCTCCATGTAATATATGAACCATATTCATATGAGACATCACAGACATACACAAAGGCTTACCTGAAATAACAAATAACTAAAACTGATGATTTCTTTTCCTCATCTAAGATTTTCACTCCATTAAAAATATAGTGGTCTTATGAATACTAATAAAAAGCATCTGCAAGCTTGTACTTGACCACAAGACATTTGTAGTAATTCCTATTTTTCTAACTGTAAATATTCCTGGCAAAACATGCAAGCTGACTATTTGAAATGAAAATATTTTTTTAGAAGTTTTCCAATGAAAATTTATCCTATTTTCTGTGAACTAGAAAGCATTTCCTAATCAGCATATAAGTTGGAGAATGACCTATTAGAGAGGAGTGTAGGGGAAAGGGACCTGGGGGTCCTGGGGACAGCAGGGTGAGCATGAGCCAGCACTGGGCCCTTGTGACCAGGAAGGCCAACGGTACCTGGGGTGGGTTAGAAGGGGGTGGTCAGTAGGTCAGAGAGGTTCTCCTGCCCCTCTGCTCTGCCCTGGGGAGACCACACCTGGAATCTTGTGTCCAGTTGTGGCCCCTCAGTTCCAGAAGGACAGGGAACTGCTGCAGAGAGTCCAGCGCAGCCACCAAGATGCTGAAGGGAGTGGAGCATCTCCCGTGTGAGGAAAGGCTGAGGGAGCTGGGGCTCTGGAGCTGGAGAAGAGGAGACTGAGGGGGGACTCATTCATGGGGATCAGTATGGAAAGGGGGAGTGTCAGGAGGATGGAGCCAGGCTCTTCTGGGTGACAACCAGTGACAGGACAAGGGGCAAAGGGTACAAACTGGAACACAGGAGGTTCCACTGAAAGATGAGAAGAAACTTGTTTGGGGTGAGGGTGTCAGAGCCTGGCCCAGGCTGCCCAGGGAGGTTGTGGAGTCTCCTTCTCTGCAGACATTCAAACCCGCCTGGACACCTTCCTGTGGAACCTCAGCTGGGTGTTCCTGCTCCATGGGGGGATTGCACTGGATGAGCTTTCCAGGTCCCTTCCCATCCCTGACATTCTGGGATTCTGTGATTAGCATTCAACTAATTTGCTGCACTCCAGTAGCTTTCTTCTACTCCCAAGCTTATAGAAATTTCTTTGCAAAAAAACATAGAGAATAAATAATTTTCTTTTAAGTACTGAAGGACTGAGTGACATTTAAATTCTTCAAAATTCTGGAAAACAGGATTTTAGGACAGATAATATTTTTGATCTTCTCTTCAGTTGTTAAAAAACAACCTGTAACACGCAGGTGACATTGGATTGAGCCTGAGCTGGGTTCGATTCTGCTGCTGCCAATGTGTCCCAGCACTCGGAAGGAATCATCTCGTGGTGAGAACAGAGCAGGTTTCAAATAAATCCCAGCAAAACAGAAATAATAAGGAAGAACTAAATGATCAGAAGTCGTCCGCCCTGTGGATAGTCACATTTCTCACTCTGTCCCCTCTGCTATCCCATGTCAAATCAACCCTGGGTTTACCTTTTTCGTAGGACCTTAAAGATCAGTGTAACAGAATCTTAGTGCTTAACCTCAGCTGGGTTAAGTGAGAGCTGGTGACCAAAACAGCCCTGGTCAACCTGATTCTGAAGGACATGAGCATCTTCTACCAGCAAGTTAAAACTTATCTATGTAGAAACTTCTGGAGGTCCATCGCAGACTTTTACGGAAATTAATTATCATAAACAGTATCATCATCTGCTCCAAAGCCAGAGCACACTTCAACTTGTCCTCACTAATACCCACTGGGTTCATATTACTGAGACTTTGCCAAATCAAAACACTTGAGTGCACAACCCATTTCCCCCCTGAGGAGAGAAAGAACAAATTATGCACAACAGACAGACGTCACGTCCCTTAATCCAGCATGGGGAAGAGTTCAGACACTGTTCCATGCACAGAAACTTCAGAATCGGTACCCAAATGCTTTCCAATTCTGAAAAACTCAGGGTTGCTTGAGCTCCCTTCTATTCCATTTTCTTCTTTCTATTCATCCTTCATATGAAATCTGAGGTTCTTTCCCAAAAGCATTCTGTGAGGGAGATCAGCAAGCCACCACCATCATCATCATCATCACTGAGATCTGGGCAACTGAAGGATCATTTAAAGATGATGCTGAAGCAACCAGAGCATGGAAGGTCCCTACTATCCCACCGCATGATCATCTTCTCCATCATACTCTTCCTTTTTTCTTAACTGAGGGATACAGGCACTTATTAGCAGATGGTCAAATTAGTGATATTAGTCAACAGGTCAGACAGACCTATACATAAATATATATATGGCAACACCACAATCATTCAAAGGAAACACACTGATAGTTTGCAGAGTGTTCACTCTGTCAAGCAGGGGCGTCAAACTCATTTTCACCGGGGGCCGCATAAGCATCGTGGTTGCCTTAATTTTAGGATTGTACAAATGTAGGAGTTCTAAAATCACAGTCCTAAAATTACATTCGGCCCTTTGAAGGCAACCGTGAGGCTGATGCGGGTCCCGGTGAAAATGAGTTTGACACCCATGCGCAGAGGTAGGGAAGAAGAGACAATTAATTTCTTGATCTTGTCTTATTACTTTGAGAAAAATCAAATGAGCCCAAATTAACTTCAAATTGCCAAACTTTTCAAATACATCAGGCAGCGGAAGTGAGGGCAGAGAGAGGAACGAGTGCCCCATCCTCTCCCAAGGTTACCTTGATGGGGAAGTTTACCATTAAGTCACACTCCAGCAACAGGTATTTCTCCTGATTTGAGAAGGAAAAAAGAGCAAATGCTCACAGCTGAAGAAAGAACAATTCAGAAGAGAAGTCAAAATACAGGACCGGAGGTGGAAAAGCTTGTTTCTTTGATTTTAAGCGCTTTCTCAGGCTGAATAATTTATTTTGCTCCAACTTCTGGTTTGCTTACCCCATCTGAACCAAGCAGCAGTTTCATAATCAGTTTGATGAGCCAAAATCAGAAGACACTTGTCACGGAGGCACCCCGAGGTTAGTTTAAGAAACAACAGGATCCAAAACAACTTGTATTAAACCGGTGAGAAACAGGGTTTTAGCACTCCAAAAGTGACTTGAATACAGGTTCGGATATCAGTTGAGGAAAATTATTAAGGGGCAGCAACTAATACAACAGGAGGTTCACAGAGTGCATGCACGTGGCTTCACCCAAAACAATGCCAGAACCGTCCCTGAGTCCGGGAAGAGTCCACACTTGCCTAACATGGTGTGGGATGATTTTAAAGGGATACACGTACTTGTGTTGAGTACGGAAAGTGTACACTCGCAATCCTGCGAGGAGAAATACACGTGCAAATGTGCGTGGAATATTACACGTGCTTATGTGGAAGAACGGGAGGAAAATACACTCGTGATTATGCGAGGATTAATTTATACACATGCTCATATTGAGCACGGAAAGTACGTGTGCAAATGTGCACGGAAAGTAGATACACTGGTAATCCTGCGAGGGTTAATTTTGCTCACACACGTGGCGGCAAGGCAAGCGGAGTCTCCATCCTGGGGGCTGGAGGGGGCAGTGGCTCCTGGCGGCAGCGGCTCAGTTCGTAACTCCAAGAGGTCACGCACAAGGGCCACGTCTTGACGAGAGTCCCATTTCTATAGGCTGATCAGATCTGACTGTGGGCATTCCAGAAGCTTCTCTGCACTCCCACACTGGCTGTGGGTGCCCCTGAAGCTTCCAACCATCCCCACACTGGCCGCGGGCACACAGCAGCGCCCTGGAGCCTCGGCACTGCCTTCTCCTCTCTCTTAATGGCCCTGGCCAGGGGGCTCTGGGGCCAAACAAAAGAAGCTGTTGGCCTCAAGCAGCAGAGAGGGAGATGTGTCTACTCCTTCCATATTGAAGGAGGGAGGAGGGTTTGCATTCTGCCATAACACCTTTGGAGAAAGGTTAGATACTCTTCAATAACTAAAAGTCAGGAAAAATAAGACTGTGCTATGAGCATCCAGGACCATCATCTGGGCACTGTGCTACACCAGCAGAAGGTAAAATCAGGGAAAGAAGGGCAGGTAACAGCCTGCAAGATCAGCTCATCATCAAGAACTTGCCCACCTGGCTTTAAATATCAACAGGAAACCACCTGCTTGGTTCACACTTCCATCTACAAATCCTGTTATGATAGGATCAAAAAAAAATGGACTTTTCCTTGTTTTGAACTACTGCCCTGGATTTTTTTTTTTTTTTGAAGAACGGTCTTTGATCACACAAATATTTTTAAAAGGAAAAATAAAACAAAGCCGTCCTATAAAAGTACAGGCCCGTGACAGGGGCTGTTTGGGAGGAAGGGATTACACATGACAAAAATAAGGTTAAATTTATTCTCCACTACCCAAATCCATATTCTTAGGTACTGGCGTGATACTTTCCCACAGTATACACACAGTTAAAGAAGAAGAAAAAACCCACAGGATTTGTTTTGTGCACCCAGTTAAGCAGCTACACCAAGCATCGTTGTTTTACCATTCCTTACATGGTTAATCTGCTTTAACCCTATTTACACACCCCAAGTATAAGAGTGGTTGTGGATCACATTTTTATGCAGTTTAATTCGAGTTGGATTTCACCCCTTTTTTCACAGAATCACACAGAATCCCAGAATGTGAGGGGTTGAAGGGCCCTGGAAAGCTCATCCAGTGCAATCCCCCCATGGAGCAGGAACACCCAGCTGAGGTTCCACAGGAAGGTGTCCAGGCGGGTTTGAATGTCTGCAGAGAAGGAGACTCCACAACCTCCCTGGGCAGCCTGGGCCAGGCTCTGACACCCTCACCCCAAACAAGTTTCTTCTCTAATCTAAGTGGAACCTCCTGTGTTCCGGTTTGCACCCATTACCCCTTGTTCTATCATCGGTTGTCACCGAGAAGAGCCTGGCTCCATCCTCCTGACACTCACCCTTTATATATCTGTAAACATTAATGAGGTCACCCCTCAGTCTCCTCTTCTCCAGCTCCAGAGCCCCAGCTCCCTCAGCCTTTCCTCACACGGGAGATGCTCCACTCCCTTCAGCATCTTGGTGGCTGCGCTGGACTCTCTCCAGCAGTTCCCTGTCCTTCTGGAACTGAGGGGCCACAACTGGACACAAGATTCCAGGTGTGGTCTCCCCAGGGCAGAGTAGAGGGGCAGGAGAACCTCTCTGACCTACTGACCACCCCCTTCTAACCCACCCCAGGTACCATTGGCCTTCCTGGTCACAAGGGCCCAGTGCTGGCTCATGCTCACCCTGCTGTCCCCAGGACCCCCAGGTCCCTTTCCCCTACACTGCTTTCTAACTTTTCTTTAACTCTCAGTGAAGAATCCCATTGGGGATCCATCTTTTGAGGATAAGGTGTTATACAGCACACAGATGACAAAATTCAGCACATAGATGCTAAAAGCCTGCACTGAATCAGGTAAGACAAAGTCTTTTCCCAACATGGACCTGCGTCTCCATATATCTTCCCCAATTATTTCATTAGACCCATTTAAGGATGCCAGTT
The DNA here is from genome assembly GCF_037038585.1 of Patagioenas fasciata. Taxonomy (NCBI): domain Eukaryota; kingdom Metazoa; phylum Chordata; class Aves; order Columbiformes; family Columbidae; genus Patagioenas; species Patagioenas fasciata. The sequence continues at coordinate 122,794,386 of NC_092522.1, read as the reverse complement.
TTTCTCATGCAGGGCCTAAGGACCAAATGTGAAACTCTCAGTATGTTCAAATGATTAGAGACCCACTCAATCTCAACACAAACCATGACAATGATTTCTACGCCCTTGTGGAGGAAGAAACCCTTGAGGATTTTGATTTTCCCCAATTCACAAAACAGAAGAACTAAAAACCTAAAGTTCTGTTTGGGCTTTTCCTCTTGAAAACTTCCACAACCTAAAATCTCCCACAATGCAAAAAGCAAGGGCAGCAAAAATACGCCTCCAAAAAAATGCAGTACGGCTTTCACACAAAGTGTAGTTAAAAAATGACTAAGTTTTCTTGATATATGAATTTGTGGGCAAACCATTTATCAATGACCTGTTTACCTGCGCAGCAGAGTCCCTCAAGCCGAGGGCCATGTCATTCCCCTTTGACTGATTAATTAGCCAATCAAGGGATATTTTTCACCGTGAGGCACGATGGTTTATTCCAGCTAATGCACGGTCTCTAATGGTAACACATTAAAGCCAACTCGGCTCTTTAAGCCTATCGAAGTGACCAAAAGGGAAGGAGAGAAGATAAATCAAAAGAGCCCTCCTCAGTTTTGTTTTTGCTCCTAACAACACCCCCAAGGAACTAACACTGGGGGAAAGACCATTCTCCAACGAAACAAGAAGAAAAAGCTCAATTTCTTCCAGATGAGGAGACACCTCTTCCTCTCCCTCTCTCTGCTGATGCCTCAACAGCAATAATTTATCCTCAAGTTGATTAAAAAGGCGCTTATAGAATAGGCAAGAAAACATCGATACTTTGTTCTTCCTCCTTTTATCAAAAGCGCCGTTAGGACACCGTGCTGGGTAAAGTGATTTTTAGCGGTTCTCCTGGAATAATCTTATCCACATGAAGAAGTATTAAAAATATGGCCTGAATTAACACCTTAACACCTAATTAATTGTTTTCTGACTTGACTTAGATGGTGCTACAAGTCACCAGCTCAGAGCAACGGGACTTTTAGATCCACTTTTTGCCAGTCCGTGCTGCCAGATTTGCTCTACCTGTACCACTTGTGTAGGTTGGAGATGCATTTAGCCCTTGAGTTATATTGTCATCCCCCTTAGGTGTCACTAACTTGTCCCAGTTGTCCCTCAAGCACGGGTGAAGGCCTCACAGTGGTAACTCCTGCCAGAATCTGTGGTGTGGTTTGTTTCTTTTGTCTGTTTTGGGTTTTTGCATATGTTTTGGCTGTTAAGAGTCCAAAGAGCAAAACTGGAGAGGCCAAAGAATGAACTGAAGTATTACAGAAGCAGCAAAAAGCCCTGGCGAATGATCATCTTAATATATTTAATTCAAAGGGTAAGAAAAAACAGAACAGCAGGTGAGCACACAAACCTAATGTATCCTCTAACACTGATGCTACAGAACACAGTGAGCTCCCATTGAAGTCAAGGAGAACTAAGCCACTCTAAGCTGAGTTTTACCATTCTCTAGATCACAAGCCTAAAAATCCATAGCAAGTCAGTCATGCTGGTCAAAGGAGCAGTGAAGTAAAGGGTGATGGAAACTTTTCTAGTGAGAAGCAGGCTCCTGGGGATACCAAATGCATAAAAAGCACCATTATATTGTCTTGCAGAATGTGCCACTAGGTCAACAGCCAGTAAAAAAGTCTTTAAAAAGACTTTAAAAATGCAGCCTTCCCAAGAACTGAATAGGTCAGGAGGGTTGAGCAGCAGTCACAAGAATGCAGCTTTTGCACTGAAACAGAATATATTCGGAGTATAACTTCGTGGATAGGATACACCTCACTGTTATATGTCCCTTGTGATTAGTGAGTAAAGAGGCAACTATTTCTACAAAGGGTTTGGCTTTATACATCTCCCCTATCTTTGCAGACAGTGAATGCAACTGTTTGGCACTTGAGCCCAGATCTTCTACCAATAAAGTTGGGTGGGATTAAACGCCACCTTTCGTTTTCATTTGCTTTGATTCTGGGTAAAACTGATATTCACTCTTCCAAATAACACACAAGACATTACATGAGTCTGTGCTCAAAGGGGCAAGTCATATACAGGAATAAACACTCCGCAGTTCTAAGTTTTAACCCCAAATCTGACAAACTCTGTAGCCTGGGAATAATTATAATACCTAGGCACAAGATACTCAGTGCCTTTAAATGCAATTACTTTCTCTGAAAATAAATGTATAACAAAAAAAAGAAGGAAACATGTTAAAGATACCATCTCGGTGTTTTCCTGCTGTCTTCCTCTGAAACACACTGACTGCAATTACATTTTTACGTTGATTTCTTAAGGAAGCAAAGTTTCCACAATCATTCTGCCCAGACACTTGTGTACATCATGCACTCCAGCAACTTCTAATCCGTCCTCAGAGAATCTGAGAGCTTTCAAAGATATTACGAACCTAAAATATTTCACGAGAACAAGCAGCTGGACAGAGAAGGCCAATAGATCGGTGTGCACATGGACAGGGATTTCTGCACAAGTTCATCTCCTTTAGTCACACAGTGACAGGTTCCAGTATAAGTTGGGGAATGACGTATTACAGAGCAGTGTAGGGGAAAGGGACCTGGGGGTCCTGGGGACAGCAGGGTGAGCATGAGCCAGCACTGGGCCCTTGTGGCCAGGAAGGCCAATGGTACCTGGGGTGGGTTAGAAGGGGGTGGTCAGTAGGTCAGAGAGGTTCTCCTGCCCCTCTGCTCTGCCCTGGGGAGACCACACCTGGAATCTTGTGTCCAGTTGTGGCCCCTCAGTTCCAGAAGGACAGGGAACTGCTGCAGAGAGTCCAGCGCAGCCACCAAGATGCTGAAGGGAGTGGAGCATCTCCCGTGTGAGGAAAGGCTGAGGGAGCTGGGGCTCTGGAGCTGGAGAAGAGGAGACTGAGGGGGGACTCATTCATGGGGATCAATATGGAAAGGGGGAGTGTCAGGAGGATGGAGCCAGGCTCTTCTCAGTGACAACCAGTGACAGGACAAGGGGCAAAGGGTACAAACTGGAACACAGGAGGTTCCACTGAAAGATGAGAAGAAACTTGTTTGGGGTGAGGGTGTCAGAGCCTGGCCCAGGCTGCCCAGGGAGGTTGTGGAGTCTCCTTCTCTGCAGACATTCAAACCCGCCTGGACACCTTCCTGTGGAACCTCAGCTGGGTGTTCCTGCTCCATGGGGGGATTGCACTGGATGAGCTTTCCAGGTCCCTTCCAACCCCTGACATTCTGGGATTCTGTGACTTGTTAGACACACAATGAGATGTTTTACTTAATTCATCTTTGCCCACTCCAACGGGTTTAAAAGTGCCCAATTTACTTTTTTTTCCTCGCCGTCACTTACTAAGGAGCTGGGATTTCCCTTAGGAGACTCTTCACTGTCCCGCTGACATCACAGCGAGGAAGCCTGTCCAAGAGTCAGCTCGTGTCTTCCTTTTTCTAATTGAAGTTCTCACCCCCAGCACCATTCTTGGCTTTTGCCTGCCCTGATTACTATCCCTTCCCTTCCTCTGCTCCTCCCTCCCCCAACCCCCAGATATTTATAGGCAGAAAGGTCACCTTTTTCAGCGACTTTTCTGAGATGAACGTCTCCAGTTCCTCCACTCTCTCCTTCTAGGACATGCCCTCTAACCCTGTCGCCCATTTTACTAAATCCTTTTGGACGCTCTCCAGGTTTTTGATGTCCTTTTTTCTGTTCTGCTTCTAGGTCCCAAATACCTCATGTTGGCTGCAGTCTCCAAAGCAGAACGGTGAAAAAAAACCAAACAAGTTAATTTTTAACTCATTTTTCTATTCTGCAGTTTTTTGTTCCCTGACCGTGCCAAAAAAAAAAAAAGCAAATAAATCTGTGCAATAGAGACTTTTGTCACAAGTAAAAAAACCCGGACTAAACTTATAAATCGCCTAAAAGTCACAACTGTGAAACCCACAGACGTGAATACGATGATTGGTATTTTGCAGAGAGAAAGTTGAGGTGAAGGGAGTGACATCGGTTTACCCAGAGCTTTGGTGAGCCCACGGCAGAGCCAGGCTTTAATCGATTTTCAGTCATGTCCCTTAAGATTAGTCAACATGTTTTGTGATAAGTGCTGGGAAATGTAAGTCAGTTGAGGAAGTTCTGCAAAATGTGTCAGAAGACAATTTCCTGATTTAAAAAAAAAATAAATAAATTAAGTGAAAAAGCAACAAGGGCAGATAGTCACATTTCTAATGACTAACGCGGAAGAAATCGCTACGAACTTGAGACGTTTGAGCTACTTGGATTAGGCGGTTTAAGGGAACTTACGCAGGTTTACATCTAAATTGCAAAAATTCGGAGGAAGCAGATTACGATGGGGAGAGGCTGAGGGAGCTGGGCTTGTTCAGTCTGGAGAAGAGGAGGCTTAGAGGTGAGCTCAGCACTCTCTAGAACGACCTGAAGGGCAGTTCTAGCCAGGGGGGATTGGGCTCTTCTCCCAGGCAGTCAGCAACAGGACAAGGGGGCATGGGCTTCAACTCTGCCAGGGGAAATTGAGGCTGGAGATGAGAAAGCAATTCTGTGCAGAGAGAGTGGTCAGCATTGGAATGGCTGCCCAGGGAGGTGCTGGACTCACCGGCCCTGGGGGTCTTTCAACTGAGATTGGACATGGCACTTAGTGCCATGATCTGGTCAATGGACTGGAGTTGGACCAAGGGTTGCACTTGATGATCTCTGAGGTCTTTTCCAACCCAGTCCATTCTGTGATTCTGTGATACTCATCAAATGGCCTGAGACATGGAAGCGAGATGGATGCAAAACATTCTCTGCATCTCAAACAGTCATTACAAATGCGCCGCCAAACCAGAATTACTCCCCCAGCCCCCAAAGCGAAATCAGTGCCAGAATCATGTTGTTCAGCGAGCAAGTTGGGACTGTCTGTAACTCATTCCCAAATCCTCAGTCTCACTCAGGAGCATTTTCTCCAGTGATAAGGCTTCATCAGGAAACACAGCTGGATGGAGGAAGGAAATTCTGAGAAGCAAAAAAAAAATAATAAAAAATAAAATAGTGGGGGTTCCAGGAAGTTCAACCAGATAGGAACTAATGGAATTTGTTTTTCTGTCTCCCCAGCTCCCAGTGTTCCTAAGCAAGTGCAAAAATCACAGGGAAAGTCTGGGAGATCTTACCCTGCAAAACAGGTCCTCAGTGCAGCCCTCCAGAGAGGATCATAATTACAATTCAATATTTTCGATCGCTTACTCTCCCTGGGAAAAAAACTGCAGACGTTTTCAATTTAGGTCCATTCTGAAGCTCGCCTATTGTTTTCTTCCCCCCGTTTTTTGAATTGTATTTATTTTTTAAACAAAGGTCCCTGTGTATATTAAGGAGGTTTTAGTTGGACACTTGATTTATCAAAAATAAGTTGAAGAAAAAAAAAAAAGTACTATTATGTTTAACATTCGGGGCAATTAAAGGTTGCAAGTGCCTATGATTAGTAACGCATATCCCAGAGCCATTAGAACAATAGATTAAACCAGTATCTTGGTCTTATTTCTTCTAGAGAAACCCCTTCAGACCCTGCAAGCAGCATTTCCTCCCATATCCTTTGCAATTCCACTCTTCTGCAATCTTTACAATCCTCTGGGCAACTCCCTCTTCCTTTGATAAGGTAGATAATCTGAATTTCAACATCCTCACTTAGTGCAGTAGTGTCAGTGTGAACCAAGAGAAAAGATCCATTAGCCAGATCCGTCCTAGGCTACTGAGACAGTTTAAAAGTGAGTCTGAGACCAGCTCTGCAGCTAAGACAGCTCAGACTAAGGTAGCACAAAACACCTCCTGCCAAAGGCAGGTCAAGATCACAAAGGGATTACTAATGACCACACTAGAAAAGACTAAACAGGACTAATTGGAACAGTGTCTCTTTGACATATCTGATTTGTTGAGACACCACTTATCACGGCAGCAGTTCCAAGGCGATGTATTTTTGACAAGTTCTCCAGAAGAGCCAGGATTATCTTGTTGGTCCAGAGACCACGTCACTTGGTTTGAGCCCTTCCACTACTTTCCACTCAATCATAAGGACAGGTGGAGTTTCTTGGGTTTTGCTTTTTCCCCCCCCTCTTTTCCTAATCTTTAAGAACAGTTTGGTATAATACCAACCAACCAGCCAGCCATAGCGTGACAGTACCAACGAGCACCCACATAATAACCACTGCTGGTGTCTACTGCACATGAGGGCATTTGTAGGAACAGAAAAGTTCAAAGGCCGTGGGTAAAACGGTTCTTAGTAATAACAGAAGCTCTGCAACTCACTCAGATGAAAAACTTGGCCATAATGCCATCAACAGCATCAATCCTTAAACATTTCCATAACTTCCACCATGTCTCTGATGCCTATGGAGCTGCAAATTATCACCCGAGTCCGTTTATTCAAAGATGTTCTCATGTTGTGCTCCTTAAGTGACCTCTCTCATCCATCCACTGAATTTTGTCACAGGCTTTAATTGGAGCTTTAAGGGACAGAAAGTCAAGGTCCTGAGCCACTTGTCATAGCTGATCCTGCTTTGAGTTTGGTTGATCTGGAGACCACCAGAGGTCTCCTCCAATCTCAGTGTTTCTGTGATTCTGTGAAAAGCAGTTTCTGCACCTTTCCATGAAGTTGTATCCAAGTTGGTTCTGATCCTGGACTGAAGCAATTAGTAATATGGGAAACAGAATCATGCTGAGTATCTTTGTCAAAAGATGACAACCCTACTGCGAGCTGAGGACAGATCGTTCAGCCCAAATCTAATCTGTACTGAATGCTTCTCAAACCGCACCTGTGAAAAAAAGAGGAGGCATCTAGTACCTTGGAAAAAGCCTTAAAGGATCAATACATCACTGGTACTTCCTTGTATCATCTCAATTGCAACTACAACTGGGAACCTGCAGTCAGCTTAATTGATAAGACCAGTTCTAGCACCCGTGTAAGTGTGGAAGATGTGCTGATCTACTCTGAACAGGGACAGTAGCAACCAACTAATTACAGGGGCTGCAATGAAAAGGGACTGTGCCCTAAAGACAAACCACAGGGCTCTGATGGACACCAGGACTCTTCCTACGTTATCTTTACACAGGAACAGATATGAAGAACTCGCTTCCAGGAGAATGACAGCGCTTTCCTGCTCCTGCGGTGCACTTTGTGCCACACCAGGGAAATGCCCAGCGCCCGAGGATTTCAAACCAGAACGCAAACACGCACAGAGAACAGCACCGCAAACCCTCCATTTGTGCCACCTTAAGGACCGAGCTGTGGAACATGATGGAAAGGGATCAGGAGAGTTCACGGGTGCAACGAAATGAAATTGCTTCGAGCTGGAGGGCCTGAGCAATGCGTTTTTGTTCTGTGCAAACTCCATAGATCTCTGATCCATGAAGAAAAGGAGGAGGAAAACAAAAAGCAATTGTGCTGGCTGTGGCTTTCTCTCCCTGTGGCTGCTTAGCAGCAGACGGTAGCCAGAAGACGACAATGCAGCTCCAAATTACATTACCTCCTGCCTGTATTTGCATGTGGAAATCTGGGTGCTTACCAGGGAACAGTCCATGACTTTTTGCCAGAACCTTGAACCATCAGCTTAGTGTTCAGTGAGGGGAAAAGGGAAATATGCACCATGGTCATCAGCCAACCGCTGCATCAGTGAAGGAATTAGCAAAAGTATGAACAAATTTATCTACCTTTCACAAGCAGCCACGAATGCACATTATCTGCAGCGTCCATCCACAAAAGAACAGATGCTCCGCAGGATAAAGTCCCAGAAGCAGCGACAGCACTTTGCAAACTTATATTCAGTTTCAAAAGATGCAGAACACACAGAGAGAACAAGACCGAGTATTTGGGCAACTCATGGGTGGGCAAAATCTACTCAACTAGAATGTTCTTAGAAGAACTAAGAGAATCTAAGATCTGAAGTCCCCAAATGCTTATTTCAAGTAAGTTAAGATGGGCTCGGTTGTGGCTCTACCAGTCTCTTTACTTTCAAGCCAAACTATGTGATTTGTAACAAATATTCAGAGTGTTTTTCGCAGTAGCAGACAAGACAGGACAGTTCTTAATTTAAATTACTTTTAACCTTCCAGTTTTATTAACTGTATTTTTGTAGTTTAGAGAACAGCGCTCAGAAAACAGACGACGTTTTTCTGTCCTACCAATAATTTTAAAACCTACAGCCCATTCACAGAAATTATAACACTGTATGACAAAACGGCAAAACCAAATCCTTACCTGTTCAAGACACCCCACTGAAGTATTCATTTTATAGTACAAGTTTTTCCAGTGAGGAATCCCCAGTGAGTCAATATTTGCTCTTCACAAGCTCCCTTATCATCCCTTAGCATTTACACAGCTACAAGCCTTATATTCCTTTTGCTACTACCCATATCTCTTAGCACGTTCTTCACTCTATTCCTCTCCTCCCAAAACTCACAGTGGCCTAAAGTGAAATTACGGAGTAATTTTGAGTATTGCATGACCAACAAAGCGTCAAACACAGGGTATTTCACAAATTCCCGCTCAGTTTCAGGCCACATCTTTAACTACAAGAGACTCCAGAGACCACTGAACTATCAGTGCTTGCAACATCTTCATTTGTGCATTCCAGATGTTATCTTTTCCAAAGACACATCAGTCACGTCGCAGTGCAAGCCAGTTATTTTATACACTGATACAGCAGGACTATTCTCTGCAAGTGCAAAATGCTAATGAACACATAAATAAAATAAACGCTAACACAAACCTTGATCTCATCACATAAAACTGAGGAAAATTCTTCTTGTTAAATATTTAGCAGTGTTCAAGCCATCTTTGAATCCTTTCTTCAAAGATGAGAAGTTTTTGCAGCTGTTCAGCCTTTCCCAACTCTTGTGAAAACAAGAGCACTTTGTCAAGTCTGGCCAGTTGCTACTCAATGTCCAATTTTACTTGGGATATTTATGGATCTTTCAGATCAAGCAAATGTCTCTACTTTGTGACCTGTGTCGTCTAAGAAGCGTAAAATTAAAATACTGACTTTTCCCAACTCCGAAGAAGTTGCATCACGCTAATTCACAAAAATATGTATTAAATCCACTGTTGTGTCCTAGCAGTTCAGAGCACAGCCCTCCACCTGCAGCCTTCACATGGAAACAACGGCAATTTCACAGGCAGAAGACCTTGTGCTTTTGATGGGCACACAGAAACCTCATTAGCAGAAAGACATTTAAATACGGTTTTGTTACAAGGGAAAGGTGAAGCCTCTTGTTTACCTGCGTCTTCATACTCTTCTGTCGCTTCCCAAATATGCAGGACAGGTCATCCTCGCTGCGCAAAGAGAGATCCTTGCCTGAAAGGGGTAAGGGAAGGAAAAATAACACCACAATTTCACATCTGGTGATGACAGGTATGCTTTGATAACACAAACTGTGACCCACGGAGGTAGTGAAATTGGTTTGGGAAGTGAAAAAAGACCAGGAAGAGAATGTTAAAGACACTAAAAGGGTCCAACATACCATAGGAAATGTGTGTGTACGGAAAGGCTGATGAGGAGACAACCACAGCTCGTGGTTGCCCACAGGGAACCAAGGAACAGCAGCTTGTTTTCCCCCACCTGATGCTGCAATTATCATAGCAAGATGAGGGACGCAGCCTGCGCTACACTAAAGGGGAAAAAGAACTGTAACCTCCTATATAGAAGAAAAGTTCAAGGAGAGACCGCACATCTTTGGATTCTCATGAGAATTCCCCATCTCTGACAAAGTGAGGGAGTTATAAATCCTTGATACAGTGGAAAAACAAATCCATCTTTACTCAGTGGGGGCTTGGCTTTGATTTGTGAAATTGCTTCTGAAAAGCAAAACCTCCATCTCTGCAACACACTGGATTATTCCAACTGCAAACAATTTCAAGGGTGAAGCCAAGATCTCTCTGAAGTCCAGTAGGACCCTTATTCCCATCTGACTTGTGGGGTCAGCTGAATATCAGACACAGAGCGGGGAGGGGGAAGCAAAAGGGTGTGATGTGATATTCTGAGATACCGGCAAAAGCTTCACTGATTACACAGTGCAACAGCCTTTATATTGAGTTGTCCACAGCTTGTCTCAGAAAATTCTTCACAAAAACCAGTCAGCAAAAGTTAAAGAAACAAAATTAGTCCAATTTACTAGGGGTCTTACTTCACTTGACTGTGTGATTCCAAAATCACTGACCTCAAAACAAAAACCAATCACTTGTAATGGATTAAAAACAAAAGAATCTGACGATTCCACCTGTTTCTTCTTCTCAGGATCCTTAGTTGCCCACAGAGAGTAAGGAGACGCATCAATCTAGAGGAGAGAGCGTTACCCAGTTTTCTGGTATCTCATTGTATGGGCTCTAGACACCTTCTTCCAGGCAAGCTGGATGAGACTGGTGGCTGTTTTCAGCTTTATCTTGGCCATGGCTTGGAACACGAGACTTAAGTTTCCTGATGCTTCTACTCTCACCTTATGCTTTCTCTCCATGCCTCCCCCACCCCCAAAAATGTATTGCCCCCTCCTCCCCCCGTTTTGCATTCTTTTAATAGCAAACCAACTTAGCTGATGGTCATAGAATCATTTTGATTGGAAAGGACCCTCAAGATCATTGAGTCCAACCATTAACCTCCCACTGGCACTGACCCATATCCTTAAGAACCTCATGTCCATCTGTTCATCCCTCCAGGGATGGTGACTCCAGCACTGCCCTGGGCAGCCTGTTCCAATGCCCCACAGCCCTTTGGGGAAGAAATTGTTCCCCACATCCAACCTCAACCTCCCCTGGCGCAACTTGAGGCCGTTTCCTCTGCTCCTGGTGCTTGTTCCTGGGGAGCAGAGCCCGACCCCCCTGGCTCCAAGCTCCTTTCAGGCAGTTCAGAGATCAGAAGGTCTCCCCTCAGCTCCTGTTCTCCAGCTGAACCCCCCAGCTCCCTCAGCTGCTCCCATCACACTTGTGCTCCAACCCCTTCCCCAGCTCCGTTCCCTTCTCCCAACTCACTCCAGCACCTCAAGGCCTTCCTTGGCATGAGGGGCCCAAAACTGACCCCAGGATTTGAGTCCAAATCCTTTGCAGCATCGCAGTGGAACAGTTACTAGAAAAGCAATTAAAATCACTGTCTTAACCTCATCTCGATGGGTATTTCCCAGCTCCAAGCGTGGCTGCTAATGCTGTGTGTGGAGCCCACGTTCCCCCAGCAGTCAAACTACAGAACAGCACCAGGAACGGAAGCTGCATTTTCTATCGTCGCTGCTCCCTTCTCCCGCTTTCGTGGGAGCTCGTCTTGTTTAGTCTAAAAGGAAGCAGGATTGGACTCGAACAAGGGCCATAACAACAACAGCCTTTTCAAACAACTTTTCCTCTTTCCCTGAAAAAGGACAATTTCCCTATTTTAGACCACAGGGGGTACAATCAAACAGGGGCCTACCTTATAGAAGCCAAACAAATGAGGGATATTGTTAATCTGAAAGCCTTGCTCCATATTTTACATGGTCAAAAGACACTTCTTTTTTCTCTATATTTAGTAAAAGGTTAAATCCAAATCGAAATAAATCCTCTTTGCTACCACCTCAAACAGGCCGTGGCCTCTGTACTTGCAAGCCCTGAATCAAATTAATTGTTTAATGTCGTAAAGCGGCAGGGTCATTGTAACACGTGTGATTCTAGGCTGAATTATTTAATATAAAAAACCCCAAACCTAAATATCAGAATTTGGCCTTCATTCTGACGTGAGTTACTTCTGGTTTAGCAGAGGTATTTGTTATCAGAAGACATTACATGGAGCTTTAAGTACAATAGTTAGTAATTAGTGGAAACCAATCCTGTTCATATGGTAAAACGCACAGATACACACAACATGTGTATATGGGTGTGTGAATGGGAAATGCAACCAGCAGAGAAATAAGAGCAAGGGATCGAATAGTGGTCAAGTGTCAAAACCAGGGAGAGCTGAAATGTCATCACTCCAAGAGAGAACGAAATGACTACACGCCCTGAGTTCTTGATACAGTTTTTCCGGCCACCAACCGCTGTCCTAATTTATCCAATAAAGCATCTGATAGATGTAAGAGGGCTTTCCTCTTCCTGCATTCAGGTTTAATCTGATCTTATCCACATGATCTCTTAGCAGGGGTTATTGGAGATTGCGGGGGATAGTGCAGTGCCCAATAAACCCTGGCATCACCTTTGCCTCCCCCTCCCACCCTTGGCCACACACACATCACTCAGAATATCCCCTGGTCCTGAAACTGTTTGATTCAACAA